>NW_004443990.1:13991576-14029111 GCF_000243295.1 Trichechus manatus latirostris | reverse complement strand
CCCCCACCCCCTGCTTAACTTCTCAGCCAACAAAGTACAGTGGAGCAGCCCGGCTCAGCGCTCCTTGCAAAATGATTGGTCAAAGTTTTTCCGACTGCCTGATAAAGCGTCAGCTCCGACATAAATCAATCCGGCGAGGGGGCTGCGCTCTGGCTGTCATCCGGCCGCACCGCATTCCATATCGAGGATGGATTGTTTTATGCTGATGCAATGTGCTATCACGTCAGGGCTCCGGCGGACGCGCAACCTCAGCCGGAGCCGCCGGCCGCCCGGTCCTCCCCCCTTTGAGGGAAGGGAGGGGGGAGCTCTCGACCTGGGGCGGCGGGGGTGGAGGGAGGCGGAGGGAAAGCAGCGGGCTGCCTCTGGAGGGACGCTGGCTGTGGAGTCCTCTCCCCAGGCGGGTCAAGGAGGGAGGGAGGAAGGGAGAGAGTGAGGGAGAGCTAGGGCGAGAGGGAGGGAGGAAGCCCCAGCCCGGGGACAGCCGGAGAGGCCCGACAGGGTAAAGAGAAGGTGGTCCTGCCCCCCACCTCCACCTCACCCCGAAGGCCCTCGTTTCCTCTCCTCTGTCCCCTTGACAGAAGATGTTTATTAAACAACACTAGCGACAATCCACCGGAGAGGCAGTAAAGGGGATGGGGACAAGTTGGCATTTTATGGGCTGTTAGCAGCTTTGGAGGCGCTCTCTGCGCACTATTTTGGGAAGTTTACAGGCCTAGGCTCTCAGCGGGTCCCCTGAGCCCTGGAAGGGAGTGGGGGGGTCCAAGGATCTACCTCTGTCCTGAAATTGGAACCTGCTTGAGGTTAAGGGGATTCATCAGGCCCCAGAAACTTGAGCCTCTGAAAGAGTTTAATACAACTAACCAAAGGCTGCTTTCAATTTCTTGGGCCTTTCTCTGCCCCTGGCCAGAGGTATGGGGGTACAGGGCGGGGAACCATTTCTTCCTTCCTCGACTGAGCAACTGCCTTGGCCCCTAAAATTGCCCAGATGGCAGAGATGAGCATGAGAAAGGCTTAAAACAGCCCCTCTAAGATGTCTCTAGAGCGGAGGCATGGGAAGGGGTCCCCAGTTATCTCCACCTCCCCCCAGGACGGAGCCTAAGGCCAAGTCTTCAGCTCATCTCTCCTCCCATTGCGGATTGCCGCGTTCAGAACCAACTTCCAAGAACTGACCTCCAGATACAGGAATAGGGGCTGTGGACCAGAAGCACAGCCGGGTCACAGTCTCTCGACCTCCCTCCGCCTTCCCTCCCGAGGACGCCCTCACTGGAGCTTCCAAATAGCCCGCTTTATTGGAGTGTACTAAGCGGCCCTGCGCTGAGACTCCCCCGGGGCCAGTGCTGGCTTCCTGGCTCGTCTCCCAGCGTTGCTCCTCCAGCCCCTTCCCTGAGTGCAACCACATCTCTGGCCTGGGGGCGAATGGGGAGGCGCGGCCCCTGCACAGACTCGGTTCCGCCTGGGTTCGGCTGGGTTTGGCGAGGGGGTTGGAGCTGATTTTCTTGTGGTTCTCAGACCCTGGACCGTTACAAAGCAGGCTGCCCTCAGAGTCCCAGCATCGCCCCAGCTCAGTCCTTTTAACAAAGCAGGGGCCATTCTAACTTGGGGTTTCATCTTTTGGGCCATACCCCTCGGCCATGCGGAAGACTGCGGATCACCTCCGCACACGCACACACTGTCGCCTGCTTTTCTTTCCAAATGAAGCCATCTCGTGTCATTACGTGTGAAATACGAGGGCGAAGCGCCATATTTCTTCACATTATGGCGATTTCAAAATGATTTTTTAAAGATCAATGCCGGTGCCCAGCTGGCCCCCTCCTTCTCCACCCCCGCTCTCCAAGGGCGACAGCCCGGCAGATCCGGAAGCAAACAGCATGAAGAGCTGCTTTTTCCATGGGACCCAAGTGAGGAAACAAGAATCCGATGGAAATTCTTCTAAGTAGCAGTTGGACGCTTGGGAAAGTCAGGGGAGCTTCCTGGCCTCGCCAGAGAAAAAGCAGGGCGCAGAGTGAATGAATCACAGTTAAGGCAAAGCACCTGTTCTCCATTTGCCAGACGTATGGAGTCTGCTGTCGGCTTTACCTGTAATAAATATATTCTTTAGGAGAAAAAAAAATTCCTCTCCTGCCATAAATAACAGCGTTATGAAGCATAGTGGGCTGAGAATGTGATTTTGTGTTAGTATATAAATTAGGGCCCAAAAGGATGTGTGGGCTGTGGGCTGGGGCTTTTTTATTTATGGCAAAGTCACAGCACTGGGCTTGGAGGACCAGGACTGTGCAGGCACTGGACTCTGACAGCGGCCTTCTGGTTCCTATCCCCTGCTCCTGGCTTCCCGGCTGCCTCTCTCTCTACAACAGAGTAATCAAGAGGGCCACTTCCTTTAGGGAAAAGGTTAGAGGAGGAATATTTGGGATCATAGCTTGCGCACAACAAGGGTGAAATGTCCCAGCAGCCAGGGTTCAGGGTTGTGAGCTGCTGACTCCCTGGGGAGTTGCCCCTAGCTCCTGGTGGCCCCTGAGTGCTGGGTGAGGGACTCAGGCCTCTTTTCTGAGACCAGAGTTTAGACTTTGCTCACAAAGTTGCTAGAGAGTGGGAACAATGACAAAATGACAGGTTTGGAGGTCTCAGTCTTCTGCGAAGATTCTGGAGGGAAGGAAATTGACTAGCCCCCAAGCCTTGGAGTCTGCACCCCAGCGAATCTCCCTCAGGTAGGGGTACGGATACACCACGCAATGGGTCTCAGCCGAGCCAGGCTTTCTAGAAAGTGTTGTTGCCCCAAGTTGGAGCTCAGCTCCAGCTCAGACAAACAATTAAAGGGTCAGCTGAGAGGGGGCCCCTTGCTTGTGTACTCTGGGGGCCTGTGCCCCCCCACCCCAAAGTCCTTGTTTTCTCCCCAGACAAAGGTACCCATCATGAGGGAGGGGAATAAACAGGATTTTGGCTCCTGGAGCCCAGTTTCTAAAGATGCATAAGAGCGGGGTCACTTCAGTGGGGGTCACTTTGTCCTGAGAGAGCAAAACTGCTCCCCATCCCACCCCCAATCCTAAAGAGGAGAGAAGAAAAACCTTGCCTTCCCTCACAGCCTCTTGCCATTTCCTGTGCAGGACCCGCGTCTGAGCACAGCTGGGGCTGGTAGCTCGGAAGAGGGCAGGCAGCAGGGAAAAGCGGCAGCCCCTGGCCACACTGGGGCCCAGCGCAGCCACGAGCGGCGAGGCCGAGGTGGGGAGAGCAGAGGCTGACTCTGACCGAAACCAGCCGGTGAGTGCTTGTGCCTTGGGGGTGGCTTTTGGAAAGGTTCTTGTCAATACTCAGGAAGAAAGGAAATCTAGAAGGCAGGGAAAGAAATAAAAGAGAAGATAAAAAGAAAGAAAAACAATAATTGGCGAAAGGGAGAAATGGTTCGTTTTTCATTAATAAACTAACTTGAAATTTAAGCATGCTGTATTTGAATAGATGTGTGTATCCTGTCCGTATATTTTAAATTAATATTTCTTTATGGGGACTGCAGTGTGCAAAGGTGGTGTACTCTATACTATGTATATGATATGTAATAAATAAACCTGCTCAACCGTAATACTGGCTGTGCTTGAGTGTTCGTACATAAGATCTAATCATGCGTATGTGGATGTGTGTATAACTCTTGGTGCGATATGGATTTACAATTCTGCTCATATAAGAAGATCTAAAACCCAAGGCTTATGTGTACATTTTTATAACCATCACACACTTACGGAGAGGGCAAAAACTTATATACTTGAACTGTGGCTATAAAATATTTGCTGATCTGAGAGCCTCACTTGAAAATCTGCCCCTTGACTTGATAATCAAGTGGAATACATACTGTATCCTCAAACAAATGCATATGATTGTATCTGGATTTGATTACAACTTCCTTTCAAAACCTTTCTCTGGAAGGTGAAGGAACCGTTTCAGATTGGCCCAGGAGAGCTTATGAAATTTGTGACTTTTTTGTTCAATGATGAAATTCATTATTGTATATCTTTACCCAAACTGCAGGGACAGTGTGTGGTGTATGATGCTTATTTCACGGTAGTGATGGGCACAGGGGGATGGGGGCACCATTACCTCTCCGTGTGTGTCCTGCACAATTGTAGAGCAGAGGTGGACAGAGAGAAGCTGAGTGTGAAAGCCCTCCACTAAATGTGGAGGTCATGCAAAACACAGCTGTGTAAAACGAAATTAGAAAGTCCTCCCAAATCTATGTCCCCAAGCACCCAGAGATATTTCTTCTGACCCAGGATCAGCGTCCAGACCCACTCTGAGAAAAAGTGAGGTGTGGGAACACTTGTTCCAGGGGGAAGAAACCAAGGTCCCCAGAACTCTCACCCGTTACACAAAATGGCCCCCAAAACAGAGATCACATCGAATTTGCACACATGGGTTCAACCCTTGCTGCTTCCGTGCCCCCTGAGTAGGTATCTTAATTGTAAAGTAACGAAATCTTCTGCTAAACCTCCCTCCCAGGATGTCAGAGGTGAAAAGAAGGACGGAGAGGTCAGAGGCCCAAGCAGATCTTGGGATCTTCTTACCAACTCGCAGCCATAGGGGATTTTGAAGGTGGTGGCGGCGGCTGACTCTCTGGGAGAGGGTATCCAGGAGACCAAATGGGGTGGGCGGCAGGCGGGGCAGAAAGGAGCCAAGCAGGTAGAAGGTTATTACGGAATTGCTTCCATAAAACCTGTAGATGTTGTAAAACTCTCTGCTTTCCAAAGACTTTATTTCGTCTTTTCTCTCTAACATCCCCCTTTTTTCTTTTTACAGCACTTTTCCTGGGAGGGGGTGGTGGTCGAGGGATGCCAAGTACGGAAGACAGTCAGGCTCTTCTGAGTGGCTGGGCTGGTTTGTGAGAGGCTCAGGGAGAAGCAAGGTAAGGCGGCAGGGATACCCCAGGCCTTCTTCACCCAGACCCAGGGCAAGAGAGCTCAAAGGACAGCATTGTTGGCTTTTGCTCATCAGGATAGTGGGTTGAAGATTGCATTTTCCCCAGCTGGGGGTGGGTCTCCCGGAGTGCTCCTCTGCTCTAGCAGAGATGCCTTGTTGAGAGACCCCTCTTGCCCTCCAAGTCAGCCTGACACTGAAGCCCTATTTTGTCAGGCCCCTTTCCACATTTTCTCTGCCTTAAGCAAGCAGGGAGTTTGGGAACAAAAGTTAGCTTATGCTTCTGAACTTCCCCCTCTTTGTACCAACGTTTCCAATTATTCCTTTCCTGGGCAGAAGGCCACAAGCCTCAAGAGGACTGTGATCAGAGAGAGTTTCATGGCCTTGCCCCTGCCCTAGCCCCCTGCTCCATCACCTGTCACTCTATTAGCCCAGGCTGAAATGCCCAACCAGCCTGGGATCCCCACTAAGGCTAAGAACCCATTTGAGGAGGAGCCCGAACCCTGGCCCAGGGGTCTGTGGGGGAAGCCCTTGGCCATTCAGTGGGGGAAGGAGCCATCTAGGGAATGGGGAAAGGGGAGGACTCTATGACCCCCCTCAGGAGGCCCTACCTCACTAGGGGTCCCTGGAAGGGTCCCCAGAGGCCTGTAGGCTGAGACTGCAAGAGACCTTGATGTTTCTGTCTCAGAATGGGACCTACTGAGCCCTCTCCAAGGACCTGAAGCTTCCTGCTGTGCTGGAGCTCCATTCCTCAAAGGATTGCAAGGACCTCTCTGTCCCTGTTGGAACCAAGAATTTGTAACATTGGGAAGACTTTCTCTGCAATGTAGACAGGAGCCCAAGGCCCTAAGGCAGGAAGCTTGAAGCCCTAGCTGCCATCCTTCGGTTCTGCAAAGCAGCTCAACAGCTGCCCAGGAAGGTGCCTTTGGAGAGCTGAATGCTCCCCATTCCCCCTCCCCTGCAAACACACACACACACACAAATTTAGAAGTGGGAGAACACCCTAGACCTTCCCAGATTTCTTTTTCATTCTTGTGACTCCTGAGAGAGGGACCTCATACTTCTTTTGACCATTTTGCAGGGCTGATACACCAATCCTGACCCCTATTCGCCCCCTCCCCCACTCCTCCAGCTAAGTGAGGAGCAGTAACTGCCGTGAATCGGGTGGTTTGATGTTGTTGTGTTCAGAAACCCAGGCCCAACAACATGAAACTACCTAATTCATTCAGCAGTTCTAGTTCACACTCCAGGTCAAGGACTCACCAGGGCAGGCCCCTGTGGCCATTTTGTGGGCCCAAACAGCCGGCAAACTTCATTTTCCTCTACCTCTTCCCCAACAGAACTCAGTTGCTAGAAAACATTATCTGAAGAACTGGAGCTGGAACTCTGGGCAAAACCCTTCTGGAAACGTCCCGGAATCTCAGATTCCAAGAACTTCTGCTCCCTTTCAGAAGCTTTGGCAGAGGATACCCGAGGCCCAGCCTGGGGCTGGGTCAGGGTCCCCTTGATGTTCCTGCTTGATCACTTCCTCCTCAGCCTCTGTCCCCACAGCTGGAGGTCTCCACAGATAAAAGGCTTTTCCAACTTCGAACTGTTATCAAGGTGAGTCTGTACTCACTATCTGGCCAGCCTACGTTCCGGGTCATCCAGCCTCCCGTATAGCTCTGTGAGGCCAAATCTTTAAGCCTCCATCCACCAAGCCCAGCTTTGAGACTAGGGTGTAGACAGGAGAGTAGAAGGAAGGTGGGGTGGGGGTGGGGGGAGAAAGACAAGACGGAACGGCAGAGGGTTAGAACCCATGAGGCAGATTAGAGGAGCCAACACAGGAAGCTTCCTAGGAGAAAGTGGCGTTGGCCTGAACAGTCGCTGTGAAGCCACCCTGTCCGAAATGTCCGGGGGACGCTGGCTCTGCAGAGGCTAATTTGGCCCCGGTGAGACAATCCATTCCGAATTCATATCTGGAACCTGGAGGCTGATGACTTGGATGGGGACGAAGTTCCAAGAACAAATTTGCTTCTTCCTTCCAGACCTTCAGTCTAGGCCCTTTGCCCCGGACGTCTCCCGCCCCCTCCCACTGCACCCCATCCCTCCAGACACCCGCATCCCCACACGTGCCCACGCACACAACCCACGCACAAGCCGAGGGCGTCCGACTCACCTGGCGGGCGGAGGCGCTGGACAGGAGCGGCGGTGGAAAGATGCGGAGAGAGAGTTCCCGGCCGGTGGGCCCGGCTCCCTCCCGCCGTCGCCCCAGCGGTGAGCGCCCGAGTGCCCACGTGTCCGGCGGGGAAGTCGGAGGTAGCGAGGGAGTTGGCCCGGCCGCCGCTCCCCCTCCCGGGTGGGACCAACGTATAAATCTTGGGGACCGGAAATACAATAAAACTTCACCGTGTTGATGAACTTTAAACGGTTTACATCCCCTCATGTCCTGAAAAGAAAGACGGCCCGGGGGGCGGGTTAAAGGAAGGGGAAACAAATTTACGAGCCACAGAAGCCCCCACCTCGGCTCTTTTCTTTTGCGCAGACTTTGTCCGCGTGGAGAGAAGCGGCCTCGGTCCTCTGTCCTTTGCCTGGGGAGTCACCCTCGCCAGGCGCGCTCTCCCCTCGGAGGAATCGGCCGCACTGACCCCGCCGCTGCGCAGCCAGGCGGCCTGAAGGCCAGAGGGGAGCCGCGGGCGACATCGCAACTTCACAAATCCCAGGCAACATCCACGAGCGCGGCTCCCCGGGCCGGGCCGAGGACCCCAGATCCTCGCGAAGGCAGAGCCGGGGGCCCTAGTCCTTGCTGGCTGACGCCCGGCTCTGCCAGCCGCACCCTGTGGCCTCCATTCCCCGCATCTTTCCGCCGAAAGCGGGTTTTTTTTTTTTTTTTTTTTTTTTTCACCTTTCAAGAGGCCAGACCTTTGCCTTGCCCCGCTCGTTTGTTGCCAGGTACTTTCAAGAAGGGGAGAGGGGGTCAGATTCGGGAAAACGCCCAAGGCCCGAATGGGGATAAGGGGGCCAGGGGCTACCAGAGGAGAAACCCGAGTGCCGAGGGGCCCGTCTTCGCCGGCGTGGAAGTAACGGCCAGCGCCGAGGGGTGGCCAAACCTGCCTCTGCTGAGCTCCGCCACGGTCTCCTTAAAAATTTCAAAATCAAAACCAACCGCCTCCCAGGCCTCCACTTTCCTTTCCGTAGTTCCTTCTGCTCAGGACTGTTCCCTTTTTTAAAAAACTTTGTGAAATCCAGGTTTGGAAATTTAGACCACTGTGAACCAAAACTAAGAGAGAGAGAAAAAAAAAAAATCCCTTTTCATCTCGGGCTCCGGATAACTGGAAGCGAAATGATTGGTTTCCTGTTCCCTTTGTCTGCTCCAAAGGCCTGGATAGGAGAGTAAAGGGATTCCGTCCTGCCTCACAATTCACCAAAATACCGGCATTGGCCTGGAGGATTAGGCTTAGTTCAGGCGCAGGCAGGGCTCCATAAAGGCTTGAGGCCCAACTGCAAGCCCAGGAGGGGCTTTGGGACATTGATGGCACCCCACCCTAGACACACACAGGTGCGGCCCTGACCTGGCCAACTCCACCCCTCCTTCCAGGAAAAGGTGCCAAAGCACCGCTGGGGATAAAAATGGAATGAGCAGGGAAAAAACTAAGCTGTGGTCTACAGTTGATGAATTTTCTGAAAGGCTAACACTGCTCCAGGCAGTCCCACGCTATCCCAGCTTCTGGGGGGAGCCCTGTGACCCCTTCCTTGGCGCCAAGGGGGAGAAGGGGGGAGCTCATTAAGTGCTGGAGGACAGGAAGTAGCTTGTTTCCGCCCCAACGTTCCTATTGCACAGTATGCAGGGGGAGGCCCTTCCAGCTCCCCTCCTCATTATGGTCCCGGAACTCCTTCATTTGGCTCTTTATCACGCTATATTTTTATCAAAAATCTGTGATGGCCTCCCTTCTGGCAGTCACCCCTTCAATAAGGACTCCCCTCTGGGAGCTATTGACATTGGGTGGAGGGCAGGACTGCAGGGCCAGCAGTTTCCAGACCATTCCAGACTGTTATTACTCACCCCCACCCACTCTTGGGGGCCTGCACCAGGCTTGTATTAAGAAGCAGATCCATGTGCCGGCTCCCAGCTACTGCTGTCTGTGTCTGTGGCTCCCTCAGCCCAGGAAAGGGGCTTGAATCATCTGAGAGTCTTAGACTTCTTGGAAAAATTGAAGAGGCCACAGCCTTAGAACAACACACTTGTGCACACACTTGCTCTGAAGACACTTTTAGGAGGTTTGTGCCCCCCTCATCTCAGGCCATGGATAAAAAATAAAAACGAAAACTCTGGGCACACAGCACAGGGCTGAATGACATCTCAGTCCTGCCCCTCAAGCCGGTTCCCACAGATCCTGCCCTCTCATTCCCAAATCACCTGGCCCGGAAGAAGTCAACTTTCAAACGCTCAGCAGACACCCACCGACAGGGGCGCTGGTGCAATAAGCACCCTTCGGCACTCACACACTAGTTGAGCTGATGATCACTCAGTGAGTTAAAGATCGTGCAGGAGATGTTTCTCTTCACCCCAAAACGTTTTTCAAATGCTTTTCCAAAAGAACGTTGATCTCCAAATTATTCAGAAAATTGGACCATGTAGATGGCCAAGCTGTAATATTTGGGGGCAACTTCTCCCTACTCCTTTTTCTCCTTGAAGATAAAGCAGCGTTCTCACATAATTAGAGGGAACCGGACCATTTGGATGGTGAGGTGACAGCGTAGACACGGACGCAACAGACAAGATCCTGAAAGAAACCAAAACTGAGACTGCCTTCCATTTCGGGAGAGTCACAAGAACAAATATTTCTGGGCCTTCCTGGCCCCTCTCCCTTTCAGGGATTCATTACGGGTTGGGGGAGAAGTCAGAGGTGCCAGGAGCGGAGTCCCTGAGACCCAAGCTGGAGTTTTTGCAATTTCTGGCTGGGGTTGGGAGAGCAGGTCGTCGGTCGCTGGCGAGGGAGGACGAGGCAGCGGCGGACCCCTAGGCGGCGCCCTGGGGTCGGCTCCACGCTGAACAAGATCCTCTCGCAGCTCTGGGTCCCGCGCCCGGTGAACGGGTCGGTTGTTGCCGACGCACTGGGTTTGGCAGGGAGCTGGCCGCCGGCGCGTCGCCTTTGGCGCCCTCTGCCAAGCAAGAGAAACACGGTTAAACGAGTGGGGCTGGGAAAGCAACCAGCAGCTAATCATCGCCCCCATCCGCCCCACCCCCTGCCCATCCCAGGCGAAGGGAGCCTTCCGCAGCCCAAATTTCCTTTGATCTCCCCAGCAGCCGGCTCCAGGGCAGCACCAGCATCTTTAACCCCCTCCCCTAACTTGAAAAAGACTTGAGGCCTGAAGAAGTTAGTGGTTAGCCCAAGATCCGAACAGCTATTAAAGGGGTAGAGCAGGACTGGAAGATGAGTCTTCTACTCCGTATTGAATGCTTTTACCCCAAATCATTACAACCATCCACCCCCAGCAAAAGTGTGTTTCTTGTTAGCCAAATTTATTTCCAGAAAGTCAGCCTTTAGGGGTTTTCTATATTGGAAGCTTAGGGCTTTCTGGATTTACCATTTGGAGGAACATATAAGTAAACTGGAGCCAGATACAGGGGAAGCTCAGCCAGGATTGGGAGTCAAGATGAGTATACCCCCTCCCTTTCAGCACATCGGGAGCTATTGCTTGTCACCTCCCTACCTATCTGAGCGTGGGCAAGTTCCTTAGGCCCCCAAAGGCCCAGATGGAACAGACCTACTGGACGGCGGTATTGTGAGCTTTGAACGTTTTGTGAAAGATGTCCCAATGACTAAGAGAAAGTGTCGCATATACGACTGTTTCATAAACCCGAAAGGGAGGGATGGTTAGGGCAGAGCAGTCCTCCTTGGTCTGAATGCGGGTGGGGCAAGAAAAAGACGCCTTATTCGGAACCTAGTCGCTCCGAGTCTGAGCCCAGACTCGTCCAGGACCTGGGAGGCAGCACCGGTTACAAGAAACTGGGGTCCCTCTTCTCTTTCTCCCATGGGAGAGACGCCATTTTATACTGCGGAGCCCTCTGCGAGACGTTTCTGCAAAGTTACTCTTAGGACAGAGGTCCCAGAGAATCCCCTGAGGGGAGGAGCGGAAGAAGAGGGGCGGGGGAGCCGCTGGGGTAGAGGCAGCAAAGGGCCCGCGCCTAAGATGGGGCGGACTGTGGCGCGGCGCCTGCCGGGATCAGAGCCCCGCAAGACGCGCGTTTCCAGCCTGACACTGGCTCTTCCGGACGCCTAATTACCGAGCGCACATCTGGAGCAGCTGCGCCCTACCCGGCCTCGGGCGAATTATTCCACTGCAAACCCTATTTTCACTCCCGAGGCTGAGTCATAAAAGACTCTGGAAGCAATGGAAAGCCGGGTCTGTGTGTGTCAGCATTCGTGTGTGTGTGTGTGTGTGTGTGTGTGTGTGTGTGTGTGTGTTTGTGTGTGCGTGCACGCGCGCGCGCGCGTTCGGGCGGACGAGCGTCTGTGCGTCTCACTGTGATTGCCTAATAGATTCGCGAAAGTTAGCGGGGTTAAGAATAGAGCAACATCAGGCAACTTCAACTGCGAACATACTGTCGGCCTCATTATGCGCCCATTTCAAGGGAAAGCATTTGGGGCTTTGAATTAGCCAGTTAATTGAATCACTTCTTTGTTCAGTTTAGGGCAGGAGAAACTATCTGCGTTCCATTAAAACACTCTACATTTTAAAACTTCAAGGTCTTTTCATTTTCAATTATCTTTATTTCTGCTCCAGTTATACTATTTGAGCATTCAGATCTGCCAGTATCATATCACACCAAGCATGTTGCACACACACACACACACACACACACACACACACACACACACAGAGGCTTCATGCTCAGAAAGTAACTCTTAGTTTTTGCCCTGCAAAATCTGAGTAAGTCTTAACTCTTAGGGTTGCTGTAAGGATTAATTGACATACTATGTGCTGAAGATTTAGCACAATTCCTGGTGCATAGGGAGCATTTAGTAAATAGTAACAGCTGTTAATAATAGGGAGAAAGAGGAGAAATAAGAGGAGGAGGAAGGAAGGGGGAGGAGGAGGAGGAGGCCTGCTTTGTTCTCAGAGGACTAGTCTAGGTTGGGTGTGTGTCTCAGCCTGTGTATGTATAATGTATTCTTTTGACTCAGAGCAGTGTCCATAAAAACGAGGCCCCTTGAACCCCTTGGCCTGTAACTACCTCTTCAATAAGAAACAGAGAATTGGGGCAATTATCTGGCTCATTTCGGGTTCAAACTCTCTTAAGCCTGAAGTCTCTGGATCTTGTGGGGGAAAGGTTCGGAGAGTGGTGGCACATTCTTACTTGGCTTCTAAATGAACCCTTTCCGTTTGCCACTGCCTTAGAGAATGGGTAGAAAGGAAATGGAAGCCAGAACACTGGGATTCCAGAACATTTGAGAAACACTCGAGAAAAACCAGGTCTTCCCTCTTTCCTGGGCAGACAGAAGGCCTTGGCACTCTCTGCATACTCGCCCCAGGGAGCTCCCCAAATGGACCTTTGCTTGGTGGAGGCTTTTATTCCACAAACATTTTATAGGCACCTAATGTGTGCCCAGCACTGGGCTGGGCTCTGGGGCTCCAGCGGGAGATGCACCCCACAGGTTGCCAGTGATGAGCTGGCAGCTGATGAGAGGTCTCTGCTCACAGAAACAAGTCCAGGGGCTCGGGAAGGGAGACAATCCTGCTGGGCAAGAACTTCTGGCCAATCACACCATTGCCTTTTCAGGGCCAAAGTCCTGGTGTGTGTGGGGTGGGGGGGTGGGAGGGAGAGGGTCTGCAGGCACCCCTCCCCCCATTGTCTGTCAGAAAGAGGCCAACTCCATGGTCGGGATGGCTCTGTGGGGGGAGGGGGAGGGTGTGAGGGGGGGGGTGAAGAGATGACTAGAGGCTCCTGACCCTCAGTGGGAAGTTCCTGAGAACACCAATTAGCTCTCTTTAATTAGTAACGTAGGGAGCAAATGGGCATGTATTTCTCCTGCTCTGATTAAAGGCATTTAGGTCAGGTGTTCACAGCCAGAATTATTCCGTTTAAGCTGTCCCAAGCAGAAAATTGTTAATTTTTTTCTTTTTCTTTTCAGGCAGG
Organism: Trichechus manatus latirostris; assembly: GCF_000243295.1. Lineage (NCBI taxonomy): Eukaryota > Metazoa > Chordata > Mammalia > Sirenia > Trichechidae > Trichechus > Trichechus manatus. The sequence goes on along the minus strand of NW_004443990.1, from coordinate 14,016,093 downwards.
GGTCTGAATACTATCAGCCCACAACGGGCTTCTTGTCACAGCCCAGAACTGCTGAGGCTGGTAGATGGTAGTTGTGCCCGCTCATAGAGGGGCAAACAAGAAGGAGTTGGGGTCTTTGCAGTCCTGTCACATTTGCTTGAAACGTGTAGGCAGTTGAGGAACAGCCAGTGGGGGCTGGGTTTGGAGTGCTTCGTGTATGTGAGTGAGGTGTGATGAGGGCACAATAAGCCAGATAATTCCCAGTTTCCCTGACTTGTCTTAATATAGTCCTAGAAAACAGGAAAGTTTGTTCATTTCTCAGACCCTAAAGAAGCCTGGATTTTCTTCTGGAAGACCGAGTAGCCACACCAGTTTGGGAGAAGGCTAGGAAAATTTTTTAGGTGGAGGAGGGAGAGTTATATCCTGAGATCAAGTCGTTCTTCACTTTCTGTGTCTAAACAAGCCACCGCACAGAGGCTAGGTAAAATCAGGAGGCCCTCAGGTTGTCAGGGGCTACTTACTGTTTGACTCCTACAAACAAGATTACAAAAATGTTTGGGAGTAAATCTTCTCTCTTTTAGCTCAGAATTCAATATCCTCCAGCCTCTAATCTTGGCTGAGCCCTTGGTCCCAAGCAGAGTTAGGGTCCTGAGGAAACCAAATAGGTGGATCTGTAAGAGCCGATGAGGCACAAAGGAGCATTTGATTGCCCGATCCCAGTTTGCTTGGCTTACAGATGGCATTAGCTGGGAGTTGTTTCCCATAGCTTTCCCTTCCCAGGAGTTCCCTGTATGAGTTTTATTCCCCTGAAGGCTGCCCAAGCCTGACTTCCTTCCTGCAGCTGGTCCAACCTCTGGTCAGTCCAAGATCAACTTTCCCCAGCAAAACTCTTCCTGCTTTCTCCAGCCCCCTGCTCCTGGGAAGGAAAGTCTTTCTCCCACTGGGAGCCCAAATGCCACAGGTAGTGGTGGAGGAAGGAACACTGTCACCTGGGTGTTTAAAGGCGAAGAATGACTTGGTCTGCACTGAGACATCAGCCACGGGAAGAAAGTGAAGACCTACGTTAACCAGCCACATTTGGTCTCAGCATTTTCCAGACAAACTTCTCTGATCAATCCCAAAAAGAGTTTTTAACTTCAGGTTCAAGGGTTCTGAAACTCTTCAAAATTGTGGGATTTGGTGAGTACTACAAGTCCATTTTTTCCTGGGGGGGGGGTTAATAGCTTTCATCAGATTTTAAAGCATCGGTGAGTGATCTTAAAAATGTTAAGACCCTTATCCACTATTTATATCCAAACACCTCAAATGTGACGCCAAGGGAAGCAGTGAAGTGGACTTGGTATCCCATAAGACAAGTTCAAAGGGACTACAAGCACTTGTGTGTATCACAAGGTGGATACGATGATCACCTGGTCTTCCCCCAACAGTGGAGGTGATCAGAGGTACTGAGGACTCCAGGACTAAGACAAGAGAGCCCAAGACCGCTGGTCCCCACCTCTGCACACTACCTACGTGGAGGACAAGTGTGCAAGGTCTCTATGCCTCTAATCAAAATGATACAGGGCTTTGCTGCACTGTGGCCTGGACCTTCTGCGATTTGCCACCTCGCCCTGAGTTGTCTATACGCAAGGAGAACCAAAAGTTTCGTGAACCGTTTATCCCGCACAAATGGCCCCACCACTTCGGGGGGTGTGTGTGGCGGGGGCGGGGTGGTGTTTCAGGGTCTCCAGCTCCCTCAGCTCCAGTCAGGTCTGCAGAAACCGCCTCTGAGAGAAGACCTGGGAGCCAAGGCCACCAGCTGGGGCCCTACACCAGGACCTTAAAACTCTCTTGGCCCCTATGTGAGATACAGCTGGACAGGTAGACAGAAGCAGACACAGAGAAAGGAGCATTTGACCGCAGCCAAAGAGAGGTGGAGGATGACAAAGAGAAAAACGAAAGCCAGACGGGAGGCGGGAGCTGGGGCGCGGTGGGCAGGTGCAGCGGCCAAAACCCATGTGCTGAGAAGGGCCCAGAGGGGCTGCGGAGGCTGGGGTGGTGGTGGGGGGGGACGTGTCTCTGTTACCCATCTTTACAGGGAGGTTAATGACCTAGCCATTCTAAACCGCCCAATTACAACTCCTCGGGCTCCTTAATGCTCTCTGATTAATTGGCCGGCTCCGCGGATGGAGGGTGCCCCTCTGCCGGGACCTGGGGGTTCCGCTAGATCGTTTGCTAATTGGGAGGAGGAGGGTTGCATCCGGGGAGGAGATCCGGGGGGGCCGAGGAATGGGTGAGCTGTGCTGGCGCCGGCGGCCCTGGGGGAGTAAATGAACCGCTCGTTGGGAGCAGCCAAGGGAGTCGGAGAAGCTGAGACCCAGATACTAAGGCCCACTTTGACTCTGAGCAGTAAAGGAGGAAGAAGATGCTCACTCGGGAAGGGCGAGGGGGCCCAGCGTGGCACCCACCTTGGGCTCTGTGGGTCCCAGAGACTGCTCAGCTCCCTCACTCAGCGCACCAAGATCCCGCTGGGGGCGAGGCACCAGGGGCGCGTTTACAACCATTCCCTGCGCGGGTGGCTAGAGAAAACTTCCCTCAACCACCCCATCCCACCTCCTCCGTGACGGCGACGCGTGGGGAGAGGGGCCCTTGGCGTCGCGGCGTCTGAGGTCGCACCTCTGAGTGTAATTGCGACCTCCTTTTACCCCTTAATCGCCGCTTCTGGACACGGAGGCCGAATTTGAAAGTCTTTTTTCTAATCCTTCTGCTAGGCTCCCGCCTCCGGGCTACCAGGGCTCAGAGCTAGGCCCCAGGCTTCCAAATTCCAGCCTTTCGCGCCAACCAGTGCTGGGCCGTCGCGGCTGGGACTGGAGGCGCGCAGAGCTTAAAGCTGCCCCTGACCATCCGGACGCCGACTCTGCGTCCGAGCCTCCCGCTCGCATAGGCGGGGCGGGGTGGGGGTGGGGGGATTAGTGGCGGCGCTGGCCTGAGGTTTCTTGGAAGATCGGCACTCCGCGCCCAGCCCCGACGCGAAGACGCTCACAGCCGGGTCCGCGAGGTCGGCGGCCAGCTCAAGGGCATCCCAGACTGAGGACTTGGGTACGTTCCGCGCAGCCGAGACAGATCTGTTGTCTGAGATTGCAAGGGCTCAGCCGGCTCCAACACCTCCTCACGTCTTCCCCGATGCCGCTCCCCAGCCCCTCGCGACCTGGACCCCCTGCACTGGCGCGTTCTCTCCCATAACAGCTGCCGGGACCTTTCAAGCCCCAGAAAAAGGCCCGGAGAAAGAAGGGCGCTGCGGCGAGCCCCCTTCCCTCTGGTTCCCCTCAGAGCTCAGGAGCTCGAGCCCCCAGCCAAGGAGCAGACGCGCGGACAAAGAGGTAAGAGAAGGTTTAAGGAGCAGAAATTTGGACCCTCTCCTCTTTTGTTTTGTTTTTGCTTGTTTTTAAAGGCGAGGCCTGGGACATAGGCGTCTCTCTCCATAAAGAAGTTTCTGGCCTTCTGGCCAATCATAGTGGGGTCTCGGCCGCAGCGCCAGCCCTGAAGATAGTTTAAGGGGAGATAGTTTAAGTGGGAACTTTCTGCATTGTCGAGGCTTGGGAGTTCATGGTTATTTTTCTCACTAGTATTACTTAATATCCAGGTTGTTTTGGACTAAGCCCTCAACTCCACCCCAGTAAAGTTTCAGCCTGGAACAGTAGCTGGGAAGGAGGTGACTCAGATGGGCCCCAAGATGGGCGATGGGGTGAGGGCAGGGCAGTTTGGCAGCAATTATCCTTGGAAGGTGAAGGCTATTATTCCCATAACTGGAGTTGGAGGGAGAGGATGGGGCTAAGAATAGAAGGTGGAGTGAGGGTAGCCACTTGCACATCTTAGAGAAAGAGAAGAATTGAGACCAGGGCCCAATTTATAGGGCCAGAGTAGTGTTTGCCCTTTGCTTTACAGGCAGTGGTGGGGAGAGCAAGGCTATCGCCTGGGTGTTTTTAAAGGTGAAGGTTGGCCTGGCAAGCACATTAACCAACCAGTTTGCTCTCAGCATTTTCCAAATGCAAACTTCTTTGATCAATCCCAATAGAAGCCCTTAACCTGGGGGTCAAAGGATCTGAAACTCTCTGAACTGTGGGATTTTTGTGGTACTTCACAATTCTACAAGAAAACCCAAGGCTTCTAAGAAGACCTGGGAGGGGAAGGAAGCAAACAGAGGTGTGGGGAAAGGAGGTAAGATCCCCTGAATCCTGCTGTCTGGCCCCCTAGACACCTAGTTCTGAAGCCTGAGATGTGAAACCTTAAGCTGGCCCCGCCCACACTTTGCCAAATGGAAGAATGGAACTGGAAAGCCCATGAAGGAGATGTTTTCTCTACTGCTTTCAGGATAGGTCTGGGTGTCTAAGCAGTTACAAAACTGGATGTTTTCAGGTTATTTTCTTTCCTCCAACTATTCCTGTTTTTTGGCCCAGAGTGGACCCTGGGACCCTTGGGGCAGCCCAGCAGGAGAGGGACCTGGACACTCAGTTCCCTGATCTTACTTCCACCTGGAGAACAGCCTAAGATTCCTTGCTGGTAGGGTCAGGGGCCAGCCTGCCCTCAGTCTGAGGCTCAGTCCAAGGCAGCCTCATCCCAGCCTCCCAATCCTTCAAGACTATTTTCTCTGTGACTGCAGACCTGCTGGTCACACTATAGGCTCCCTCCACATCTAGGCACCTGAATAACAAAGGCAATTTTTGCTTTTGAAAACTACAGAAGCCTTAAATCCTTAGTTTCTTTTGAGAAAGATGGTGCCCTTAGATTATAGGGGAGAGGGATTTTGGAATCAAATAACCTCTATACTTGGGAAGGCAGGATCCCACTACGGTGACTTGGTGTTTCCAATTACAGTTCTGAGTGCCGACTGGATGGGTCAAAATTTCCCCTCCTTTCCCCCTCCATCCTTTCCCTCCAAACCCAGAAGAATTACCGATTTTCTATCTTTCTATGTTTGGGAAGAGAGAGAGAGAGCACAATACCTGAGAGAGAGATAAGGGAGGAGAAAATGAAGGAGAGAATTCCAATAGATTAAAATAACCAAATTCTCTTTCTAACCCAACAGCATTTGAAGCCTAATGTTTGTTTTAATCCGTCCAGGAACAGATGAAGTTGGAGGCAGGGTGGTGGGAGATTAAGTTCCCAGTCCGATGAACCACCACTCCCATCACCAGGTCAGTGCCTTCAGAGCTGGTGAAAAGGCAGAACTATCAACCACTTGCTTGGGGTAGGGGTCTGGGTCTTCCTAATTGCAGTGTGAAAATGGGGGCTCTTCCTCAGGGTCTCTGAGGTCTCCCCACAGCATCCTGCCTGCATTGCTTCTGGTTCAGCGTGTGTGTGTGTGTGTGTGTGTGTGTGTGTGTGTGTGTGTGTGTGTGTGTCTGTCTGTCTGTCTGTCTGTCTGGGGGACAGGGTCTAAGCCATGGCAGAGGGTAAACTCACCTCCTAGGGAGCCAAGGGCAATATGGTTGGGAGTAGAGAGATGGTTGGGAGTGGAGGGAGACTTCATCCCTTTTGGGCTGGGGGAGTGAGGAAGCCTCTCTGGACTTGCAGCCCAGTGACTCAGACTCTGGGGAAGGGGCAAGGGGAGCTGCAGCTCCAAAGGGGGATGTGGAAGGACAATAATATCAGGAAAAGCCCCTGACTCTCCCTCCAAGGCTCAGGGAAGTGCATCGAGAAATTTGAACTTTCACTCAGGTACCACACTCTATTATGGGTCTTTGTGCTTCTGTTTCTCCTGGGAAGTGTAGCCCTTTGCAGTACATTGCCACACTGAGCATGTGCGGAATATGTGAAAGATACTCGTGCACTGTTCTACTTTGGTGGGGGGAGAGAAATACATACGTGCAAATATGAATTTCCCGATGACTATCTTTATTACAGAGCACAATTGGGAGTACATAATTTTATGTCTCTTTTGCATGTTTCTACGAATCCTCAATCTTTACACAGTGCTTAAATATTCTGAGAAGCACCACTGCCCTCAGATATGATTCCTCACTGACTCCTTCAAGGTTACTAATTCCTTGGAGACTCCACAATATGCACAATTCACAATGCACTTCCCTTTATGCCTGCCTCTTCCTACATGTGACTTCAACAAGGGGTAATTTTTGTATTGATCCATGAGTCGGTCCATGCAGATCTAGATCCTTTTCTGCTCCCTCTCATAAAAACATGCCTCTCTCCAAAATACGCACACACCGTGTTCTTGCGAGTGTGAGTTTCAAGTAAGATGGCTGCGCCTGGCATCTCTTCAGATTCAGGTGCATGCTCTCCTGAACAGGAGGCCGTCTGCAGCCCAAGCACAGTGTGGAGGGCAAGGAAACCTAGGTCCCCTTGCTGCACCGGGACGGGGTCTGATGCAAGAGGCTGGCCCAAGCATTCTCTTCCCATCCTCTTCAGTGGCCAGCTGGAGAGAGAGCTGATTCTGCACCTTGGTGACCTGGGGGATCCTATTTGGACCCAGAATTCCAAGGCTATTTCGAATTTTCTTTGGAAACAGCGGGCGTTTGTCCCTTTCCAAGTGTCCCCCCATCCCCAGGCCACTCAGGGCCGCCGAACCCTGTCTCTTTCGCTATATCCGCTTGGAATCCGGGCTTGTGAGTGGAGAGACTGTATAGAGAGGTCCTGAGCTGGGTGGAGTACTTAGCACCGGGCTTCGGGGGCTGGAGGGTGGCGGGCAGAGTTCCAAGTGGAACGAGGAGAGGCGACCTCCGGCTCCCACACACACGACCTTTCTGGGAGGGTCCAGCTTGAGCGAGCAGAGAGGCCAAGGTGTTGCTCCCCCACCCGCACCCCCACCCCAGGCCTTACGGAAGAGCCTAGATCGGTCTGAGCTCAAGGTTAAACCGGTGGCTCCGGGTAGCCCATGCGCTCCACAGCCCACTCTGTCCTGAAAGTGCGGGTCCAGGGTCTGCGGGCCCCAAGAAGGGTCTTTCACGCTGCAGTTGATCCCTGCGTGGTCGCAGCCGCGAGCGGTGAGAAAAAGGGCGGGGAGCGCCTTACCTACCTCTGCGAACAGCGCTGTCCTCTGCGTCCTCATCCGCTACAGGAACCCCCGGCGTCGGCCGCGATAGGGCCTAGGGACCGCGGTGACGGCGCAGGGGGCGGGAGGCGAGGAGGCCCTGGGTGGCCGCTCCCCGCCTTGCAGCCTCTCCGCACAGCGTCTGTGTCCGGGGCGGAGGCGCCTACGGTCTTGGGGGCGCAAAGGGGCTCACGTGTCCTCCGTCCCCCTGGCGGTGGCGGGTGGGGGCCGAGGACAAGGCCCCAGCTGACCGGCGCGGGCGCCTCCTTCCCCCGCATCACCGGGAGGGGCTCCCGCCAACCTCACCTGCCCCCACCCGGGGCGCCGTCGGATCCCCGCGCCGAGAAGAGGTGTGTGTGTGTGAAAGAAAGAGAGAAAGAACATGGACGCAGACTCCGAGGAGCACTCCGGAAGAAGCCGTCCAACGTAGAAATAGACAAAAGAATCGGAGGAGGAAGAGGAGTCTGGGGGCAGAAAGGAGCCCCGGGCGTCTGAAGCGAGTGACAAGTTGTCCTCGGAAGTTGGGAATGTGAGGGGGAGGGGCGAGCCAGGAGACGTTGAGAAGCAGAGGGGGCGCGGAGACCCTCGGCGGGAGGCGACAGACCAGAGATTAGATCACAAGACCCTCCCCCGTCCCCCGCCTCCCAGTCCTGGAGCTCTCCCGCTCCAAGCAGCAACTGGGCGCCTCCCCGCCCTCCATCCCTTCCTGCTGCCCCGCTGAATCGGGCTCTGTCCCTCCTGGGGGGCAGCACCAAGGCGGAAGGCTGCCCCTCTGCCCGCCTCCTTTCTTCTATTCTCTAGGCCTTAAATGGAATTCTCCCCCATTCAATGAACAGGACAAGTGAGGCCAGAGCGAACGACCTTGGCCAAGGTCAAAGGAAGGGCTTGGAAACTTCGCTTTCCAATGTAGCCCTCAGGACCCCTTTGCATTTTGGCCTCTTGGGTTAGTAGAGTGTCTTCTCTTTCCCGCCGAAACTCAAACAGATTTTCCAACTTACTGCGGTATGGCTGGTGTTCAGGAGTTGCCCGCCTGGTCTGAGACCTGACACCTTCCTCTCCTCAGTCAGCACTGGGCTGGGGACCGACGGACTCCTAATCCAGCCACTTCCTGCGGGTCCTTTGTCCGGGACGGGAATGAGGTGTGTCTGAGATCTGAGTTCGAGGCCTGGTTCTGTCACTAACTTCCTGTGGGACTTGAAGACCACCATTCTCTCCAGGTCTCAGTTTTTTCCTCTGTGAAATGGGGGGAGCAGGCTTGGTGATTTATGATTTGCTTTTGCAGCCTCCTGCAGTTCAGAGATCCTAGCCAACCTGTGCTGCTCTGCTGAGAAAAAGACCTCACCAAATGGTGATTTTATTCTACATCCAGTTACACATGAATATAGAAATATGGCAAAATTGAATTTTGTTTCCACGAATGAGTCTTTTTTTCTACTTTTCTGTACTTTTTTTTTGATGTATAACATACATGCAGTAAAGGGCACTAATATTAAGTGTTGGCTCAATGTATGTTTGCACATCTGTATAACCGCCTTCCCTTGGTGGTGCAAATGGTTAACACCGTGGGCTGCTAGCCAAAATGTTGGAGGTTCAAATACACCCAGAGACACCTTGGAAGAAAGGCATGGTGATCCACTTCCAAAAAATCAGCCATTGAACCACCGCTGACTGCTCTGACCAGGATCACAACAGAGGGTTCTGGACAGAGCTGGAGAAGGATGTAGAGCATGATTCTAACTCACAAAAAAAAAAAAAAAGACCAGATTTACTGGCCTAAAGGAGACTGGAGAAACCCCGAGAGTATGGCCCCCAGACACCCTTTTAGCTCAGTGGTAAAGTTACCTTCGATGTTCACTGATCAGCCTGCGAGTGGACAGCCCCGTAAAACCAAATGAGACTAACGAGGTACAGGAGTCCAGTGACAAGGCCCAGAAGGCGGAAGGGGAGTAGGAAGCTGATGATAGGGAACACAAAATAGAGTAAGGATATTGTTGATGTGTTGTGAGATTGTTAACCATTGTCATAGGGCAACATTTGTATTAACTGTCAAATGGGAGACTATTTTGTCCTGTAAGCCTTCATCTTAAGTGAGAATAACAGCATAATTAGAAGAGCGTAGTCAATGTCACTTAAATGTGTATGTAAAAAAAATTTTTGAAATGGCGTATCTTTGGCTATGTGTATTTTCACCAAAAAAAAAAAAAAAAAAAAAAGTTGAGTATTTAGAGGGTTAAAATGTTGTGGGGTTGTTAACCAATGTCATAAAACAGCATGTGTGTTACTGTTACATGAGAAACTATCTGTTCTGTAAGCCTTCACCTGAAGTACAATAAAATATTAAAAAAAAAAAAAAAAAAAAAATCAGCCATTGAAAACCCTATGGAGCACAGTTCTACTCTGACACACATGGGGTCACCATGAGTCAGAATCCACTCGACAGCAACTGGTACTGGTGTAATCCCCACCTAGATCCAGATGGTTCCAGCATACCAGAAGACTTCCTTGTAATTCCTTTCAGTCAATAACCTCCCTAGTCAATCCCCTCCCCAGAAGTAACCACTATTCTGTCTTCTATCACCCTAGAAAGGAGCCCTGATGGTACAGTGGTTAAAGCGCTGGCTCAGCTGCTAACTGAAAGGTCTGTGGTTTGAACCCGCCAGCTACTCTGAGGGAGAAAGATGTGGCAGTCTGCTTCTGTAAAGATTTGCAGCCTTGGAAATCCTATGGGGCAGTTCTACTCTATCCTATAGGGTCACTATGAGTTGAAATAGACTCAATGGCAATGAGTTATCACCCTACATTAGTTTCGTCTGTCCTTGAATTTCATATAAACGAAGTCATAGTACGTATTATTTTGTGTTTGGCTTCATCTGCTTAATATTATGTGTGTGGGATTTGCCTGTGTTGTCATGTGTAGCAATAGTACATGCAATTTTATTGTTGTAGAATATTCCATTGTATGACTGTATCACAATGTATTTATATGTTCTGCTGTTGGTGAGCATTTGGGTTGTTTCCAGTTTGGGACTGTCACGAAAAAAGCTGCTATGAACATTCTTGCACACGTCTTTTGGTGGACACCTGCACTCAGAGACCTAGGTGTGGAAACTCTGGGTCATGGGGTAAGGATGTGTTTATCTTTGCTAGACAATGACAAACAGTTTCCAAAGTGATTGACAATCTACAATCCCATCAGCAATGTATGAGAGATCTAGTTGCTCCATCTCCCTTCCAACACCTGATGTTGCCTGTCTTTTTCATTTTAGCCATCCTGGTGGGTACATAATGATCTTGCAGTGTGGTTTTAATTTGCATTTTTTGATGACTAGTTGAGCATCTTTTCATACTTTTATTGGCTGTTTGGATAGCCTCTTCTGTGAGAGTCTTTTTTCATTAAGGAATTGATTCATCTGGAAATCTAACTGCTAGACACTTGCTGTATGGTGTTGAGTAAGATCTGGGCAGGGATCACCATCCTAGAGCCCACACTTCAGAGGGAAGACTAGAAGGAAGCCAGAAGTCACTGTAGAAAGTGTCAGGAAATAGGTCCTGAGACTGCGGAGGACTTTACCTTGGGTGGGGGGGGGGGTAGAGAAGAAGGGAATCTTTCATTCATTCAAAATATATTTATTCTTTCAACACAAATTTGAACGTTTTTATTGTGCATTTTAAAGTTTGTGTGTGTTTTAAAATATCCATTATTTGTTTTTTTCTCTAAATTATGTCATTAATGTTGTGGCAAGTAAAAATAAGACTTAAGAAAAGGATGAATAAAAACAAAGCTAATCCTCTCCACTCTTCAGAGATAACTAATGTTTGCAACCTGGTGTGTTTTTTCCCATACCTTTCTCCCTTGCTCTCACAGACATAAAAACACACACAGACAGAAGTTTTGTTTTTCTGCTTTAATAGAGACAGAAATAGCATATATATTTTACTTTTCAGCCAGCTTGTTTTTAGGAGTTGGTCAAGAGTACGTACATTTTAAACTTCAATAGCTATTGCCAGGTAACTTTCTTAAAAGGCTGCAGTAACTCTCATTTCCACCAACAATGTTATTATCCTTTGTCATATGTGCCAGTATGATAGAGAAAAGTTATCTCTTTGTTTCATTCGCTTTTACTTATACTGAGAAAGCTGTGCATGTTTTTGTGTATTTATGGACCATTTACATGTGACCTTTATGTAATTTCTTTTAAAATCCCCCCCCCCTTTTGTACTGACTTGTTTGCAATTTTCTTAGAAAATCTCGAAATATCTTTGTGGATTTTAGTTATCAACCCTTTGTTGGTTACCTGCATTGCAAATATTTCTTACCAATTATCATTATCCATTTTGTTTAAAGTATTTTTCCATATGTTTAAAAAAATAAGATCAAAGATGCTTATATTTTCTTTTAGAAAATTTGGGCATCTGGTTTTATTTAGAAATTTCTCTCCAACCCATGGGTTTTTCATATATACATCCATATTAGTTTTCTACTGCTGCCGTTACAAATTACCACCAACTTAACAGCTTAAACAACATAAATTTATCATCTTACAGATTCGTGAGTTTAGAAGTCTGACACAGGTCTCACCAAGCTAAAATCAAGGTGTTGGAAGGGCTGCGTTAAATGGAATCATTCAGAATGTAGCATTTTGTGTCTGGCTTCTCTCGTTCAGCATAATGAATTTGAGGTTTATTCAGGTTGCTCTATGTTTCAGTAGTTGGTTTCCTTTGATCACCGAGTAGTTCTTCTTTGTATGGACACACAATTTATTTATCAATTTGGTAATTGTTAGGCTCTGGAGTTTTCCCAGGTTGGGGCTATTACGAATAAAGCTGCCATAAACATTCATTACAAGTCTTTGTGTGGACAGATGTTTTCATGTCTCTCAGAAAGTACCGAACAGTGGGATTGCTGGGTGTATTTCCGGGTGTGTATTTAACTTTTTAAGAAACTGCTTCTGGCAGGCAGAATTCTAAGATTTCATACCCCAAGATTCCTGCCCCCTGGTCATTCGATCAACACTGATCTAGGTACTGCTGTGAAGGAATTTTGTAGATGTAATTAAGGTTACTAATCAGCTGACTTTAAAGTAGAGAGATTATCCTGGATTATGCAGTTGTGCCTAAGGGGAATAACATTAGTCCATGAAAGCAGAAGAGGAAGGCAAAAGAGTCAGTCAGAGAGCTGCAACAAGAAGGAAGTCAGAGAGAGTCACACTGTACTGTGTTCAAATCCCAGGTCTTCCTCTCACTAGCTGTGTGAACGGAGACAAATTACTTAACCTCTTTGAGCCTCAACTACAAATTGGAACTAATTAATCCCTATCTTTCAATGTATCATCATAAAGAAGGCTAGCTCCAACCCCTGATGTTTGGAGAAAAAAAAGTTTTGGAAGGGCTAGCTAGATTTTAAAAATGAAGTTACTGTTTTTAACCAGAAGTCCTATCACAAAGAGATCTCTATTCTTCTCCTCCAAAAATGAATAAGGGTGGCTGTAGCATGTAGCATGAAGAATTTAATTTAGACCCAAGATATTTTTTGTAGTGTAAGTCATTTAACAGAAAACTAATGACTAAGGGGGAGGGAGAGGTTGCAGAAGCCATCTCATTAGGTTCTCAGAACACAGAAAGCAGCCTCATCTGGATGAGATGGCTTGGTCATAGTCCTGTGTGGGCAGGAAGATAGCTACATCAGTGATTTTCAGACTTTTTTTGGTCAATCTCATGGAAATACATATGTGGAAAGAGAGAGAAAAAGACGTGTGTCTTTCTTAATGCGTGTGAGAGAGTACATGTATTGGGTCATTATGCACTCTAATACTTTCCTGATCTATTATATTTCGGTTTTTAAAGTGCTTGTCACAGTCCACTAAATTGTTTACATAACTCATCAAGGAGTTACAACCCAAGTTTGAAACACCTTGATTTAGATTCTTTCTCTCTTTCCCTTTCAGCATGAACTTGAGAAAGGCTCGTTTCATTCCATATTTGATATTGTCAACATAAATCTTCTGGATTTACATAAATTACAATTCTCTCAAGTAACCAGAAGTTTGGCTAGAATTATCTTGGTGTTGCCTGTGGTCGTTACTTCTCTTTGAGAGTAAACCAAAAAAATTAAGAGCATGGTTGTAGAGCCTGACCACCTGGGTTGAAATTCTAATTCTGCCTTTGTCTGGCTGTCTCACCTACTTCAGTTGCTTCATCTGTAAAACAGCCATAATAATAATAGTACTATCTGCTTCTGGATAAGCCATGTAAAGCAGTTAACACAGAGCCTGGCACACATAATAAGTGTAAAAAAAGTTAGCAATTATGTTATTATTCTTTACACTGTCAATGTTGTTTTCTTGCAGCCAAAACCAAAAACCGAACCCACTGCCGTGGTGTCGTTTTCAACTCATAGCAACCGCATAGTGTTTCCAAGGCTGTAAATCTCTACGGAAGCGGACTGCCACATCTTTCTCCTGCGGCGTCGCTGGTCGTTTCGAACAGACGACCTTTCGGTTAGAGGTCAAGGGAGTCCTGAAAATTCAGTTTAACCATAAGCAGCGCTAAACTCAGGGAAACTGCTGGCAATAAATTGGGATCTTCGGAAGATTTCGTGTTGGACCTGCCTTACCGTGGATACACACTAGAGGGTGCTCCACGCTCAGAAAGCCGCAAGTTTCCTTGCTCAGGGAGGCCGTACAAGCGAGAGCTTGGACTGCCTGCCCTGGAACTTTCCCTTCCAGTCTGGTGATTTACAGTGGAGAAATAGCTCCATGTTGTTTTTGAAACGAAGAATTTTAAGGCGAGGGGGTTTAGGAGGAAGCAGCAAATGGCTTTATCGAGCAGAAAACTGGCTTCCTCAAACTTTCACCATTTGGTTTTCCTCTGGACTGTTGTTACCTTCGTCTAACACATAATATTTATGGAATGGGGCAATGCAATGGGAGCATCTGAAACCTAAATAAACATAATTACAGATTACAATTGCTGTCATGGATGACCATTAAGCTTTATGGGAGCTTACAGGGGAATAGAGGCTGGGGAGGGTTGGCTAGAATGGCTTTCCTAAATTCAGGGGTCCTGGTTCTCTCTGGGGCGTCCCTGGGAGGTCCAACCGGTTAAGCACTCTACTAACTGAAAATTGACAGCCTTGAAAACCAGACAGAGTGCAGTTCTGCTCTGCAACACGTGGGGTCTCCCTGAGTAGGAATCGACCTGTGGGCAAGTGATTAGGGTTTTTTTGTTGTTGTTGTTGGTCCTTTCCGAAGTACACAGAAAAGATCTCTTTTTCCACATCTGGCTCTTGGGTATTTAAAAACAGCTTCATGCTCCACTTCGTGTCATTCATGTAAAATGATTTCCAGGCTTTTCATTAAGTTGATCACTCCCTTCAGAATTTTAGGAAGGCAAATAATAGATTAATGACTACTGAGCTTAAGCATCTCCCATTATCTCATTTAATTATCTTTTTATTTTCATTTAATCCTCGTAACGATACTCTGAGGCTGAGGTTATTATCCACATTCTGCAGATTCGGACACAGCCAAGTTGCTAACTGCCCGAAATCATACACTTAGGAAATGGCAGGACCAGAATTTGAACCCAGATAGTCTAGCTTCACAACATATTTTTGTTTCATTTAAAATAATAAGCGCCACAACAATGAACAGCAGAGAGGGTGCCAGATATTCTGCTAAGTGTTTTACATTTACTAACTCATTTATATCATTTAAGTGTCACCCTCTTTGTTAGTACAAAAATTTTAATCCAGAAAAGTAAAGAGAATAACAAACAACCATGTGCTTACCACCTAGAATGAAAAAATTATTAACAGTAAAGCCAGAACAATCTTGAAAAAGAAGAACAAAGTTGGAGGACTCACACTTCCCTATTTCAAAACTCACTACAACACTACCGTAATCAGTGTGGTACTTGCATACGAATAGTTTTTCCAACAAATGATGCTGGGACAACTGGATATCCACATTCAAAAGAATGGATTTGGACCAGTACCTCACATTATATACAAAAACTAACTCAAAATGGATCACAGATCTCAATGTAAGAGCTAAAACTATAAAACTGTTAGAAAAAAACACAGGTATAAATCTTGGTGACTTCGAATTAGGCAATGGTTTTTTAGATATGAAGTCAAAAACACAGCCCATCAAAGAAAAAATAGGTAAATTGGATTTCATCAAAATTAAAAACATTTGTACATCAAAGAGGAGCCCTGGTAGTGCAGTGGTTACGAGCTTGACTGCTAACCAAAAGGTCGGCAATTCAAATCCACCAGCTGCTCCTTGGAAGCCCTCTGGGGCAGTTCTGCTCTGTCCTTTACGGCTGGTATGAGTCAGAATTGACAGGAGGGCAACGGGTTTAGTACATCAAAGAACACTATCAAGAGTGTGAAAAGAAAACCCACAGAATGGGAAAGGGTCAGAAGACCCGCGTTGTGATCTCATGTTGCCATCAATGAACCTCTTCATCTCTTTGAGCTTCAAGTTCCTTCTCTGAAAATGAGAACGGCAACAGCTGCCCAGCCCAGCTCACAGAGTGCAGTTCAGATGATCTAAGGATGCACTGGACACCCTCTCACACACACATGCTCCTCCCGATTGCTATTGGTCTCCAGTCTCTGTTATTTTACCAACTTCACATTATCACATGGGCCACATGTCTATCTCCAGCTTGTCCCCTGGATGGCCAAAGAAGCTGTGTCTGGTGTTTGGCGGAATTGAAAACAAGGTCTT
Source organism: Trichechus manatus latirostris (assembly GCF_000243295.1). Classification (NCBI taxonomy): domain Eukaryota; kingdom Metazoa; phylum Chordata; class Mammalia; order Sirenia; family Trichechidae; genus Trichechus; species Trichechus manatus. The sequence goes on along the minus strand of NW_004443990.1, from coordinate 14,000,352 downwards.
TTGTGGGTTGCTCCTCCAAGTGCTTCTTTTATATGAAGAAATACATATGGTTATATTAAGAAATTTTCCTTTGGGATTCATTGGTAGTTGTCAGCGGCTGCAAGAGGGGAAATGAGGAGTTATTTCTTAATGGGCGCAGGGTTTCTGATTGGGGTGAAGAAGAAGTTTTGAGATAAATAGTGGTGATGGCCGCACAACATTGTGAGTGTAGTTAATGCCACTTAATTGTACACTTAAAATGGCAAATTTTGTTATGTGTGGTTTATCACAATAAAAAAAAAAAGAGAAACGAAAGAAAAAAATTGCTCTGTTTGCTTTGGTTCTCAGAATGTTTAAGAAGACTTCATTTTGCAGAAAGCAAATGGAGGTGCAGGGCCACACAGGAACAAAAGCAGTGAATACTGGCTTTCAACTCATTTATTAACAGTTATGGAAGGAAAGTGCAGAGCAGGGCTGAGAGGGTGGGTTGAAGCAGTGAGAAGCCCGCTCCCTACACCTGGGCGCAAAGCGGCCTAAAGAGGCCTTCGTGCGCTGGCTCCCAGGGTTAACCTGTCAGGACTGTATCCGGAAAAGCGCGAGGCCCGTGGGAAGGAAGCGATGCCAGGCTGGGAAACAAGAAGCCGCTGCCTTTGGTAGCAGCTGCCACGAAGTGTTTCCTCAGCCGGAGAGCAAGTGCTGTTTGGTTAATCTGCTCCACGCAAGGTTCGGTTCCGGCCTTAGAGGCGCCCTCTTCCCCCCGCCTCTGGCCCCCAAAACACGGTGGGGGGCTGCGCTGCAAGGCTTGGGTCGGAAGATGCTCGGGGCGGGGGCCCACGGCAGGGAAAACCCTCAGCTCTGTCCTCCCTCTGATCAAAAGCTGACTTCAAGTGAGCGAAAGCGGGGGTGGGGGAGATGTGACATCTCTCTGGGTGGCCTAGACGATCACCGAGGTAGCGAGGTGTCCGCAGCTTCTCTGGCCCTCTCTGTCCTTGCTCCGGGAGAGGGGCAGGTGGTCTCCAGGGATTGTGTCTGTACGTTGAGCGCCCTCCAGGTGGTCCCAGCTGTGGACAACCCGCCCACTCAGGGTTCCGCATTTCCTGGGGCGGCCGGCAGGGGTCAGTGTTTGGCAGCAGGTGAACAGGCAGGTCGTGATTAGCCTGCCTAGCCCCTCTGCTGGATGAAATTTGGTGAGGAGGGGAATATACATGGGACTGTGTAAAAGCGAATGGGCAGGGGTACAAGAGTGCACCTGGAGCGCCACCCAGTGTGTGCTGCTCGGATCTGTCACTGTGTGCGTCCATGTCCTCCGCGTAAGGCTCCCTCTAGAACCCGATCTTGTACAGCCCTTCCTCTCTTTTCCCTGGGATTAAGTCAAACTTTTAGCCTAGCCGTAATTTTGTTCCTGGCTGTCCTTACCCACCGAGCTCTTTCTTTCAATATTTATTAGACAAAGCTTCTTTGCTGTCTGTTGAGTTTAAACTCAACCAAGATATATGAATTCCTTTGGACCTTGACAATTGTGTCAAACCAGGGTTTAAAGTGTCCCAAATTAAGAAGCAAAATTATGGACAAAGTTATGGAGTACAAAGAATAATTCCTGCTGGGAGGGAGCCCATAGTCTAGTGCTGGGCACAAACTATCATAACACCGTGCATCGTTTCTGATAAAGGAATGCCCAGACCCGCTCCTGAAGTGCCTAACCCTACCTGGGGTGAGGGAAGGCTTCCTGGAGGAGGTGCTCCTTGAGCTGTCTTGAAATGTCCCAAGTTCCTGAGGCCTACAACTGTGTCTTATTCATTTGGGTGACTGGCATGAGCATGGCACATAAAGCTTAAACCAAAACCCTTTGCAGTCGAGTAAATTTCAACTTATAGTGACCCTATATAGAGAGCTTAAAACTTAATAATACTGAATGCAAGTGTTTCAGTTCGATGTGTTGACACGTGGCCTGGATGGAAGCTGGGAAAATCCATTCTAAGTCTAGTTTCTCTAATATCTGTTGAGTTTAAACTCAACCAAGATGCATGAATTCCTTTGGACCTTGATAATTCTGTCAGATTAGGGTCCAAAGCATCCTAAATTAAGAACCAAGCACACTATTCAGGACTGACAATTTAGGGAGGCTTAACTTTGCCAGATTGACGAGACTCTAACCCCTGGAGGAGGCACCAGAGGATGGCTGGCAACCAAGGAGGGAGGACCCAAAGCCTCACTTCACTTCAGACACCTTTTTGCTCAGAGTCCATGAACAGTCCTGGGATAATAAGTCCTTATGCTCTGACTGCAAGAAGGCATGTAGACAGGCACTGTCACAGGGTCCAAGGTGGGGTGTGTGTATGTATCTTCCACTGGGGCTCACCCTCCTATAGGACCCTTGGATGCTGAGTCTGTTTCCTCTGGCTGGCTCTTGCCCATACCAATCTGTCTGGTTTTATTCTCTGGCCATGATCTGAGTTCTTACCTACATAGACCCATACCTTTCCTGGTTCCCCAGGGTGCCTCTTCCAAGTCATGATGCCTACACTTCTCCATAAGCATACATAACTGGACATATGAATAATTATTTCTTGGCCTCATTCCAGACAGTGGTACCAAATTGGAAGGACGACAAGGCTTGGAATCAGGAGATTTGAGTCCAAGTTCCTGCTCTGCCAATGACCAGCTGTGTGACCTTGGGCAAGTCATTTTATCTCTCTGTGTCAATTTTCTCATCTTTAAAAATGAGCTAATGACAGTAAGAATAGCTATTATACCATGTGCCAAAGATTTATATGCCTTTTACTCCATGTATTATCTCAGTGGTTTAGATGAGGGAACTGTCTGAGAAATGAATAGCAGCAGGTGAGTATCAGAGTCAATATCTGAACCTGGATCTGTCCCTGTCTGCCATGTTACCCTGGCTTGAAGGACTGTAGTGAGAATTAAAATGTGAAAATTATATTATTATTCTGACAGTTTGGCCTGAATCCTGATTGGTGCTCTCTCCTGCCAAGAAAGGAAATAGTAAAGGACAGTTTTTCAATTGTTGAAGTGTCCCTAGTCAGTGGGCGTGTAAAACCAACCCACTAGAATACAAGCTCCAGGAGGCAGAGACCTCCTCTATCTTGCTCACTGCTCTAAGCTTGTTGCTCAGCATAGCACCTGATTCATAGTAGATGCTAAATAAATATGAAGGCATATATAAATTCTTATACTTTCTATGTTCATTCCAAGACAGATCCTAACACAGAGCCATCTTTCATACCAACCATTCGATTACCAGGTAAATTACTAGCTGTAATGGCCATTGTCTAGTTTAATTAAAGGAGATTATTGAATCTCCTGAAACTCTTACCACCACCCCCCAACCTAAATCAGGGGGATTCAATAGCACTAATTCGTATATTTAAAAGATAGATAAATTGAGAAAACTAGATTAATGACTCATCTTTGTGACTTCTGGCATTGAGAATAAGGTGTGGGGAAATGCCAAATGTGATAAAACTGAAGTTTCTGAGAAGACTCTGTGGGCAGGTGGCTGTAGGCCTGGGTCCAAATGTCTCAGGAATATTTTCACATGTGGCTCCAAGGACTTCAGCAATCCTCAGCCTTATCTCCATCCTCACTCTGCTTCAGTAATCTATTTGTCCCTTGTCCAAAGCATTTTTGAGGACCTCAATATTCTTGGTGCTGATCAGGCTCATAGGCCTAAATTACCAATCTGTCTGGCCTTGTTCACGGGCCATGATCCAAGTTCTCGTCTATCTAGTCCCATAGACCTAGACCAAATCCTAAGCCAAACCAAAACTGGCTGCCACCAAGGCGATTCCAACTCATAATGACTCTATTGGACAGAGTAGAACTGCTCCACAGGGTTTCCAAGGCTGTAATCTTTATAGAAGCAAACTGTCACATCTTTCTCTCACGGAGCTGCTAGTGGGTTCAAACTGCCAACCTTTTGCTTAACAGCAAAGCGCTTTAACCACCGCACCAGCAGGGCTCCTTAAATCCTAGACAGACCTGTGAATACTGATCAAGAGTGTGGCAACAATAGGTGGACAGCATAAAGGCAGCCTTCAATTCAAATCAGCCAACAGCTCTGAGAAGTAAACTGGAAGATAAAACAGGTTGTCTTTACTGGCTCACTCCCTACAATTTCATTTTAAAAAAGAAAAAAAATAGAACAATCAAAATCTGTGGTGATCCCCCGCCCCCTTTGGCAGTGGTGTGGTGGGAAGAGCAAAGGCCTGGATTGGAGTCCTGAATTAGCCAACTTCTTAGCTTATTCTCTCAGCTCTAGTTTTCTTACTAAATGGGGATAATATTCTCTCCTGGTTTTCCTCTTACTTCTCTGAACATTCCTTTTATTCCCATTGTTAATTCTTCCTGTTCTACTTTCTCCTTAACCCTTGGTAGATTCCATCTTCAGACTTCTATTTTTCTCCCCCTTACACCCTTTTATTGGAAAGTCTCGCCCATTCAAGGTTCTAACTACCATCTATGTCAGGATGATTCCCAGATTTATATCTCTAGCCCTATCTTCTTTACTACTTTTCAGACTAAATGAAAAACAAAACAAAAAAAACCAACTTTGGATCTGGCATCCATCCTTGACCAATCAACCTTGGTTACGGAGGTGGAGTCTGTATGAACATAGCAGCTAGCATTAGAATTACAGAGATGCAGTGGTGGAGGGGGATTTATCAGAGGAAGTCTGAGGGTAGGGTGCTGGACAGAAAAATCTATGGGTATCCACTGCTTAGAGCTAGCAGTAGAGGACATTTCTACTTGGATGATGCCACAGATATTTCACCATCTTCCCTTGAACTCACTTTCTTTCCCCTGAAAACTTTGATCTCCTCCTGTTCTCCTAACCTCAGTGAATGGGACCACCATTCACCAAGTCACCCCAGTCAAAGATCTGAGAGTCATTCTAGAACACTCCCTCTCTATCACCAATCCCAATACATCTAATTAATCACTGAGTCCCTCTAATTCCACCTTCTAAATATTTTGCCTCTCCTTTCCTACTACTGTTTCTTCTCAGTTTGAGTCAACTCAAACTGAGAATAAACAGCTGCAAACATCCATTAATAATTGGAATATGGAATGTACGAAGTATGAATCTAGGACAATTAAAAGTCATCAAAATGAAATGGAACACATAAAGATCGATATTCTAGGCATTAGTGAGCTGAAAAGGAGTGGTATTGGCCATTTTGAATCTGACAATCATATGGTCTACTATGCTGAGAATGACAAATTGAAGAGGAATGACATTGCATTCAACATCAAAAAGAACATTTCAAGATCTCTCCTGAAATACAACGCTGTCAGTGATAAGATAGTATCCATACTCCTACAAGGAAGACCAGTTAATATGAACATTATTCAAATTCATGCACCAACCACTAATGCCAAAGATGAGGAAATTGAAGATTTTAACCAATCTCTGGAGTGTGAAATTGATCCCGCATGTAATCAAGATGCATTGATAATTACTGGTGACTGAAACACGAAAGTTGGGAAGTATGACCTTAGTGATAGAAATGACTCCGGAGATTGCATGATAGAATTTTGCAAGACCAACGACTTCTTCATTGCAAATACCTATACATGACTATACACGTGAACCTAGCCAGATGGAATATACAGTAATAAAATCGACTATACCTGTGGAAAGAGACAATGGAAAAGCTCAATATCATCAGTCAGAACAAGGCCAGGGGCCGACTGTGGAACAGAACATCAATTGCTCATATGTAAGTTCAAGTTGAAGTTGAAGAAAATTAGAACAAGTCCAGGAGGGACAAAGTATGACCTTGAGTGTATCCCACCTGAATTTAGAGACCATCTCAAAAATAGATTTGACTCATTGAACACTAATGACCAAAGATCAGATGAGTTGTGGAATGATATTAAGGGCATTATACATAAAGAAAGCAGGAGGTCATTAAAGACAGGAAAAAAAGAAAGACCAAAATGAATGTCAGAAGAGACTCTGAAAGTTGCTCTTGAATGTAGAGTAGCTAAAGCAAAAGGAAGAAATGATGAAGTAAAAGAGCTGAACAGAAGATTTTAATGGACAGCTTAAGAAGACAAAGTAAAGAATTATAATGAAATGTTCAAGGACCTGGACATAGAAAACCAAAAAAGGGAAGAACATGCTCGGCATTTCACAAGCTAAAAGAATTGAAAAAATTCAAGCCTCGAGTTGCAGTATTGAAGGATTCTACAGGGAAAATATTAAACGACACAGGAAGCATCAAAAGAAGATGGAAGGAGTACACAGAGTCACTGTAACAAAAAGAATTGGTCGATGTTCAACCATTTCAGGAGGGAGCATATGATCAAGAATGGATGGTACTGAAAGAAGAGGTCCAAACTGCACTGAAGGCATTGGCAAAAACAAGGCCCCAGGAATTGACAGAATACCAATCAAAATGTTTCAACAAATGGATGCAGCGCTGGAGGTACTCACTCGTCTACGCCAAGAAATTTGGAAGACAGCTACCTGGCCAACAGACTGGAAGAGATCCATATTGTACTCGTTCCAAAGAAAGGTGATTCAGCAGAATGTGGAAATTATTAAACAATATCATTAATATCATGCACAAGTAAAATTTTGCTGAAGATCATTCAGAAGCGATTGCAGCAGTACATCAAACAGGGAACTGCCAGAAGTTCAAGTTGGATTCAAAAGAGAATATGGAACAAGAGGTACCATTGCTGATGTCAGATGGATCTTGGCTGAAAGCAGAGAATACCAGAAAGATGTTTACCTGTGTTTTATTGACTATGCAAATGCATTTGACTGTGTGGATCATAACAAATTATGGATAACATTGGGAAGAATGGGAATTCCAGCACACTTAATTGTGCTCATGAGGAACCTGTGCATAGACCAAGATGCAGCTGTTCGAACAGAACAAGGGGATATTGCATGGTTTAAAGTCAAGAAAGGTGTGTGTCAAGGTTGTATCCTTTCACCATACTTATTCAATCTGTATGCTGGGCAAATAATCCGAGAAGCTGGACTATATGAAGAAAAACATGGCATCAGGATTGGAGGAAGACTCATTAACAACCTGCGATATGCAGATAACACAACCTTGCTCACTGAAACTGAAGGGGACTTGAAGCACTTACTGATGAAGATCAAAGACCACAGCCTTCAGTATGGATTACACCTCAACATAAAGAAAACAAAAATCCTCACAAATGGACCAAAAGGCAAAATCATGTCATGATAAATGGAGAAAGGATTGAAGTTGTCAAGAATTTGATTTTATTTGGATCCACAATCAATGCCCATAGAAGCAGCAATCAAGAAATCAAACGATGGAGGTGGGGCCGAGATGGTGGAGTAGTCAGAGGCTTCCTGTGGTCCCTCTTACAACAAAGACCTGAAAAAAACAACTGAAACGATTATATATGACAGTCTAGGAGCCCTGAACATCAAAGGCAAAGTTGAGGTTTCAGACTGAGTGGTGGGGGAGGGAGAGACGGTTTGGAAGCAGCAAGGAGTTGCCAGACCTGACCCGGCGGGAGCCAGCACCCTTCAGGCCAGATAGGCTGGTCTGGGTGGTGAGGCAAGCAGCGGTGCTCGGGAGGCATTTTCCACATCGAGAGAGACCGAACAGCAGAGAGTCCACTCGGGCAACCAGAACCAGTGAAAACTGGTGCTCAATCGGCAGAAGGTAAGTACTTGCATCTGACCTGCCGCATGGATCAAAAAACACCCCATTTGAGAAAAACTTCTCTCCCATTTACCTACCCCTTCCCCATTCTGCACTGGGTCCTGGACCGGCTTCAGCAACTGCCGAGTCCCCTGGGCTGGAAGTAGGACCCATCACATGCCCTGAGCCATTCCCCTGGAGAGGGAACAAATTAACAAACAAGAAAAAATAATCTGCTGGCTCCCCTAAGTGGGGAACTCAGGGTAAGCATGGCTACTTTGCCTAGGCACAGACATAAGGGGTCCATGGACTTTGAATGCTTTCACCCCTGCTTAGACCTGTGTGGGCCCATTTGAACAGCATAGGCCTTCATTACCACAGTACAACAGGGTATATACCTGAAGCCTAACTTCAACTATATCAGCTAGATGGTGAGGTGGCAGGTTAATGATATTTGACACAGCTCTGCCCATTGAGCAGTGTCCTCACCTACCCAAATCAGGGGCCTGAGGACTGGTGGCTCCACCCATGACACCTAGACACCTGCGACAAGGGTCCAAGAATAAGTGGTGCCTCCCAGTCCTTACAGCTAACAGCATTGGGTGCTCATAGTCCAGCTGCAAAACACACCCACCTATGCGCTCTAAGGAACAAGGACATGCTTCCCTCCCAGACACTCAGAGGCAGCCGTCAACCCCCTGCTTTGCTCAGCACGTGACCCCCTACTGCAGCCAGATACCTGTGCCTACACCAATCACCCATGCCTATCTAAGACTGCAGGTGAGAGCCTGTACCACACACTTGGTGACCAACTACCAGAACACAGGAGCTGATTCCATACAAGAAAAGTAAACAGACTCCTAGGCTTGCATACCTAGTAACAGATCTAACCACCTGTTGACAGGACATTAGAGCTTCAAAGGCATCAATAATCAAACAAGCTCACATAAGCAGTCTATTTGGGCATATCAAAACAAAACAAAACAAGAAGCTAGGACACAGTAAGCAAACATAAAATAAATAAATATAATAACTTATTGATGGCTCGGAGACAACAATCAATATCAAATCACACAAAGAGGCAGAGCATGATGGCTTCAGCAAGCTCCCAAAACAAAGAATCAAGAAATCTTCCAGAG
>NW_004443990.1:13989006-13990301 GCF_000243295.1 Trichechus manatus latirostris | reverse complement strand
CTACTCAGCACAGAAAATTAAGTGGAACAAAGAAACTGTCAACAACATAAAAAAAAGACATCAAAATGATAGCACTGAACTCATACCTATCAATAATTATGCTGAATGTAAATTCACTAAATGCACAAATAAAGAGACAGAGAGCGGCAATATGGATTTTAAAAAACACGATCCTTCTACTTGCTGCCTACAAGAGACACACCTTAGACTTAAAGACACAAACGAACTAAAATTCAAAGGAGTGGTGATATTAATCTCTGACAAAATAAACTTTAAAGCAAAATCCACCACAAGGATAATGAAGGACACTATATAATGATTAAAGGGTCAATATACCAGGAGGACACAACCATGATAAATATTTATGCACCCAATGACAGGGCTCCAAAATACATAAAACAAACTAACAACAGTTAAAAGAGAGATAGATAGCTCCACAATAATAGTAGGAGACTTCAACACACCACTTTTGGTGAAGGACAGAACATCCAGAAAGAAGCTCAGTAAAGACACGGTAGATTTAAATGCCACAATCAACCAACTTGATCTCATAAACTCATACAGAACACTCCACCCAACAGCAGCCAAGTATACTTTCTTTTCCAATGCACATGAAATATTCTCCAGAGTAGACCACATATTAAACCATAAAGAATCATTAACAGAATCAAAAGCATTGAAATATTACAAAGCATTTTTCTGACCTAAAGCCATAAAAATATAAACCAACAACAGAAAAAGCAAGGGAAAAAAAATCAAACGAATGGAAACTGAAAAACACCTTGCTCAAAAACTACTAGATTACAGAAGAAATTAAGAACGGAATAAAGAAATTCACAGAATCAAATGAGAATGCAAACACATCCTACCAGAACCTGTGGGACACGGCAAAAGCAGTGCTCAGAGGTCAGTTTACAGCAATAAAAGCACACATCCAAAAAGAAAAAAGGGCCAAAATCAAAACATTAACTCTACAACTCGAACAAGTAGACAGAGAGCAGCAAAAGAAGCCCTTGGGTGCCAAAAGAAGGAAATTAATAAGAATTAGAGCAGAATTAATTGAAATAGAGAATAGAAAAACAATTGAAAGAGTTAACAAGACCAAAAGCTGCTTCTTTGAAAAGATCAACAAAATCGATAAACCACTGGCTAAACTGACAGAAGGAAAACAGAAAAGGAAGAAAATAACCAGAATAAGAAATAAGATGGGTGATATCACAACAGACCCAACTGAAATTAAAAGAATCATAACAGAATACTATGAAAAATTGTACTCTAACAAATTTGAAAACCTA
>NW_004443990.1:13977600-13987910 GCF_000243295.1 Trichechus manatus latirostris | reverse complement strand
ACTGCAAGAAACCAAAAGAGACCTACATAAGTGGAAAAACATACCTTGCTCATGGATAAGAAGACTCAACATTGTGAAAATGTCAATTCTACCCAAACGATCTACTGATACAATGCAATTCAATCCAAATTCTAATGGCATTTTTTTAAGGAGACGAAAAACAAATCACCAACTTCATATGGAAAGGGAAGAGTCCCCAGATAAGTAAAGCATTACTAAAGAAGAAGAACAAAGCGAGAGGCCTCACACTACCTGATTTTAGAACCTATTATATTGCCACGGTAGTCAAGACAGCCTGGTACTGGTACAACAACAGATACATAGATCAATGGAACAGAGTTGAGAATTCAGACGTAAATTCACCCACCTATGAACAGCTGATATTTGACAAAGGCCCAAAGTCCGTTAATTGGGGAAAAGATAGTCTTTTTAACAAATCATGCTGGCATAACTGGATAGCCGTCTGCAAAGAATTGAAACAAGACCCATACCTCACACCATGCACAAAAACGAACTCAAAATGGACCAAAGACCTAAATATAAAATCTAAAACGATGAAGATCATGGAAGAAAAAATAGGGACAACGCTAGGAGCCCTAATACATGGCATAAACAGAATACAAACCATAAGTAACAATGCACAAACACGAGAAAAGAAACTAGATAACTGTGAGCTCCTAAAAATCAAACACTTATGCTCATCAAAAGACTTCACCAAAAGAGTAAAAAGACAACCTACAGACAGGGAGAAAAGTTTTGGCTACGACAAATCCGATCACTGTCTAATCTCTAAAATCTACAAGGTACTGCAAAACCTCAACAATAAAAAAACAAATAACACAATTAAAAAATGGGCAAAAGATATGAATAGGCACTTCACCAAAGGAGACATTCAGGTGGCTAACAGACACATGAGGAAATGCTCACAATCATTAGCCATTAGAGAAATGCAAATCAAAACTACAATGAGATACCATCTCACCCCAATAAGGCTAGCATTAATACAAAAAATACAAAATAGTAAATGTTGGAGAGGTTGTGGAGAGACTGGAACATTTATACACTGCTGGTGGGAATGTAAAATGGTACAACCACTTTGGAAATCTATTTGGCGCTTCCTTAAAAAGCTAGAAAGAGAAGTACCATATGATCCAGCAATCCCACTCCCTGGAAATATCCTAGAGAAATAAGAGCCTCACACAAATAGATATATGCACACCCGTGTTCATTGCAGCACTGTTCACAATAGCAAAAAGATGGAAACAACCTAGGTGTCCAGCAATGGACGAATGGATAAACAAATTATGGTATATTCACACAACAGAATACTGCGCAATGATAAAGAATAATGATGAATCTGTGAAACATCTTATAACATGGAGGAATCTGGAAGGCATTATGCTGAGTGAATTTGGTTAGTCGCAAAAGGACAAATATTGTATAACACCACTATTAGAAGAACTCAAGAAAAGGTTTAAACACAGAAGAAAACATTCTTTGATGGTTACGAAGGTGAGGAGGGAGGCAAGACGTATTCACTAAGTTGATAGTAGACAAGAATTATCTTAGGTGAAGGGAAGGACAACACACACTGCAGGGGAAGTCAGCACAACTAGGCTAAACCAAAAGATGAGAAGTTTCCTGAATACAACCAAACACTTCGAGGGTCAGAATAGCAGGGGCGGGGGTCTGGGGACCATGGTTTCAGGGCACACCCAGGACAATTGGCATACAAAATTTATTAAGAAAATGTTCTGCATCCCACTTTGGTGAGTGGCATTTGGGGTCTTAAAAGCTAGTAAGCAGCCATCTAAGATGCATCAATTGGTCCCAACCTACCTGGAGTAAAGGAGAACGAAGAACACCGAAGACACAAGGAAAATGTTAGCCCAGGAGACAAAAGGGCCACATAAACCAGTGACTCCACGAGCCTGAGACGAGAAGAACTAGATGGTGCCTGGCTACCACCAATGACTGCCCTGACAAGGAACACAACAGAGAGTCCCTGAAGGAGAAAAGTGGGGTCCAGAACTCAAATTCTAGTAAAAAGACCAGACTTAATGATTTGACTGAGACTGGAGAGACCCCAGAAGACATGGCCCCTGGACTCTCTATTAGTCTGAAACTGAAACCATTCCCGAGGCCAACTCTTCAGACAAAGATTAGACTGGACTATGGGACATAAAATGATGCTTGTGAAGAATGTGCTTCTTAGCTCAAGTAGATACATGAGACTAAATGTGCAGCTCCTGTCCAGAGGCAAGGTGGGAAGGCAGAGAGAGTCAGGAATTTGTTGAATGAATCCAGGAAATCTAGGGTGGAAGGGAGGAGTGTGCTGTCACAGTATAGGAGAGCAACTAGGGTCACATAACAATGTGTATAAATTTTTTTATGAGAGACTGACTCGAATTGTAAACTCTCATTTAAAGCACAATAAAAACAAAAACAAAAGAAATCAAACAACCCATTGCATTGGGCAAATTCTGCCACATAAGGCCTCTTTAAAGTGTTGAAAAGTAAAGATGTCACTTTAAGAACTAAGGTGCACCTGACCCAAACCATGATGTTTTCAATTGCCTCATATGCATGTGAAAGCTGGACAATGAATAAGGAAGACCAAAGAAGAATTGATGTCTTCGAATTATGGTATTGGCAAAGAATATTGAATATACCATGGACTGCCAGAGGGCAAACAAATCTGTCTTGGAAGAAGCACAGTCAGAATGCTAATTAGAAGCAAGGACGGTGAGACTTTGTCTCACATACTTTGGATATGTTATCATGAGGGACCAGTCCCTGGAGAAGGACATCATATTTGGTAAAGTACAGGGTCAGTGAAAAAGAGGAAGACCCTCGGCGAGATGGATTAACACAGTGGCTGCAACAATGGGCTCAAGCATAGCAAGAATTGTGAGGATGATGCAGGACAACGCAGTGTTTCATTCTGTTGTACATAGGGTCACTATGAGCTGGAACTGACTCGATGGCACCTACCAATGACAACAACAGCAATTCCTACCACAGTTTTCTGAGTTCAGGCCCTCTCTGGTGATCATCTGGAATACTGCAATAGTTTCTTAGTTGATCTCTCTGCTCCTAATCTTGCTCCCCTTAATCCATCCTCCTCACTGCTGGCAGTAGTCTGCCTTTGTTTTCCTGAATGAAATACATATATTTTTTCTGATCATATTAAAAACATGTTATCATTTAAAATATCAATTAATGCAGAAAAAGAATAAGATTTTAATTTTACCACTATGAGTTAACTCTGAGTTAACATTTTAGTGACAATTTTTTTTTCCATCTCTTTTAACTTTTACAAAGGAGTATTTTTTTCTTATCATCAGATTTATTATAGGTCACACCCCACCTTAAACATTATGCTCTATAAATATAGAGTTGCTTATAATTTCCTTGTACATATCATGTTATTTACTTCTCAGTTTGCATTTGCTTGCACTTGAAACACGCTTTCCATGTTCTTCACTTGAGCAACCCCTCTTTAACATTCATACTTCAGCTGAGGTGTCATCTCTTCAAGGAAGTTTTCCCTGAAGCCCCTAAGTATACCTGTGTTCCTCCGTAGCAGCTATAATAGCATGTAGCACATTTTATCTGTACATAGGTTAGTTTCTCTTACTTAGACTATAAACCCCTTGTGAGTAGGAAGTGTATCTTTTTATCTTTAATATGCCCAGCCTTTGTCTTTTGTATTACTTTAGTTAGTTGAAAGCTAAGTGGCTATAAAAAGAAGACTCAAAAATACAGTGACTCAAATAAAAATAGAAATTTATTTCTCTCCCACATGGCAGCCCTGAATTGAGCAATCCCAGTTGGTCATGGATTCTGCCCCACTTGGCCATCTGAGGACTCTGGCTCCCTCCGTGTTGTCGCTTCACCACTACAAGGCTTTGTCCTCATCTACTTGATGGAATCTGGAGAGCAGGACCATCTGTGTTTCAGCTTCAGAAAGGAAAAAGAGACTGTGGAAAATGACAAGCCCACTGTCTTAAAGCTCAAGACCCAAGTGGGCCTCATCACTTCTGCTCCCATTCTATTGGTGAGAACTTTGTCACATGGCCACGCTTTGTTGAAAAGGAGTCTGGGAAATGTAGTCTCCTGTTGAGTATCCATGAGCTATGCTACAGCTCTATTATAATTCCCTTATTTGCAAGTTCTGAAATCTTGAAAGTTCTGAAAACCAAAAGTTTTGTTTTGTTTTTTAAACATTTGGCACAGAATCATGTGGTGGATAAATCTGACTTGAAATGATATGAGAAATTTATAGAGAAATCTATAAAGACTATTTATAGTCTTTAACCCACTTAAGGTAAATATTCATAAGTTTTGTTCCACTGAGGGAATTAATAATATACAGTGTTTGCAACATATCTCCTTTCTGAAAGTTGAACATTCTGAATTTCAAAACTCATCTACAGTATTGATCTTAGACCCAGGCAAGAGGGTCCCACATTTTGAGGGCCCTGCTTTGGCCTTCCTCTCGCTGGCCTTTCTCCACTAGATGAGGGGTCTGTGAGATAAAAGCATGGTTCCACCCAGAGCATGAGCACCCTAGATTCTAGACCATGTCTGAGGTACTTGGGACATAAAATTCATTGCCCAAATGATCCCAAGCCTGTACATGCCTCTTTCCTGGCACTGAACTCTGTGTAGGCCTTGTTAATGGGCCTGTGTGCCACTGACACACCAAAGGGCAGCTATTTGCAACAGGTATGGATAGAAGTTTATTGTGTAAACTGAGATATCTACACATGTACTCCTGACTCCCCTCAAGGTGAGGATAGAGTTGAAAGTACAAAAAGAAAGGGGATAGGTGTTGTCTTAGTCGTCTAGTGCTACTATAACAGAAATACCACAAGTGGATGGCTTTAACAAACAGAAGTTTATTCTCTCGCAGTCTTGCAGGCTGGAAGTCCGAATTCAGGTCATCAGCTCCAGGGGAAGGCTTTCTCTCTCTGTTGGCTCTGGAGGAAGGTCGTTGTCATCAATCTTCCTGTGGTCTAGGAGCTTCTCCGAGCAGTGACTCTGGGTCCAAAGGACGCTCTCTGTTCCTGGCGCTGCTTTCTTGGTGGTATGAGGTCCCCCCTCTCTGGTCACTTCCCTTTCCTTTTATCTCTTGTAAGATAAAAAGTGGTGCAGGCCGCACCCCAGGGAAATTCCCTTTACATTAAATCAGGGATGTGACCTGAGCAAGGATGTTACATCCCACCCTAATCCTCTTTAACGTAAACTAATCTTGCCTTATTAATCACAGGCAGAGATTAAGATTTACAACACATAGGAAAATTATACCAATCACAAAATGGAGAACAACCACACATACTGGGAATCGTGGCCTAACCAAGTTGACACATATTTTTGGGCGACACAGTTCAATCCATGACAGGTGTAGATGTCCAAAATTGTAAACTTGAACCTGATCGTATTTGTCAAGGTAGGACAGAACATATTTTGTTTAGCAGTTTGTTAGCTTGATTTGTAAAATGTAAATACATTAGACATATGTATGTGAAACTTCGTTTGTACTCTTGCCCCAGGGTAAGCCTATATACACGTTTTGTGAGTCTATACAAAACCTAGGGTAAAGTTTTGGAAAAGGGATTGGAGACTAGTACTATGGAAAAAAAGGAAAATGGACACCACAGCTCCATTCCTGGCACTTAGCAGATACTCAATAAGGGATTATTGAACTGAAATAGGGATAAAGACTAGCTCACAGGGTTGTTGTAAAGATCGAAGAATACAGTATGTAAATTATGAAGGACTCAACAAATGTGGATGATGATGAATATTATAGATTGAATGCATTTGGGGAGTGAAGTATGGGTCAGGGCAATCTAAGAGTAGATCTAGAGTAAATGAGCTAGGGAAGATGCAAAATTTTGTTTGACAATCAAAATTAAGGAATGTCAGTAGTTGCATTAGTTAGGAATCTTGTTGAAATACTAGAAACCAACTCAAGATAGCTTAAACAAAAAGGGGGGTGGGAGGATTGATCAAAAGGAAACAGGAACACATCCAGTCCTCCTAATGCAGGAAGAATTGCAACTTGGAACTGCGAAGCCATTGGGGACTCAGGCAGTATTTTCTCTCTGTTTCTCATCTCTCTGCTCCCTTTTAATTCAGGTCTGATGCATTTTTCTTTTTCTCTACAGACCAGCTTCTCCGGCTCCTCAATTTGAATGGAGAAATATGATTTTCCAGATTCAACCACCCAAAGAGATTTTTTTCTCTTCGTCTCTACTGTAAGTTTTAGAGGAAGGAATTCTGTCCCAGTTAATTCAACTGAGACCAGAGGAACAGGGTCCAGCTGTTCAAAAGGGTGAACAACCTGTTCAGAAGTAGCAATCTGTGATGAAGACAGCAGTTAAAAAAGACAGTCATTGTGATGTGGACAGGGATCTCACTACAATCTCCCTGTTGGCTTCCCAGCCTACCACATGCTTGCTCCCAGACATACAAAAGGTGTCTCTGCCTGAGATTTTCTGGGAGGGAGTTAGATCCTTGTCTGTAGGTCCACCAACATTTGGGAGAGGAGGTGCTTACACCACATGAATAGCTCTTTCCAAAGAAAACCTCCTCACAAAGTCCCTCCACTACATGTTCTTGACACTTTTATATTCTCAAATTAAGTGAGGGAATTCAAGAATCATGTAACAGATATGTAATCACTTCTGAAAATCTCCACATAGTGATTTTGCATCTCACCTTGTTATTTTACAACTAATGTATATTGGTGCATAGTGACAATTTTAATTTTAGTATCGTGTTAGAGATAGACTGGATAGATAAATAGATAGAACAGAATATATTCTTCTATATGTGTATATATTTGACTGTATACATGAATACATGATGTATACTGTTATATATTACGCAGGTTCTGAGTTGTAACTTTAACTAGTTTAAGGGATATAATGGTAGAGTTTATTTTCTGACATAACTAGGATGTCCAGGGAGCTTTAGGTGCTATTGGATTTAGGCATTCAAAGATGTCATTATCTTGCTCATGGTTGTTCTATGTCCCTCCCTCCTTCCCTCTTACCTTTCCTTCTTTTTTCTTGCCCTTCCTTCCTCCCTTCTTCCCTCTCTCTCTCCCTCCATTTCTCAGCTCTGCTTTCCTTTGGTCTCAGACACCGCCAGGCTCACATCATCCTTATTGGTCCCAAATCAGATAAAAAGAACATCTTTCCTTTCAGGCAGATGGAGCATTCTGATTGGCTAGGCCAGGGCTATTTTCCTCCCTCTACACCCTTCTGTTTTTTTCAGTGGGGGAAGGAATAAGGAATTTTTTTCTTATTATTTTTGACCATGTATATGTATCACTTCTATGAGAAAAAAATTAACAAAAGAATAACATTAAATAAGTAGAAGACCAAAGAAGAATTAATGGCTTTGAATTATGGTGTTGGAAAAGAATATTGAATATAACATGGACTTCCAGAAGAATGAACAAGTCTGTCTTGGAAGAAGTACGTCCAGAGTGCTCCTCGGAAGCGAGGATGGAGAAACTTCGTCTCACGTACTTTGGACATGTTATCATGAGGGGCCAGTCCCTGGAGAAGGACATGATGCTTGGTAAGACAGAGGGTCAGCAAAAAAGAGGAAAGCCCTCAATGAGATGGCTTGACACAGTGGCTGCAACAATGACCTCAGACATGATGCTTGGTAAGACAGAGGGTCAGCAAAAAAGAGGAAAGCCCTCAATGAGATGGCTTGACACAGTGGCTGCAACAATGACCTCAAACATAGCAACGATTGTGAGGATGGTGCGGGACTGGGCAGTGTTTTGCTTTGTTGTACATAGAGCCGGAACCAACTCGACAGCACCTAACAACAACAACAAGGTACATCTACACCAAGAAATATATGTAGCAGCTAAAAGAAACAGGTAGGTCTCTATGTACTGCTATAGAAAGGTATCCCCAACATGTTATAAATGTAAAAACAGCTTACAAAACAGCAGATACAATATGCTCTAGAGTTAAATAAAATAGTTTAAGTGCATGTGGTTGCAAATTCAGAGAAAAAAAGCCCAGAAAGGCATGTGATAAATTATTAACAATGGCAGCCTTTGAGAAGTAAGAGGCATATTCCCTTATTATCCTTTTGATGTCCCCAGGGTCTGTAGTGATTTCCCCTGTTTCATTCCTAATATTGGTAATTTGTTTCTTCTCTGTTTTTAAATTTGTCAGTCTTGTTAGAGGTTTGGCGATTTTATTGATATTTTCAAAGGACCAGCTCTTTGCTTCATGGTTTCTCTCTATTTTTTGTTTTCAATTTTATGGATTTCAGCTCTTATTTTTGTTATTTCTTTCCTTCTGCTTGCCTTCAATTTACTTTGCTCTTCTTTTTCTAGGTTCTTGATGTGGGAGCTTAGATTATTGATCTGAGACTTGTCCTCTTTTCTAATGTATGCATTTAGTGCTAGAAATGTCTCTCTCATCAGTGGTTTAGCTGTGTCCCACAAATTTTGACATGCTGTATTTTCATTAGGTCAATATATTTAATGATTTGCCTTGAGACTTCCCTTTTTGACCCATGAATTATTTAGAAGTGTGCTGACTAGTTTCCAAGTGTTTGGAGATTTTTCTGTTATCTTTTTGTTATTGATTCCATTGTGGTTGAAGTACACACTCTGTATGATTTCCATTCATTTAAATTTGTTGAAATTTGTTATATGGCTCAGGATATGGTCTATCTTCGTATATGTTCCATGGGTACTTGAAAAGAATGTATGTTCTACTGTTGTTGGGTAGAGTGTTCTATAAATATCCATTGCATCTTGTTAGCTAATGGTATCGTTGAGCTCTTCTATATCCTTGTTGATCTTCTGTCTAGTAGTTGTATCAATTGTTAAGAGAGCAGTATTGAACTCTCCAACTATAATTCTGAGTTTGTATATTTCCCCTTTCAGTTCTGTCAGTTTTTGCTTCACGTGTTTTGCAGCACTGTTGTTTGGTGCATAAACATTTAGGATAGCTATGTCTTCTTAGTGGATTGGCCTTTTAACATTATATAATGTCTCTGTCTCTTATAAGTTTCTTTACTCAGAAGTCTATGTAATATTAAAATAGCCATTCCTGCTACTTTTATTTTTATTAATATTTTCATGATGTATATTTTTCATCCTTTTACTATCAATCTGCCTATATTATTATATTTAAGGTGAGTTTCTTATAGACAGTATCTAGTTGGATTGTGTTTTTTAGTTCATTCTGCCAATATCTGTCTTTTAATTAGTGCATTTAGGACATTTACATTTAAGGGCTTAAGTCTTGCATTTAATTTTTTTGGTTTATGTCTGTTCTCTCCACTTTTAACATCTCTGTTTTCTTTTTCCTGCATTCCTGTAGGTTATTAGCCCCCATGCACCTGTCAGTTTGTCATACTGTGGGGGCTTGCATGTTTCATTCTATTGTACATAGGGTCACTATGAGTCAGAACCAACTCAACAACACCTAACAACAACAACATAGGTTATCTGAACATTTTTGAAAGTTTGTTTTGATTTATGTGAAGTGGTTTTGAGGGCATCTCTTTGTGTAACTTTTTTTAGTGGTTTTTTAGGTATTACATTATATGCCTCCTTGTGTTGTTATTTAACCAGTTCAAGTGAAGTATAGAAACCTTACCTCCCTTTGCACCCCTTTACTCTCTTTCATTTATAATATGGTTGTCTTCCTTTACATATATTTAGAATCACATCAGACAGTGTTGTCTAACCCTCATGATGTCCAATGAGAAGTCCACTGTCATTTGAACTATTTCCCTCTGTAGGTAAGGTGTCATTTCTCTCTTGCTACTTTCAAGATCTTTTCTTTGACTTTAATTTTCAGAAGTTTGACTACGATGAGTTTTGGTGTGGATTTCTTTGGGTTTTCCCATTTTGGGGTTCACTCAGCTTCTTGAATCTGTTTATGTCTTTTCCCAAATTTGGAGAATTTAGACCTTCCGGCAGAATGGCACTCTAGACAGAAGCACCACACCGTCCCTCCACAGCAAAGATCCGAAAAACTAAGCCAAACAGAGAAAACAACAATCCTGAAACCCTAAAACATCAAATGAAGAGATAAAGAACTCAGCCAAGCACCAAATGGAGTGAGAAAACTGACAGAGAACGGAGAGTGAGGAGAGATTCATGCAGAGGTCCCCTACCAGCTAATGCAGCGCGGATCCGCCATCTTGGACTCCTATTGGAGACCAACGAACGGGGGTACGAGAAAACAGCTTCACGGAGCTTCCAGTGAGAGACAAAACAACTGGTAATTTGCGATATATGCTTTCCC
>NW_004443990.1:13919224-13977500 GCF_000243295.1 Trichechus manatus latirostris | reverse complement strand
AATGGACTCAATGCACCCATAAAGAGACGGAGAGTGACAGAATGGATAAGAAAACAGGATCCATCAATATGCTGTCTACAAGAGACACACCTTAGAAACCAAATCTGGGGAATTTTCACCATTATTTCTTTGAGTACTTTTTCAGCCCTGCCCTTTTTTTTATCTCTTCCAGGTCTCTGATGACACAAATGTTAGATATTTTCTTGTAATCCCATGGGTCCCTGAGGCTTTCTTTTTTCATTTTTTCCCCCCAGGCTATTTTCTCTCCATTGTTCAGGTTGGGTAATTTTTATTACTCTTTCTTCAACTTCACTGATTATTTCCTCTGTCCTGTCCATTCTGATGTTGAGCCCATTCATTGGGTTTTTCAATTTTTAGTTATTGTATTTTTCACTTCCAAAATTTCCATTTGTTCCTTCTTTATGTCTCCCAGAGCCATCTAGGACATGATCATCTCCCTTCCAGCATGGCCCCTTCCCAGAGAGAGAAAAAAATCATGCTGATGAGGCAGAACTAGAGATTTTGGCAAGAGAGCTAATGATTGTGTTCTGCTTCAACTCAGAAATGGACTGAGAAAACTACTTCAAAGTCAATAAAAGCAGTTTCCTGGAAAAAGAAGGCTGCACTGAGCTCAGCATGGCTTGAATCCTGCCTCGTTTCCTAGACGGGCTCCTTGGCTGGTTGTTGAATGGCCAATAAAGCAGAGCTTATAAAAATGGACAAGCTTGGGCTTCTTCACTGCCGTGGTCTCCAAGCACTAGCCAGTCTGGGATTTGATTTACTGATGGACAAAGGAGGGGATGCTCCAGCACATATCCTGAGTGGTGGGGGTGGGGGAGAATAGGAATAATACTCTCCAGAGATTTAGCTATATGCTCTGATATAAATGGAAGTCATGTCTACACAGGTCTACCCGACCACACTCAGTTATCTGGATCTCTTGGACTCTTTATGTATTCTTTCCTTTACCTTTATGAAGTTTTGGGAAGTCTGAATTATCTAGATAATTATGTGATGTACACAGAGATCTCCTAAAGATGTACAATAGTTTAAGATGTGTTTAAGGTCTTCTGGCAATCAAATGTGACCATAGGTTTCCAAAATTTGAAAGGAAAATAAAAATCATAGTTCCCAACCCAGATATTTTCCAGTGTCCAGATGTTCAGTGGCACGCAAACCAAATGTCTGGATTATGAGCTTGTTTTTTATTTCTTTTTTTTCAGTTTACATCCAGACGTTGGGTCTAAATGGTCAGAGGCCTGGAGCAGAGATAAGAACTTCAGGGTACCCCTTCCCCAACCTCCCCTTCTCCTCCATTCCTGCTTCCTTTTCACTGCTTTCCACCCTATTCCCAACTCTCCTTCATCCTGCACCATGGCAAATAAGGATCACATCCAGACACAATGCTGCCCTTGGTGGTTAGGTCTATACAGGCAGATAGGGTATACCTCCAAGGAAAAATTATCTTAACCATTCAGAACCAGAATGCTTCTTTCTTTGGAGGAGAGGATCTCCCCAGAAGACCTCATATGAGAGCAAGTTCAGGGCAGGAAGAACTAGGAAGTCAAGGGAGAGATCAGAGGAGACAAGCATCTGGTTAGCATCCTAGAGATCTAGAGTGGAGATGATCTCAGAAGTCATGATCCCACAAAAGGCAAGAATGAAGACAGAGAAGAACTGAAGCCTGAGGACAGGACTTTAAATGAGAGAAGTATGCAAAAGAAGGGGGTAGAAATTAAGTGCAGGAGGAGAGAGTGGCTTATCTAGGTAGTAGGTGACAGAATAGAATCTCCTCATTCAGCTGGTTTTGACTAGGGAAGACGTTCTGGAAGAAAATCAGAATGCAACTTTTTCCCCCATTTTATAAGATGTTGTTGAATTCTTCTTTTGTGGGTATTCTACCAATTGAATGGAAGCGGTCTGGAATTGGATACCTAATTCCTCATCTCTGGCTGAGTTTGTGGGGACATAGCTAAAATCAAGGCCAAAGTTCTTCCAGCAAAAACCTTAACTCTTACTGCAGCCCCCTCCTGCCTTTCTCAGAAGCCCTTCTCACTCAGAAGGAAGGAACCTAGAGCCAAGACTATACTAGGTGGACTGCCCAGAGTTGTTAAAGAAAAACCTGAAGCTGGAAGCTGGGCTGTCCCCTGGCAAATGTGCTCACTACCAAGGGCATGACAGATGTGTTCCTACTGGACTACACGATCCCAGGGGGCTGCATAACTCAAACTGCCTAGGGTACCTGTCCTTGGAATTCAGCTCCTGGAGGTAACGGGTAATGAGCCCCTAAAAGATCCAAGGAACCCTAGAGGACCACTCCCTTCTCTATTGCTTCATGCTGTAGAGGTAGTATTTTTGAGGGCCTGTCCATACTCCAAAGGGGCAACTGGGACCAGGCCTTCGATGAAACTCTCTTCCAGGAATGTGGAGCCGCCTCTCTTCAGAGGCTAGCAGACTCCTGATAGGATGGGTTTGTCTTGCCTGGTGTGTGGGTACTTTGGGAAGTGGCCTGATTTTGGAGTTATCGTCCAAGCCTTTCCCAGGCACATACTCTGTCTGCTTCCCTCTCTCTCTCTGTTTCTGTTTTTTTCTCTTATTCTCATTCTTGCACTCGTCCTCCATGTCTCCTTTTTCCTGTCTTTTTAAGTCTGATTTTCTCCTTTTTCCTTTCTTGTTTCCCTTATCTTTTTTCTTGAGTCTTTATTTTCCCCATCTTTCACTCTATTCTCATTGTTCTTCTCCCCGTCTCTCTCCCTCTTCCTCTCCTTCCCTCCCTCTCCACCCCCTGGCCTGCCATATATCAAGTGGAATTTTATCACTCTCTGCTGGGGCAGCCCTGCCACCTGCCATAGGGTTGATGAGCTGATGACAGTCTGTGGATGTTGTCATCTCACTCATGCAGGTACAGCATCAGGAATTACTCCTGGTGACTAAACCACTTCAGCTATCTTTTTTTTATTTTGAAAGGAAATGTATTCATATGGTTTTAAAAGGCCGTAAAAATGTATAAAGTGAAAAATCAGCCTCACACACTTGTCTCCTTCTATCTTGTTCTCACCATCACCCCATCCTTTAAGGAAACCATTGTGATGCGATCATCTGGAATTCCTGAAGGATATGAAATTGTATTTCATATATATTTCTTATACATCCTTCCAGGGTTTCTTTATGCAAATGAAAATTACCACGATAAATATTCTTATTACCTTCCTTTTTCTACAAGAGGTAGACTACTATAACCCTAATCTGCACCTTTTTGTTTGCTTATTAATAAAATTATGATTTTATTAACAGGTGTTTATTAAGTAATTACCATGTTCTAGACCTCTCCTGAGAATTGAATGTAAGAAAATTCCCCTTCTAGCTCCCTGCATTTGGAAGAAATCAACCATGGCAGGGCTGAGGACAACAGAAGAAATCATGTAGAGAGGGTGAATTGATGATGTCAACAGTGTGCATCATAAGATTAGCCAAGAGAATGAATGTCTGCCTTGAGCATTGTGCTTTAAAGAACTATCTATATGACATCAAATTGACAATGGTAACTTGAAAGATTAGATAAGAAACTTAGGGGGCAGTGAATTTATGTTAACTGGGAGGAACAATTCAGAAATGGAGGGCGAGAGTGGTTGCACAACTTGAAGAATGTAATCAATGTCACTGAATTGTCAATGTGGAAACTGTCAAATTGGTCTATGTTCTGCTGTGTATATTCTTAACAATAACAATAAAAAAAGAAAATAAACTACTAAAACAGAAAAAAAAAAAAAGATTAGCCAAGAGAAGCCTCTAGGCATAAAACCCTCTTACAAGTATTTGGGAATTGGCAGTATATCATTACTTGGTTCATTTTTCCCTTTGGATATTCAAGACAGGAAAAATGCCTCATTCCCATTTGCTTTTCTCCCCAGATTCTCCTGAAACTTTGAAGCTTCCTGTTTTTAGAGGGCAGAGGATATGGATTGAGGGCAAATTGTAGGACAAACTTCATCAGTCTCTTTAGTGAACCAAGATGGCAGGGATGGGCCACTCAGCCCAGACGCTAGAAAGCCCCTTGGCAACTTGGAGGCAGACTTCTCAGCCCAGAGTCACATTTTTGCCCAAGAACCATGCCAAAAATCATTGTGGGCCATGGAAGCATTCAGAGTAAAAATAGTATGTTGGGCATGTTGAGGTGCTTCCAAGGAAACCCTTGCAGGGAAAAATAAAGCGTTTTTATTGGGAAAGTGCTTGCATCTATCATTCAAATCATCTCTGAAATGAAACAACAATTCAGTCTCTGGTTACTCACACCTGGGATGGAGGAAATGCTCTGCTTAACACTTGAATGGGAAATCTTTTGTTTGGAACCGTGGTTTATAGTTGAAACAAGGGACATTAGGAAGGGAGACAACTGAGTCTTAGGCTCAAGTCCCAGGGAATAGTCCTGCCTATAGGGCCAGGTAAGACCTACCTTAAGCCAAGATGGGAAGGATGCAACACTGGTTTTAATTGTCACCTGCACACACACTCTGCAAGGGTCCCAGAACCAAGTTTTCAGACCTCTTAAGCCTCAGACCACATGGCACCAAACATCCAAATGAAAATTTCAGTTAGGCACACAGGCATCATTTTCCTAAAGCCATCGAGATGTTAAAACAACTGGAAATTTAGATGAGTTTTTGTTGTTTATCCAGATATTTTTTAAAGGGAAGAGGAGACTGAAGAAAATAAATCTTAAGTCTTCAGGTGTACCAGTAGGGTACAAAGAAACAGAAAGAATATAGCACGTACCTCCCAAATTCCCAGAGAGACAAAACTTTCTAGGGCAGTTTTATATGATATAAACTGTCAAAATATATTAAATCATTCACAGATATTGTGAAGCATATGGCCACTATGCATAATTCACATTGTTCATTAAGATAGAAACCAAAACTCAGAAAACCAAGAACATCTTGCTATTGATGCAGGTGAAAATGACCCTTCAACCTTACCTCTTGGGAAGATCCCGGCTATTATCATGTCTAAGTAATTCAGTTCTCCAAGCCCTATGCCTCTACTCCAAACATTTTAGATGAGATACATCTACCAACAGGCTAAACTGTTCAAGCTACAAAATGCACTTGTGTTCAATTATGTGGTTAATTCTTGACCTGACTATCCAGATCACTTCCTTGATTTTCCCTTTTACTTGGCTTGGGCACACCCAGGCTTGCATGACTCATAAACTTCATCGATAATTTGGATAATTCAGCCAGAAGAATCACCTGGGAGACTGTCTGGAGGTAGAGAAACTCTGTACGGACATAAAAACTGGCTCACCCTTGGAAGATTTCCATGAGATATCTCCCTTGTGTCTCCCCCCTGCTCCCAAATTCAAACTTCTCGGGGCTATTCGCAAACAGTGCAGTAAAGAGCCAGAGACAAGAGCCACTGAGTGGCGGCTCCTCTCACCTCCAAAACAAAGCAAACAATAAAAACAGAAAAAAAAAAAACAAGGAGCTGCCTCCAAAGTATTCATTTACCCTCCCTGTAAAACGGACAGATCCTTTCCCTTTCCTTGTACCTCACTAAACTACATGAGATAGAAGATATGCATGTACAAGTGTACTTTGAAAATTTAAAAGCCTCATACAAACATAGAAGCTCTTGTGGCACAATGGTTAAGAATTTGGCTGCTGACCAAAATGTTGGCAGTTCGAATCCACCAAGTGCTCCTTGGAAACACTATGGGGCAGTTGTACTCTGTCCTATAGGGTTGCTGTGAGTCAGAATTGACAGCAACGGTTTGTTTTTTTTAAATACAAACATAAACGGCTTTTCTCGCTATGCCAGGTAGTAAGTGGCATAGCTGGAACTTGTACCCAACCCTCTGATTGGAAGTCTAGTGCTCATTCCACTCTACCACAGATGCTGAACAATGAGACAAGCTCTGTGTTAGGCCAGGGCTGGGTCAGGGCAGGATAGCGCCAGTCAAGGGCAGCAGGTGAGAGCCTGTAAGCTGTGTTAAACTGCTGAGATGGGGGAGTATGACCTGGGAAATAAAGGTAGATTCTAACGATTCCTGGGCTCAGGGAGTAGCTGCAGAAATAGCACTGGGATTCCTTCCTTTTGAATATTAAATACCTCATAATGCTCCCTCCATGTGCCAGATTATGATGTGGAGCTAAAAATTAGCTTTCTGTTCCAACACACTATGGCACCTTCACTTAGAGAGTTGAAATGATGGTTTTTAATAAGCTGTCTCCAGGCACCTGTGACCAGTAATGGAAATTTTGCTCAGGAAGATAGATTACTCCTTGTTAAAAGACCACAGGGCAATAAATTTCCCAAGTCACAACTCAGCTTCCAAATCAGGACTCAGGGGAATCACTTCCATCTTCCGGAGCTAATCCTGGGACCCTGGTGCCTGCTGACCCTAACCATTGACCTCAGTCACAGTTCTTTGCCCTGTCTCATTGCACTTACACTTGGGGGAGTTTGGTGAGAGCCACATAGGCATAACCTGCAGAATGACTGTGCCCCAGGACTGGATCAGTTGCGGAAAGCTGCAAGGGAGATCAGAACTATGAGCCTGGATGCCTTGCTGTCGGTAAATTCAAGTCGCCACTGTCCCAAAGACCAAGACTATTGAGACTTCAAAATAAGCTGATTATAGAAATTCAAGGAAATGTAATCATATCCTTTAATCTGTTAAAAAAAAATTTTTTCTTCTTAATCTGACCACTTGAAACAGTTGTGGGGAACTGAGACTAGTATATGGATTAAAACATACACACACAACATAGCTATGAATATTAAACATATGCCTATCCTATAACTCAGAAATTCTACTCTTAGGTATATATACACAGGAACACGAGTCGATTTGTCCATCAAAAGATCTATCCAAGAATATTCATAGTAGCTTTATTCGTAATAGGCAAAAACAGAAACAACTCAAATGTCCATTAATAGGTGAATGGATAAACTTGTGGTATATCCATACAATGGAATAGCATAGAGTAATAAAAAATTAATAAACTAATGATACATACAATTACAACAGTGAATCTGACAGACATTTTGTTGAATGAAAGAAACCAGACCCAAAAGAGTATATACTGTATATTCTAATTACATGAAGTTCAAGAACAGGCAAAACTAGTCAGTATTGATAAAAATCATAATAGCAATTACCTCTAGAATATTAACTGGAATGGGGGAAGGAGGCCCATACAGAGGCATAGGAAATGTTCTACATCTTGTTCTGGATGGTGGTTACGTGGGTATATTCATCAAGATTAATAAACTAATACATTAAAAAGGGGAGGGAACTTAAAAAAAAACACCCTCAGAGTATTTTTTCTAAATTATATTTATTTTGTTGTTGCTGTGGAGAATATACACAGCAAAACATATGTGAATCCAACGGTTTCTACATGTACAATTTAGTGATATTGATTACAGTCTTTGAGTTGTGCAGTCATTCTCTCCCTCCTTTTGTGAGTTCTTCCGCCCTCATTGACATAAACTCACTGCCCCCAATGTTATTATCTAATCTTTCAAGTTGCTGTTGTCACTTGGATCCCATACAGATAGTTCTTAAAAGAGCATAATGCTCAAGGCAGACCTTTTTTTTACTAGTTAAGCTAAACTGTTGTTTGGTTTTAAGAAGACTTCAGGGAATATTTTTGGTTTAAGGTTTAAAGATTATATCAGGACAATAGTTTCAGGAGTTCATCCACCCTCCATGGTGCCAGAAAGTCTGTAGTCCATAAGAAATTGAAATTCTGTCCTGCATTTTCCCCCTTTTCATCAGGATTCTTCTACAGAATCTTTGATCAAAATGTTCAGTAATGGTAGCCGGGCACCATCCATTTCTTCTGGTCTCATAGTAAAGGAGGCAGTTAGCCACATATTCCATATCCTTCTCCTCTTCCTGACTCTCCTTCTTCCTCTGTTGCTCCAGGTGAATAGAGACCAATTGTTGTGCCTTGGATGGCCACTTGCATGCTTTTAAGACCCCAGGCACTACACAATGAACTAGGAGATAGAACAGAAGCACTAAACACGTTATTAGGCCAGTTATCTGGGATGTCCCATGAAACCTTGACCCTAAATCTCCAAACCAAGGAACCAAATCCCATGAGGTGTTTGATTATACACAAGCAGCCTCAGCAACTACTTTTTTGTTGTTGTTGTAAAACACTCACAGTATATTTTTGACCTGGAAAAATGTCCTTGCTATCTTTAAAATGAAATTTTTAAAATCAACTTTATCCTGATTCTAAATAAAAAAGACATGAAATCACAATAAAAATTAAGGAATTACCACTGAATGTTGTGAAGTGATTGTAGCCATCTTCTATCTGAAGCACAACTGCAAAGTATCTATGGTGCCAAACAGCTAAAGATGCAGGTCTAGAATATGAAGGTTGATTTTTTTTCCCTACTATTGTATTCACCCCAAAGCCCATTAGTCTCCTTCAGCATCCCAAGGATTAAGCATATGTTCTGGCCAGCACACAGCACCACTGACCTCACAGGAGAGTGCCAATAAAACCAGACTCAGACGTCAGACTCCACTCCACTCTCTCCTGGCTCATTGTCATCATCCAGGAGAGCAGTTGTCCCTGCTGCCTCGAAGTCCTGCCTGATATAAAAAAAAATAGATGATGAAATGATTTAAAATGAATTTATATCTGAAAATTATTTATTTTATATTACATATAAAGCACCCCACTTACATTTCACATGACAATGTTAAACGAGTCAGTTATTTATCAGCTAATTTTAACTATCTTTTTAAACCTCTTTTACCCTATTTTTAGTCCTCTTTTACTCACTAGGGAAATTCAAAGGCACGTGAGTGCAACTAGAAAAAATCTTCTCTACCCAACACGGGTTAGCACTGGAGAGCCTCTCCCCGACCCCCAGGCTCTCTCTCTCTCTCTTTTTTTCTTCATCACTGTCAAATATTTACTCTTGTTCTCTATGAACCAAAGATAATAATGTAGCAAGGAGTGAACCTATCCAGTTTAGATTGATCCCCACCCCTTTCCTCACTTCCTCTACCTGTTTCCTGCGTTGCTCTTTTTCTATGTACATAGATATAAGCTTTTGGGAAGGGAGGGAGGAGTTGTTAAATTTCAAAAATAAAGTGCACAAATCTTAAATGTTCAGCTTAATTTTTTACATATGCATGCACCTGTGTAATCACCACCCTGATGGAAACATGGAAGATTTGGGCCCCCAAAGAGGCTCCCTTTTGTTCCCTTCCAATCAGTATGGGGGAGGGGAGATTTTTAAACTTAAATGTGTTAAAGCGTTTCATTCCAGGGAGATTTAACTCTCAGCTCTCCACCAAACATATTCACGGACATAACAATGTTGTCTTTCTCTCTTATGAATTATCTTAATAAGCAAACATGGAAACAAGATAAATGCTCAATAATTACAGAGATGCTTTTCTAAATGATGACATACACGGTGGATTGGATATTATGCAACCATTAAAATCATGTTTTTGAAGACTATTTAATGATACTGGGAAATGTTCATAATCTAATATTAAAGAAAATGGCAAGAAACAAAACGTTCATACTGTATCTCAATTTTGAAACTGTATACCTGTACAAGGAAAAATAACATGAAGAAAATAGAACATAAGATAAGCTTTGGTAACCTGCAGGTGATAGAATATTGGGTGGTTTTTATTTTCTTCCTTATAATTTTTAAAATATGTTTTGAAATTGTTGACAATGAGAACGTATTACTTCACTAATTAGGAAAATAATTGTTCTCCTTTCAAATGTGGGGACAGCCTAAATGACCAACATTAGGAAACTGGCTTTTTGAATTCTGACAATTCATTCCCTGGAATATTATGCAATTTAAAAATGACATTTCGAAGACTAGTAACGTAGGAAATTGCTTATGACATAGTTAATGTACACCATATTTAAAAGCCAGGAGAGTATGCATATAATAACGCCGAAAGGAAGACACAAAAGTAACAAGTAACAGTGGTTACAAATTATACAACATGGGCATTGAAAAAAAGAACGGAAAAATTTAAAATTTATTTTATTTTAAAAATTTTTAAAGTACATGTGTATTTAAGACCCATATTCTACTTTCTGTAGTCTGGATAAGTTTATTGAACGTTGAGTTTTTTTAAGGAGTAGGAATGTCTAAGGTAATTACTTCAATGTGTGTAGTCTGAAGCTTTTGGGGAGCGGTGTACCGGCCTCTTTGGCTCTCAGATTCCTCAGAAACGGTTGTATCGAATAAATACTGTAAGTCCTTAACTTTCATAAACGCCGGCACAAAACTAACACACAGCTACGCAAGCGCCAAAGAGTTAAGAGAATTTCTGAGAAGCTCATTCCCTGAGCCCTTCGCATTTATTTTTCCAAATAAACGGCTTCGTTTCGGATCGAATTAATTCTCCCCTACAGAGTTGAAGGGGAGGGGGTGAGGAGGTGCAAATGGAACAACAGACTAAATATAAAAGGCCCTTCTCTTAGCCTCTCTGCTCGCTCCCCCCCCCCACCCCCTCACCCCGCGCCAATTTCCCGATTGCTTAGGACCCTGCTAGTCCGGATGACAGCGGGTGGCCCCAGCTTGCCCTAAAAGACGTGGGCGAGGCTCGTGAACTTGACCCAGGCGTCCACACCTCTCTTTCCCAAAGATCAGCCAAAGGGAGAGGTTGGCTGGGTTCTTTCCAGGGCTCCGAAGTCCTCGGAATCGAAGGCTGGGGAGGGAGGTAAGACACCAAACCCCTTTGGTACAAGTCCTGGAGCCGGTAAAAAACAAATTGGGGGAAGGGGGCAGAACGTTATTGGAATAATTCCCCTGAGCCTCTTTTCCAATTCGCTGTGCGCATCTGCCTCCGGGCATTTTATCTGGCACCAAATAAGGGGGCCAGGAGCTTTTCCCGTGCATTTGCCAGCAGTTGGTGTCTTTTTAAGGCGTCGCTGAGCCGCCAGGAGCTCCTCGTAGGAAGAGAAGCCACCGCGCGCAGAGCCAGCCAGGCTCAGGAGACAGACCCGCTCCCCGCACCTCCCCGCCTGCCCGTGCTGAGCGCGACAGTATCCGTTAGTCTGGATTTTATTGAGTTAGGAAAAGACCCTGAGATCCAGTCTTTGATCCTTCCTTGCTCCAGGATCCTGGGTTCTTAAAAAACAACAATTAACCTTCTAAACACACCGCTCTCCGCAGCCTCCGCCGTCGACCAGTGGCAGGGAAGGACGCATTGGAGTTTCCCGGTTCCGGCGTCGCCCCAGGCCAGGATTTCCCCGGCCGCGGAGATGGGAACCCCTTTTGAGAAATTTAAACCGCCAAGGGCTTCACGGGCTCAGCAGCCAGTACCTTGCGGCCCGGAACCCTGCGCGGCCGGCGGTAGCCGGGCCGCATTACCCGACCGAGGGAGGGACGCTCTTAAAACTCGGAGTCTACGGCCTCAGGGAGACCTACTGGAATATTCTCTAATAATTAATCTGTTTAGCTATTATTCGTTTGTTATTTATGCATTTGTGTTTATCCTGACCGTTAAAAAAAGATTTAAGGGATTTTACTGCCTAAAACACGGTAAGAGAACATGAATTACACCTAAGTGAAAAGGAAGAAAATACATTCTGTTGATTCTGATTAAAAAGTTCGTCCGAGTAGCCGTACGGCCTCAATAATCGAGTTTTAAAATGCAGACCTGGCAGATTTTCCCCGGAAGGGAAGGAGAGAAGCGCTTTGACAAAGCGGCGCAAGGCCTGGGTGGGAGAGGCCCGGCCTCTCACGTTCCGGGCCCTTCCAGCTCCCGCTCTTCACTCCTATTCCCTCCACCCTTGCCACGTCCTCGTCCGGCTCCCCGCGGAGGGCGGGTGAAGGAATGTTTATGGCCGGACTCGAGTTCAATGGCAAAATCCTGCCTGGGGCGGGGGGGCGGCGACGAACTTGCATGATCAACCAGACAAAGGCAGGGCGCAGGGCTAGGGCTAGGGCGACCGGCTGGACCCACCTAGGGTCGGGAGCTGAGGGTCCACGGGAGATGTTCGGAGCCCCGACCCCCAACAACTGCCTCTCTGTTTTCGCTCGTGGGGCCTGCAGTGCGCGGCGGCTGTGCGGCGGCTTACTTCCAGCGAGCGTCCGCAGCGTGCCTGCTTGGGTGGGGGTGCGGCAATCAGCGTATGAATGGGCGAGAGATGTCTGATCACAGCCCAGGCTTCGTCCTGGCGTCCAGGATCCTGTGAGAACACCCCTGCCCTCCTCCCCGCCGGCTCTCGCCTATCCAGAACCTGGATCCAGGCGGTTTTTCCTCCGCTACCTGCGTTTTCCTACCTCCTCGTCAAGTTTTTGCTCGTATTTTCCCTCCCAGATTTGATATTCAGAGCATCTTTCGAGGTCCTTCTCCAACGCAGCCTTTCCAGATGCCGTGGGGGAGAGGTGAATCTTTTCCATTTGTAATCATTTGCGAAGATGTCTTCCCACCTTACATTGCCAGAGGTCAGGTCACAGATGCCGAAGCTGTAAACCCAAGATCTGGCAGCGAGTGAAGGATAGGGCTCCTTGAGTAGCGAGACTTTCCCTTGTCCTCCAGCCTCCCACCCCCAAATGAAGATTTTGCATGCAGTGGGCACTTGGTAATTGAGTAGTTGAACTAAATTTCCACCTGTATTTGATATCCTGTGTATGCACATATGCAAATCTGCCCAAATAGACTGAGTCTAGGGAGTCTGCGTGCAACTGTGTGACCTCAGAGGGTGGCTCCCAATGGAAGCAGATGTTTGTCTGTTTGGAGGGGCCTTGTGAGGAGAGGTGTATTGGGAGAACAGCGGCTGGTCTTCCTCCTATTTTTTTTTTTTTTTTTTCCATTAGTGAAAGTCAGCGTGGCTTAGAGGTTAAGAGCTCCTGCTTTGGGTCCCTCGAAGCCCTGGGCCCCAGCCCTGGCTGCAGTGGAGGAGGGGCGAGGGTGTGTGATATGAATCAAATAACTTGCTCTCTCTTAGCCTCAATGTCCCCATTTTATAAAGTGCTCATTCGATTGTGGGTCTTGTCAGTGTTGGGACATCGTCTCTGAGGGGCCATGGATGGGGAGGAGCTGCTTTAGGGGCGTGTTAGGTGGTCTTGAACGTGTCTGTGGTTTCCCTTGCCCTTCACAAAAAGAACGGACGGTGGGCGTGGGCATATGGCCCTAGTCTACATCTGTGCAGGACTCTGTGCCCCTGTGGACACAGGTCTGGAGAGGAAACACGAATGGGGAAAGCAAAGCAGGAGTCTGGAGACTAAGGTGTATTGATTTTTTTTTTTTTTTAAGGGGCAGAGCCTCTCCCTTACAGGTGAGTTAGTAAAACATCATTGTTATCATCACATTTAACTTTCGCTCAGTTTTCAAAGTAGGTGTTTCGGTGAAATATTATACTTTTAAATAAGAATAATAACAATAGCATTAATAATATTAATTTTGTCTGTGCCAGGACTCCACCCCGTTGGAGACAAATTTAAGGTCATATGGGAGGGCCTTGCCGCCTGCGTTAGCTCCGCGCGCCCGCGCGCGCGCACACACACACACGCGCGCGCGCACACACACACACACACACACACACACACACACACACACAGACCTCCCCCTCCCCTACCCCTGCCTCCCGCCGAGGCTGCGGGTCCCGCCTGCTGCGAATCGCTTTCTTTGTCCCTTCCCGCCCAGGCGGCGGTGGGTTTCTCCAGGCACCAGCAAGGATGCGCTCTGGGCAGGTAGGCCTTCCCATGGCCCGCCGAGACCGTGGAGCTCCTCAGTATTCCTGGGAGAATCTCCATCAGGAGTCCCTGAAGCGGGCCCAGCCAGAGAACGGTAACGCCCTTGGCCCACGGATCAGATGGTTTACCTTATTAGACAGAAATGCACTCTTGGAGGTAGTAAAACGGGCCGGTGTCTGATTTGAGAAATGGGAGCATAACACAGGGGCCTGGCCTTGCACGCTTGTTTTCTCCGCCAAGGCGGAGACCCGGAATACAGCTTGCCTCAGGCCCTGAGCTCGGCGGGCGGCGGCCGGAACGTTTCAGCCTCCGAGCGTTGCAGGGCAACACCCGCGCACCTCCGGCTAGGGGAGCAACGGCGGGAGCGCAGCACTGGGTGTCCGCTCCCAGCAGAGTCCCGGACGGGGCTCAGCAAGAGGGCGCACAGCCCCCGGCTCCTACCTTGTGGCTACGAGTCGGGCGAGGGCTGGACTGTCCCCTTCTCTGCGCAGCCCGAGGCCTCCTCGCCTCCCCACCACCGCCGTCGTCTCCCTTCCCCGCCGCCTGGCCTCCTACCTCCTTCCCAAAGCAAGAGATGTGCCTCTTCCCTCACCTTCAATCTTCTTCCAATACAAGGTCTAAGAGAGTGGGGGCGGGGCGGCGGAGACCACTAGCCTGGAACTTCAAGTTCAATGGCAAAGTCCCTGACCCTTCCCCCGGGCTGGGTGGCGACAGACGCTGCCTTTCCCTCCCCATCATTCTGGCGGCGATCGAACTCTTCCTGTCCCCTCTCCCATTTGAGGGGCAATTTAGGGGTGGGTAGGGGTAGTGACGGAACTCTTTCCTTCTCTGTCTCTTCGGACTCCCCACCCCCCATTTTTACATAGAACTAGCTGGTAGCCGGGAAAGGAAGAAAGGTTCCCCATTGGATGTTTTAAATCTCTTTCTAGGCCCAGGCCAGAGCCTGGGGGAGGGGCGGGTGACCTGCTCTCGGGCTTGAGGCGGAGGGCCGCTCCAATTCTTTCTCTCCCCTTTTAGGGAGAGGGTCTGTTGAGGTGGATTAGAATATGGTATACATTTGTTTCAAAAACAAAGAAAACGCCCATCGCCCCCTCTGCCTCTGCGCTTTTTTGCAAGTTTACGGTAACGAGTTCATTTATTTAATTCTCGGTTGTAACTCAGGGGTTTCTGTTAGACAGGACGGGGGTTGGAGACCGGAGAGTTTCCCCTGAAGGAAACCTAATTAAAGTGCAGCACTTAGGACATCGAATAAAACTTTAATGAAGGGGAGGAGGGGAGCTGGAGGCGGGGAGGGCCTCATGCCCCAGGTTGGGGGAAGGGGAGCCGGCGCCGAAAGAATAACGGGGTGGGGGCGGGGCTCGACCTGGGGCTTTTTCCTACCGCAGCGGCAGCTTCGGATCCTGAAATGACTCCGAGTATGGATGGGGTGGGGGAGGGGTGTGCAGATTCTCAATCCGCCGCGACCTCGGGGGTCCTGGGCTGCAGGAAGCGTTTGCCAACATGAGTAAAGGACCCCGGGGCTGGAGTCTCGAGCTTGCTCTCCTTTGGGCCGCTGCGGGAACTAGATTCGAAAAGAGCTTGCGGGGGTCGCGTCTGCGCTCTTCTGCACCACTACTCCTTAATTCGGCCCCTGGAGGGCTAATAAAATCCACCTGCTTTGGAATTAGAAGTGATTTCGGTCCTGGAACCAGCGTAGATGCGACCTGTATTTTTGCTTGTTGAAACTCTCGACCAGAGGAAGTATTTGGCTCGGAGGAAGGGGGGCGTGGAGCGCAGCTCGGAGAAAAATTACTCCTTGTTGAGCACAAGGCGCCGGGTGTATTTTCCGGAGTATCTGTGTATGCCTCTGCGTTTATTTAATGTTCATTTAATGTCTGAGTTTACCTATTTGTGAACGTGGTGTTCACATATTTCTGTTTGAATAATTTTAGCAAAACACTCTCCTGCAGCTTAAAATAGCCCTATTTAAAAAGCAAATCGCTGCAAGCAGTTAATGTAGATTTGTGGATTTTGCGTAATTTAGACACTCGAGTGAATTAAGAATGGTAGGTCCAGGGAGAGGTATAATTTGCTTCGGGAGTAAAATTGATGTTTGAAAAAAAGGGTTTACTACAAAACGAAATTAAATATTTTTTTTGCACAGGTTCTATACAAGTAAACCACTCACAGGAGAAAAAAAAGTGGGAGGTCTACCGTGAATTGTTATGGCGAGGAGGAGAAATAATACTCCGATGGGACGAAGAAGTGGACCCAGGGCAGATGGCGCCTCGGCCTTGCTCCGGGATCCCCGACCGCTCTGTTCTTCCTGCAATCGAGGTCGCTCGTGCTTGTCTCCCTCCTGGGTCTCTCCGCAGCTAGACCCGTACTTCTGCTGACGCCTCGAATGAATTTCGGGAGACTCCGGGTTCTGGTGCTCTCACACGCAGACTCACTGGGACACTGAAGCTGAGGCGGCCGGCGGGTTCCATGGAGTGGACAGCCTCCACCGAAAGGGGGCGCCCGTGTCTTTTGAATAGTCCAAACCCACTTTGGTAGAGAAATAAATCTCTGTGACCCCCAAACCTTTGCTTTAAAATTGTGAGCGAAAAACAGAGGAGCCCCAAATCTTTAAGCCACTGATATCCCACTGGAGGAGTCAGAGGCCTTGGAGTCCAGAGTCTTGAGGCCCCTGACCCCCACAGGGCTCTACCAGAGCCATCTCGGTTAATCGAGGTGGCAGTCCCTCTAGCGGCCTTCCCGCTTCATATGAGGACCCCCCCCCCACACACACACACCATAATGTTTCCCTTCGTTTATCTCGTGCGCTCCCAACCTGCCCATCTGCGCTGAAATCTTGCCATTTCTGAAGTCGGCGAGAGGGATGTAGCACGCGTTCTCTTTAGTAGGGTTCGAGTTTACGGGAGCAGAGGAGTAAGACTCTATGACATTAAAAGCTGCCTGCGTGGGGCTTCGTTTAAAGGAGTCCGGAAGGCAGAAAGCGGCCTATTCTGAGCGGGACGCATTACGGAGGAGCTTACACTAGACGACAGGGCTTGGAACGATTTTTTAAACCAGGAAATCGACTCCCCAACGCTTACACATACACACACACACAGACACACACGCACTCTAAGGAGACTCAGGGAGGGAGGGCGACAGCCCGCCTTTGGCCTTTTCCGTCAGTCCCGGGCTGGTCTTTGGTAGAGATTTAGAATGGTCTGAGCCGCTTCTCAGCTCATTTCTTTCCCGGAGAGGAGCCAGGGCTGGGATCCCGCCCGACCGCGGGCCACAAACACCTGAATCCCGGGGCTGCGGCGGCGGCCGCCCGTGGGTTTCCTAGAGAACTTACGAACCAGCTCACCGAGAGACAGAGGCCGCGACGCTTGCCGACCCGCCCAGTCGCTCCCCAGCCCCTCTGCTGCTCGGTGGCGGCTCGGAAAGTGGGTCTGGAGGTTCCTCCTGCCTTCCGGGCCTGTGCGCCGGATCGAAGGGAGCGAGGCTGCGGGTCCCCCAGCCCAGGCTGCGGAAGACCGAGCGCAAACCTGCGGCTTTGCTGCCTGGTCCACGCGACAAGGATCACTCCCAGGTAGACGCCACCAGGGAGCGGCCACAGAGCCAAAGACCCCGTGTCCCTCTCATGTTCCCGGCTCTGCCAACAGTGGGTCCGCCCCAAGTTGCTGGAATTCCGCTCTGTGGGTGTCTGTCTACTTGGACCGGGAAAGCGGAACTGGCGCTACTTGCCCTCCACCCACCCAGGGATTCAGGGTACGTGGATTGAACCAACGGAAAGTGAAAAGGAAGTGAAGCCTGTGGCCAGCGTCGCTTCGGCCCCCTGGGTTTCTTTGGCTTCGCCGCCCGCCCGCGGTTCTTTCACCTACAGAAGGGCCTGAGACATCTCCCAGGCCTGAGGCCTGCCCACAACTGCTCCTTTGGACGTCGCGCGGAGGCAAGCAGAGGAGGGATGGATGGTGAAGGGGCCATATCCTGGCTTCTTCTCCTGCCGGTTATAGCGTACTTGGTATGCTGCCTGTGGGCAGGGTAGGGTACTACTCCCTTGTTCTGTCACCACTGTTTGTGCCTGGGAGGGGCTGCATTCACAAAGCTGCAAATAATCTGTTTCAAGCAGCTCCCAAATGCCTAATGAGCCATGACCTGCTTAGGTCAGAACCACCAGCAATTTTAAGGGAAGCCTTGGAGATCTTTTTAGTTCCTCCCTTCCCGGAATTGGTGAACTATGCAGGCACTTTCTCAACTCCACTAATCTGGAAGAAAGGAGGACAGATTAGGCAGCCCTGATGACCTCATACTTCCAAAATCTAAGATTTGAGGGTGGGGGCTTCTGAGACCAATGGGTACAACTTGGGAGGTGGATAGGGAAGGAGGAAGAGGGATCCTCTTTGTTGCTGTCCTCACAGCTGTCATTTTACAAAAATGCTAAACAGCAATGCAGTTGCAGGGTTGAATCTGCCTATTCTCCTTCCTGAAGCCCTCCCTCTGGCACAGCAGTTGGGGAGGGGCAAGGCTATGTGAACAGGAGGGGATCTAAGAGGAAGCTGCCCTGCCACAGGTCTCCTTCCAACTTTATTCATGATCAGCTCAATCCATGAAAGCTGTTGCAAAGGGCTCCACAGATCTTTAGATAGAAAATATGAGGCTAATTATCATGGCACCTAGATCTGGTTATTGGGGTTATTGCCTATGTCAGGATGAATGATTATGACTGGGACAGGTCCTTTGAGTGGTGTGACCCTGGAGGAATGGGCTGTAAATCTCAGCCTAACTTGCTCTCTGTGGACACATCAGGGTACCCAGGCTGCCCCGATGAATAGCCCAGGGAGCCGTGCCCTGGGAAGGGTGTCACCTCTGGGAGCCCCTCAGCAGAGTCTTGGGCCCCAGGTTGGCCCTGGCAGGATCCTGTTCTCCCCAGGACAGTCCTACTTCTCTTCCTCCCACCCAGCCAGGGAGCTCCCTCACGGGGTAGCCATTGTCTTGACCTTGGCGAGGACCTTTTTCTCCTTGACCCGACGGTTCTGAAACCAGATGGTGATCTGGCGCTCCGAGAGGCTGGTGGCCGCCGAGATCTTGCGCCTCTTGTCCTTGGTGATGAACTTGTTAGCCGCGTACTCGCGCTCCAGCTCACGCAGCTGCCCCTTGCTGTAGGGAATGCGCTTCTTGCGGCCCCGACGGAAGGCGCAGCCATCAGGAGGGTGCTGCGCGTTCGAGTCTGCGCGGCGGGAGGAAAAGAGAGAAAGACATGCTCAGATCCCCAGCTGGCGCGAGGGACACAGGTCCCACAAGCCCTGAGGCTAAGTCATCGGCAGGAGTACCCAGGGGCACTCCTGCTCCACCAAAACACACGGGGACACCCGGCTTCCTGCTGGTTCTCTGATTACCGCCCAGCTTCGCAAACACAAGGCTTCCGAAGGCCACCCTCACTCATCGCTGCCCTGACGCCCACGAATCCGCAAACACACCCACCACACGCGCCAGGCCTTTGCCCATAGTCACATATGTTTTCACACCCTTGGTCCCTCATATAGAATTCTACAGGAGGGATCACGTTCCTTCTTCCACTCCCAACACACACATATACACACACCAATGCACACACCTAAGCTACAGCTGTAGGAAACCTAAATCTTTCTTCGAAAACTGAAAAACTCATCGAAACAAAAGTGAAGGGTTGTATTTGCTACTCTGCAAAACATCCAATACCTGCGTTCCAGTCCCTCCACCCCACACACATTCACACTGAATTGAGTTATTTAGCCTTTGTACAGAATTAGACTATGATTGTGGTTGGTAGGGATGGCCCATCCAACAGCTGTCCGACATATTGAAAGGCTGGTCCCAAGGTCTCCTGGGGAAGTGAGGAGGCCTGCTGCCTGCAGGCTTTAGACAGCACTCAGCTCAGGCCCCTCACACTGACCCTCTGGGGCTTCCATCCAAGCCCTCCAGCTGCCTGGCCCTTCCTTCAGAGTCCTAATAGCCAACGGAGGAGCACCGATCTCCTCCTCACCAGTCCCAAGTCTCCCTTATTTTCCTCCCAAGCTAGCAGGGGGGCCCACAACCCCAAGCTCAGAGCCAGGAGGGGCAAGGTTACCTGCAAATGCCGCCTTCCAGAAGGGACCCGGTGGGTTCTGTTCTCCCTGGCAACACATCTGGCTGTTCCAGCCGCCGGCGAGGGCCCAGGGCTGGTAACTGTCCACCGGCAGCAGAGAGTCATGGCGAGGCTCCCCAGGGGCGCCCAGGGTCTGCACCACCGACACATCCAGGTAACTGGCCATAGGCTGGTAGGGTCCCGGGTACCCCGGATAGAAGGCAAACTCGGTGGGGCGGCTGGGGTACTCCTCCCCGGCAGCGGGAGTCTCCGCGGGGTAGGCGGCCAGGGTGGCTGCCTGGGCACAAGGTTTCAGCGAGCTCCGGGACACTCGGCAAGAGTAGTACCCGCCTCCGAAGTAGCCGTAAGGCACCGGAGCTGGGGACGCCCCCTGGGGCACCCCAGGGCACGGGTGGCACTGCTTCGGCGGCTCTGCAGAGCCTGGCAGATCCAGGGGGGCATAGTTGGCAGCAGGCATCAGCGAAGGCGCCGCCGAGTGGCTGGTCAGTGGGGAGTGGGCGACTAGATTCCGGCCCCCTCCTGTTCCCAGCAAGCCTTCGATATCCTTGGCCCCGTCCAAGGTGGCATAATTGCCGGGCTCCATGGGGCCGAGGGTCGATTCATGGGGTGCTGGGGGTGGGGGAGACAGGGGGCAACCAGCTCGCTCTCCCCACCCAGGCCCGGGGAATCCAAAGCGTTTTAAATCGCTCCCAGCTAGCACGGCGCCCGCATTCGCTCGGCCCCGCCGTCTTGACGCAGGAGACGCCGGGGTCCGGGCACGCGCGCTGATTGGCTGCGGCCTTGGGGAGAGAAGCTAATAAAATCCCCATGGCAGAAATTGCGAAAATACTTCCCCCCCACCCCTTTCTCTCTCCCTCTCTCTTTCTTTCTCAATTTATTACATTTGAAAACAACACTAGGGAAAAGGGAGGCGGTGTCCAGTTTGGAGAGACCAAGCTCCAGGGAGGGGGGAGAAGGGGGAGGCACAGGGAGAGGGGACAAGAAGTCGGGCCCCACCTCCGTCGCGTCCTCTCCCTGGCTCTCAGTCTCTGGCGCTTTAGCAAGTTTAACGAGAGAATAAAAAGCTTTCTCTATAAAGCGTCTATCTCAAGGGGGAAGGGGAGTTGGGGGTGGGGCGGGGAGGCCACTCCGGGACCCGGGAATGCGTTGGAGCTACAGGAAGCTGGGAAATGGGGGTTAAGGGGTATTTCTAGAAGTCCTTTGCTTTGAGTCCCGGGTACTAGCACCCCAATTCACTCCAGGAGCCCCTCCCGTCCCGGATGTACTATAATGACCTGTCCTGGGCCCCAGGAAAGTGTCCGGGACGTCCTTTCCTTAGGGACCCGAAGCTACTGCCCTGAAGGCTTTGGAGGCCCTGATTCCGGGGTGGGGCGGAGGGAGGGGCGGGCGACGCGGGCTCTGACGAAGAAGACTTGCGAGCTTGAGCCCTGGACGCACAACGTCCGGATCTGAAGGGGAAATGGAACTTCTAGACGTGGCCCGTGAAAGGGGGTCTGGGTTTCCGTTTATGGGTGAGGAGAGACAGAGAGGCAGAAAAATACATGTAGACTCATAGAGAGAATGAGAGAGAGAGAAAGAGACCCAAGGACAACAGCATAAAGACAGAAGTTGAAGGAGGGGATGGGAAAGGGTCTTATGAAATCCTGAAG
Organism: Trichechus manatus latirostris; assembly: GCF_000243295.1. Taxonomy (NCBI): domain Eukaryota; kingdom Metazoa; phylum Chordata; class Mammalia; order Sirenia; family Trichechidae; genus Trichechus; species Trichechus manatus. The sequence continues at coordinate 13,956,035 of NW_004443990.1, read as the reverse complement.
TGCCAATCGGAAAAGAAAATCCCTTTTCTCTTTTTTCTGGGGTTGAGAGAAATTCTGGGAAGCCAAGCCTGGCCAACTGGCCATGAACTGATTGCTGGGATTCCGGACCCCAAGAATGCAGGAGTAAGTAAACGGAGATGTACAGCCGCTCTGCCCTGCAGTCTGCCCTCTGTGGTCCAGGAGACCCAGGGAACTCATCCTGGTGCCGGCACACTCCCACTCAAGCTGAGTGCCCAGAGAGACACCTTTCTGCCTCCTCCAGACTTGAAATCTCCTTAAAAGAAAAAGTAGGGTGGCAGAGACAGCCCCAACCGCAGGCAGAATTGTTTGAGGCCCCTCTGTTGGGGCCTATTGTGCAGTGCAGTTCAGAAAGACTCAAATGATTAAATGATTTGTTTCACAAATCTGTCTTTAGGGTTTTTTTTTCTCTCTGTTTCCTTCACTGCCCCCCCAAATAAAATGCCTTTGTGTCAGCTTTTTCTAGAACCCCCATTTTTCTGGAGAGGACAGGGACCTCTCCATTCCACACTAAGGTCATGGTCATGCCCTCCTGTCAACCTGAACTTGAACTTGAGCTACCTAGTAGGAAGCCAGTGTTGAAGAGGTTACTCTGGGTAGGCCTGTGGTGGAGAGTGTAGATCGGCCTCAATGAACATTGCTAATAATTGAAGGTAGCAAACGCAGACTCCTTGCTAGATTTTACTGCATTTGAAAACAGCACAAGTGAAAAGGGAGGTATCTCTTCGCTGCTTTCTAGTTTCCCATCATAGCCCTTTGCTTGTTTAATTATAAAAGGCAGAAATATCAGGATTCTTACGTGAAGATTAAGAAAATTTCACTGATTTTTTACTTTATAGATGATGGATACGTAGAGCAGTTCCACAGTTCAAACATTTATACCGTGTACGTTTATATGTGTGGATAGAATGTATATGAGTGTGCATATATATATATATATATGTGTGTGGTACAGGCATGAGTAGATTTCTAAATTAAAAGTAATGAATAATCATAGTCATATCCTATTATCCAGCATTTCCACCCCTGGATATACAGACCAGAGGAATTAGTGTTTTTCTTCATCAAATGCATGTACTAGAATGCCAATAGCAGCTTTATTCATAATAATTCAAAATTAGAAACAACCCCAGTGTCCAGCAACAGGAGAATGGATAAATCAATGACGCTATAATTAAACAATGGAGTACAACGCAGCAATAGAAAAGAACAAACTACTGCTACGTATTACGTGAATGAGTCACACAGATATGTGAGTGAAAGAAATCAGCTGTAACTTTGGTATAATTCAATTTCTATGAAGTTTAAGAAGAGACAAAATTAATCCATGGCGATAGATGTCAGAATAGAGATTACCCTGGGGATAGGGGCTCCTGACTGGGAGTGGAGATAAGGGAGCCTTCTAGGATGCTAGAAATGTTCTTTGTCTTTTTCTGGATGCTAGGTACATGGGTGTGTTCATTTTGTGAAAATTTATCATGCTGTACACTTGAGATTTCTGTACTTTAATTTACATGTTATAACTCAAAATTTAAAGCAAAATAATTTTAAAACAAAGTGTGGAATGTTTGTTGCAGCCGGGCCTGCGAGGTGCTGTTTGGATGTATAGTGTTCTTATCTGTGTCCATGGAAATGAGCAGGTAAGTGCAGGTAACTACACTGCTGCGGGATACGGAGATGACCAACTCAGACCTGGCCCCTGAGAAACTCATCAGCTATAAAAAGGTAACTACATTTCAATACAAAGAAGTAAATACTATATGTCCCCCCCCAATTCATTTATCACCTACTAAGTCCCAGGGCACATTCTGATATATTTATTAACACATGGGCACGTGTTCCTCTCTCCTGTACCTGTATATATGTAAGTGCGTCTGTCTGTGACACCATAGCCCTCAATATGGGGTCAAACAAAGTAGGATTACGTCTTCTTACCTATAAAATGGGGAGAAGAATTCCAACTTCACGGGAATGTTGTGAAGATTAAATAGATTGTGCTCATGAAAGCATTTTATAAACTGAATAAATATTAGGAGTTCTGTCTGTGTACCTGTATGTGTATCTGTTTCTAATGAATTACAAGCCACCTGCTTTTATTTGAAAAGAAGAGGACAGTTGTCCTGAACAGTGCTGGTCACTTCTCACTTACCTCTCTCCTCTCTCAGCCATGAGAAAGCCTGAAGTTCCCACACAGGGAAATTGAGGCTCATGAGTCTCTAAGTCCTCTCTGGGCCTTACGTGAGTTCAGGGCCAAAGTTGCTGCACAGTCCAGGCTCCTGACCTCCCAGCCCGCCTGGGCTGAGCCTGCCCTTCCCCCAGCCCCTCAGACTCCTTTGTGTCCCTCTGAGAGCCTCCAGGCAGACCCTCCCGGAGCCCCGAGCCTCCTTCCACCTCCCTTTACTGACCGGGCCAAACGCGCTGAAAGCCTCAGCATGCTCCTTTACATACCGGCCAGACACCTCGAGGAAGGTCAAGGCCAAGTTGAAATTTAAGAGTCTGTTTACCTCCGGGAGCCCATTCAGCGCGGTCCCAAAGACCGCCTGTGACCTTTACAGCCCGGCCTTTGAGAGCGACCGCCGCGCCCCCGGGGGTTCCGGCCTCGGGGATTTGGCACGTCCGTGTCAGCTCCCGCCCCCGCCCGGGCTTGGGTCCCGCCAAGGAGCGGGAGGGGGCGAGAGGCGCCCACCCGCCCCACGTGGGGCGTTTGTTAAATTGTGTTTTATTTTTTGTAAAGCCAAGTGAGTATCCGTTGCCTTTGTTCTCCCAACTGGAACAATGTGATCACAACGGTGGCGGCCCTCAAGTCGGTGTGGTGAATAATGCAAATTTATTTGCAGCCGCCAAGTTTCCTTCTCTGTAGGGTTGGTGGCTCCGCGGCCCCGGCCTGGCTGAACTGCGTGGAGTCGCTTAGCTTCTCTCGGTTTTATGGAAATGGCCTAATTGGGGGTGCTCTATTTTCTTTCTTCTTTTCTTCCGCCTGTATTTTCTCTTATCTCCCTTTGGTTTCTTGGTCCTTTCTTTTTCTTTTTTATATGTGTTCTTTCTGCCTTACTTTCTTTCAGTTTTCGCTCTCTTGCCTTCCTGGGTGTTCTTAATTTCTTTATTATTTTTTGTCTTTTTCGCTTACTTTCTGGCTCACCTCTCCCTTGGTCTGTCTTTATGTTTCCTGTAATTTCTTCCTCTCTCTCACTTACACTATTTTCTATTTCTCGTTCTTTGTCTTTATTTCGTTTTGTCTTTTTTCCCTTCCTTCTCCCTTCTCGTCTTTCTCTCTCATTTATTTCTTTTTTCTTTCTCCCTTATATCGGTTTCACTTTTCTCTGTCCCCGTCCTCCCAGAACACGCACTCCTTTTTCCTTTCCAGCCCTCTGGCACAACTTTGCATTGTTCTTCTCTGAAAGCCGTAAAGGGCCTGCCAGGCGGCAGCTCTTGGCGGGCTGGAGCCCGCGCTTGGCTGGGCGGCCTGGAGCAGAGTCACCGGCCGGTGTCTGCGGGCGGCTAGAATGGCGAGGCCCGACTGGGGATGAGCGGCATGAAGTCAGGCGAGGCCTCTCCTAACCTCAGAGAAAAATCTTTCGGACAAATTGGCTGCATGCTCGGGGGCTACAAGAGCTCAGAAGGGTAGAGACACGGCTGGTCAGGAGGAGGCCGATGTCAAGCTCCCCTGGCCTCCCCAACACGGGCAGCCCTGCGACATCCTCGGAGTTAGAACCATCTCACTACAAAGCGCCTCAGAGATGGGGCCGAGGGAGCCAATTATGGCCTCAAACCCGCGGAACAAGTGGATCTGCGGAGCGCTCGGACGCTGGGCTGCTGCCGGGGAAGGCGCGCTCCAACCACCGGCTGCTGCCCCCCGCCAGGATGGCGCCAAGAAGCTGGAGGAGCGCTTAGCCCGGCACGGAGAACCGTGAGTGGTGTCTGGAGCAGAGGGAGGGAAAGAGGGAGTGAGGAACCGGGCCAAGACGGAGGGATGCTGAACAGAAACCAAGAACCTCCTGCCCAAAGCATCCGCTCTCTAGTCCCGCAGCTCCAGCTGCAAGCCAGCAACTCACCGCCTGCCTTGTGCGCTGAGTTGGATGGAAGTCCAGCCCCAGAGTCACTGTCCCCTTCCCGCGACCCTGGGCTTTGCTAGGGAGTCCACCTCTGTCACCCACACCTGGCTCCCAACCCAAAGAAGCTCAGCCCGGATCCAGCCCAAACCATCAGGAATTTGGGGCCTAGAGAACTGCAACTCTCAGGCCAGGTTCTGGTCTGGCTTGGCGGGTTGGGCAAGTCATTTTCCCTCTCTGCGCCTCAGTTTTCCTTTCTGCTCTCTGTTAAGTAGGGAAGGGCCGGATTGGCAGCTTTTTAAGTCCCCATCAGGATTCACTTTAGGCAGAAGAGTCAGTGGGGACAGGCATGAGGGAAGGGAGCTTGTGAGAGGGTGAGGACGTTAGTGTGCAGAAGCACCGCGGAGGGAGCCAGAAACAGGACTCTGGGCTCCCTGCCGATTATTCCAGGAAGATCTAGATCCAGGGCTGGGTGTGGTTATTAGGGAATTGAGGGAACCCAGCCTGCGACCCGGCCTCTGTGGAAGCCACCGTCATGAACTAACTCAATTGGGATGGTCAGCTCCAGGGTGTAAACCCCGAAGTAGCCCATTAAACGAATTCAGATTGGCGCGGGAGATCGCCTCCTGTGCCCTGAGGAACCATCCAGCCCCTTGGCCCGGAGACATTAGGAGGTGGAGTAACGGGAGTGGGATCCTCAATTGGGTCCCCCACAACAAGCGCCTTCAGGGTTTGCACCAGTTTCCGAGGTCCTTTTTTCTAAACCCTGGGGAACCCACGATGGCCTGGTCTGCGTGGCTCAGGAATAAGGAAATTTATCAAAGGCTTACCTGCAAATTCAAGAGAGCAATTTGAATTCTTACAACTCTCCCCCTCCCCATCTCCACCTTGTTTTCTCCCCCTAGGGAATGTGGATGTAGGCAATAACTTTTAGGATAAATGCTGGTTACTCTCATGGCTGCTAGTGCAGACCCTGCTACAGACAAAGACTGAGTCTTCACTCCTTAAGTCAAGAGGAATGTTAGCCCCAAGGCCCTGAGCCCTCAAGTCCCAAACTCACCCTTTTGGCCTGTTTGGCTGTACGCTTTAAGGCTTGGGGCAGAGTAGAGATTGTGGGGTCTGATTCTTTGCTCTGATTCCCCGTATCCCTTTCTGAGGGACATAGAACCCTTCCAAAGTCTCAAAACTTGACAATCTTGTGGCCTACCTCCCTTCTTCTATCCCCACCACTGCCCTACTCCCTGCAGCAGAAGTTTTTCCCTTCTCTTCTCACTGAGTTAACTGTTCAAAGAAACAAAGTTGGGAGAGGCGGAAGGCAGGCATTTTCCATGCATGCGTGTGTGTGTATGTGTCTGGTGGGGAAAAGAAAAATGACCCTTAATCCATCTCTATGAAGGCCTATCCTGTCTATGGTGCTCATGGATTCCTGTCCTTGAAGGAGCATAACCAAGGTAGGAGGGATAGGTGACTGCAAAGGACTATCACCTTGGGACTCAATAAAGACTTAAAAATAACTCATCTGCCTCCATGAGTGTCCGGCTGTGCACACATTTGTGCACATGCACGCGTGCGCGCGCATGCGCGCGCGCACACACGCACACACGCGCGCACACACACTCACACACACACACACACACTCACACACCATCTGCCTTTCTGAATCTCAGCCCCAGCCTGAGACAAGCATTGGAAAGTTCCTGGTTACTGCCGTGAGGATTTTGACCTGGGGGGAATCCATCTTAGTCAGGCCTCCAAGGTTCTGGACTGACCATTTAGCCAAAACCCTGACACATTTTGAGACTGGAGGAGTCTGGCTGGTTGTCTGCAGCCTGTCTGTGCTGACCCTAATAGTCCAAAGCTGATGTTGGGCCATCCACATGGGACCTCCCCATCAAAGTGGGATTCCAGGTTAGAGTAGAACTCTGGGCTCCTAATCTGTTTTAGCTCTGGATCACTTGGGCTTAAACTAGTCCTTCTTCCCCTCTAGACTCCTTCAGAGGCTATTTAAGAGTTCTGAGAGGTAAAATTTTTTACCTTAAATTGGAAAATCACCTACCCACCAAAAAAGGAAAATCTCTATTTGGTCCCCATAGGGTCTATACTTTTTTTTTTTTTTTTGTCTATGATTGGCAGGGATTGTAGCCATTATTGACCCCTGGTGCCAGAAATCCTTCCTTACCTTGTTCTCTCCTCACATTTGCTTATATGGTAGAGGAGGGGTTGAGAGGAGATTCCAATCTTGGAGGCTACCGTGTGTGGAAACAAATACCAGGGGCACAGGATCTGGAAGCTTAGAAGGATAGAAAAGTTTTCTCCTATTAAACCATTAGTTAGGGGATATGTGGGACTCCCCCTTTCTCCCTTCTTCTCTTGAATATCAGGAAGCCCTGAATACCCTAATTACCCAAACTAGTCAGTTAGTGTTTGGGGTTGGGAGAATTCTTTGAGATCATTTGATTCTAGCTAGCTACATGCTCGGGTGCTGGGTGGCCGATATCTAAGTAAGGAAGCTGTCTGCCCAAGTCAGAGTGAATTGACCTCAAGAAACCAATGGCCAGTCCTGTGGTTCCAGGCGGATGAGCTGCTTTGGTGGGAGCAAGAGGAGAGTTGAAGAACACAAATGCAGACAGCACACTACCCAGGGGGATTCCCCAAATCAGGCAGGCTGGGACAGAGGCTATAGAAGCTCCACAAATTCAGGGTGGTTTTCTGGTCCCAACTCCAGTGTTCATTAGGCCCTAGGGAGCCAAAGCTTGGCTAAAGGTCCCAAAGACACCCCCTCCCAGGCTAAGGGATTACTGTTTTTGACTCCCCAGCTTCACTAGGCAAGACCAGGTGCCCAGTTTCTTAAACCTGAGGTCAGTCTGGGAACTTTCTCTAGAAATGGGACTCAGCATCTGGGGCCCAGACAACTGGAGCTAGAAAGAGCCATGGGAAGCAGACCCCATCTCCTCATCCCCCCCCCCACCCTCTCTGTAGCGCTTGGGACCCTGCACAGGCCCAGCCCAGACTTCAGCTGCCTTGTGTGTGTGTGTTTGTGTGTGTGTGTTCAACAGGCAGTTGGGAGTGCTCCTCATTGTTCTTAGATTACTATCCCTCTACTAGTCCACCTGCAAGCTCTGCCTCTTTTGCCTCCTGCCCATGCCTCTGCCGGGTTTTTCTAGCTTCTGGAATCACCTGCTCCAGGGGCAGACCTTGAGCCATGCGGGGACCTACGTGGCCCCAGATTCATGCGTGTCAAGGCAGCCAGGGGGGGCTTGCAGGGGGCAGAATTCGTAGGAACCAAGAAGAACCCAACTTTCCATCAAGACCAGGGACGGCCTAAGATTTTTTCCCTTGTAGTCTAATAGACTCCTTCTGCGTGTGTAAACACCTGGTCGGGCAGATTTTCCAGTAATAGCACTGAGGACAGGGCACCCCACGGGGCTTTCTTGGCAGCTCTTGGATGGCAAAGGGGCCCCCGACGGCGGATGAGGTCTCTCTAACCGCTCGGAGGTGAGGTTGAATGGCTTGGGCACCTTTTCCCACTCCTTTCCTTTCACCCACCCAGAGACCTGCTCTGTGCCAGTAGGTGCACCCTGCCCTCCAAGGATCCCCACCCTGAAGGCAGAACTGGCTACCTCTCTGCGGAGGTTTCCGCTGGACCAAAACCAGCTTAGTGCGGCGCGGCGGCGCTCTGCGGCTCGCCGGTCCCTGCGCTCCCAGGCCAGGCGCTTTGGCCAGCACCTCAGGGCCTACAGACCCCTACTTCCCTGTCCGGCTAACCTCTCCAGCTCTTATCTTAGCTGGCGGCCCTTTCGGAATCCTTAATTGTCCTCATGACGTGCCTGCCTGCTGGGAACTGTGTTAAGTCCCGTGCATGTACCTTTCATTTAATCCTCACAATAGTTCTGAGTGGTACCGGCAATTGCGATTTCAGTTTTGTAGATAAGAAAACTGAGGTTTAGGCAACTAATTTGTCCAACTTCTAGAGGCTTCAATGATGAAACCTGAACTCCAGCCCAGGTCTTTCCAGTACCCAAATCCAGACTCTTGACCATTCACTTCTCTTTCCTCTTCAACCACAAAGTCGTTTATAATTTTTGAAAAGGAGATAAATCTCATTAGAAGATGCAAGCTGATCCTAAAACTAGGCCTAAGATATTTGGGAAAATATTAAAAGACTTCAAGATGTTGACTCTGAAATAAAGGAAGCTCTTTAATATACATTCTTTTTTTAAAACCTGTGCCCCCGAAACGGGACTGAGCTCTGTACCCTCTCCCCCACTGCCACTCACCTCTGCCACCCTGTTTCACGTCCAAGGCCAAATCTATCTGAGTAACAAGGGGGCCGAGCCTGGAGAAATTTCACCTAGAGTTGAACTGACTGGAAGTCCAAACTCCCCAGGCTCCGATGACCCTGTTGCCCACGCTGACAGCACTGCAGAGGGAGAAAAAAACATAGTTGATTCAACCTGGTGGTAAAACACCTTCCAGTTACATCCACTCTGTGGGGGAAAGATTGGTATTTGGTGGGCACTGAGGATTCTGAACTTACTCCCATGGATGACACTCAAGGATCCACTCCCTTTAAATTGAGGGTGAAATGTGGTATGTGTGTGTGTGTGTGGTTTTCTGGGGTGTGCATCCACAGCTCTATTGATTTGTTTTCTGATGGCAAATTTCAAATATACCCAAAAGTCAACAGAACAGTATATTAAACCTCCATATACCCATCATCCACCTACAACACTTCTCAACTCATACTTAGTCTTGTTTCACCTACCTCTTCCCTAGAGTAGTTTGAAGTGACTCCCAGACAGCATATTACTCCAAAATACTTCATTTTGAATCTTTAACAGAAAACTATTTAGATTTTTGTTTTCTGTTTAGCAGAACCTCCATGCTATTATCACACCTAACAAAATTAACAATAATCCTTTAATACTATTCATGTTTGAATTTCCTCACTTGTCTCAAAAATGTCTTTTTACAATTGGTTTGTTCAACTCAGCATCTAAACAAAGTCCACATATTAATTTTGGTCATGTCTCTTAACTTTCTTATAACCTGTAACAGATTCCCCCTCTCCTTTTTTCCTGTTATTTATTTGTTGAAGAACCCTGCTCAATCCAATTCTCAAAAATATTGGTCACACGCAAAAAAGGTTATTCCCCACTGCTCTATGTTGGACCAAACAACTTATGAGTTTCTGCTCCACTTGTCTTCTGGCTGTGGCAGCCAGGTGAGCACATGAAGCTGCATAGTTTCCTCCCAAAGAAAGTGGAGTTGGACTAGGTAGGTAACGTGCCTCTCCTCCATATAGGCCACTGCTTGACTCTCTTTCGTTCCCTTGTTGCTTTTGGAAATGGGGGGGGGGCTCCCTTCTTTCCCAGTCCCTGGCAGCCAAGGATGGGATCCTCTGAAGGGTCTTTGAGTGATCTAGGTTTCTGTGAGGGCTGGAGACTGAATATACAGCTCCAGATCTAGCGGCAAGATTGCTGCAGTGGGGGCAGGACTGTCTAATTCCTGATTTGGGGAGGCCCTCCGAGGCATCCATACTTCCTTCCAAAGGGAACCAAAGAGCATAGTCTGTCCTGAGATGGAGTGGCCAGCCCAGCTCTGCCATCTCCCACTCCTTCCTGTACCCAGGGCATCATCAACATGGGGAGCCAGGACTTCTGTCCCAGCTCTGGCACGTGTGGCCAGCAGTGTTTCCTTGAACTGGCCCTCTCCTCTCTCTGGACCTCAGCCTCCTCATTTATAAAATGGAAGTGATTATCTGCCCAGCCTTCTTCACAGGGCTGTTGGAAACAAGCAAGATGAGGGAAGTGAAGACTCTGTAAACAATGAAGTGTTGTAACTAAATGGTTGTTTTTCTCCATAGTTGGTGGTATCCAAGGAGAAGATGAGGAAGGAGAAGGCGAAGAATTCTGCTGAGAGACTAAGAACCAGCTGACACCCTGGCCTCATGTCTGCGGAGAACACACCTCTGCACAGCACCTCCCCCCCCCGCCCCCCGCACACACACTCAACTGCGCAAGGAGCCTGGAGCCCAGATTTTGTTTCAGCCCTGACCTCCCTCACCCCAACACACACAATGCCCACCCCACCCCCATCTTTCCAGGGCTCCCAGCTTTGGTGCACCAACCACCCCGAAGCCCAAGCTTATCTCCAAGAGGAACAACAAATAACACAGCTGGGACCCTGGATACAGAAGCTGAAGGGGGCCCAACCCAGCTGCAATAAATCTGCAATAAATTGGCTCCCCCTTTCCAACCCAAAGTCTCCCTACTCCCAGCATTGCTCTCTGGGACCCAGTGAGCGGGATCTCTGTGAGCCAGTGCAAAATACAGCACAGACATCATTGAAGAGCCCTCACATTTTTCATTTCCAAACTACACCTAGCTCATAAAAAGCCAGCAAAAGTAATAAATTCTTCCCTGCAGGACATGGTTTTAATTAATTATCGGGTTATTCAAGGTGACTCATGTGTGAAGCACAATTTGCTCTCGTAAACTGGATCTCACATAATCTATCCTGAGTAAACGGGCTGTTTGTGATCCTCTCCAGAGATTTACACAAAACTTACATTAATCTTTGAAGATCCCAGGGTGAAATACAAGTGTGACTTCAGCTTAAATAGAGCTCACTCAGCCAACTGGAGTTACTAAGAGGTTGGGTCTTGTTTTCTCAACTGCTGATTTGATGGGGGTTCTCAGAAAATCTAGTGTTTTCTACACACACACACACACACACACACACACTTTTTTTTTTTTTTAGTCACTTGTTTTGCAGTCTCTGCAAAGGGCATGTGAAGCCGTCTCATTCAGAATAGAAACTTATGCTGCATTTTGCTTCTACTGACCTGGCAGCCACAGTGCCTCCTACTGCTGGGGCTTCTGAAATTAGGTCTTTATCATTCAAGATCTATGTTTATCTCGTGTCCTAAGAGCTCTACCCTGCAGTGAAGAGTTGCCCTTGTCTGGGATTCATACTCCTTTCTATTTAATTTTTAAAAACCTACATCTACAAAATAAACTTCTGCCCAGGGTGGCCGTGGGACCAAAATGTGTATTGGGAACACCTTCAATCTATGTGGTCTCATCCCGTATATCTTATTTTCCCATTCATGTATTTCCCTAGAGGCACTTTTGATTTTTTGATTAATTTTCAATCTGATCTGTTCCAGTTCATCCTGTAGTTTACTTTCATATCCTGTTTTATAATGGCCTCTGGGTGTTACACATTTTTTGTACAGCTCTTCTCTAGCCTTTTTGGTTTCTTCAAGTTGAGCTTAAAGTCCTTCCAGGCAATCCTCTTCATGGATATAGTGAACACTGTTCCATGTTTTGGAATATTCTAAGGTTGTTGTTTACCCTTTTGCCGTAAAGTAATAGTCTGCTGTAAAGTGTCTACCTCTCTTGATATTTCATCTCTTTCTTTAGCTTGAGTTTTGTGAGAGGCTTCAAGCAGTTCATGTTTTCTCATAAGCTCAATTACTTCCTGTTCAAGGGCATCATGCTCAAGTTCTGGGACTAGTACTGCCAGACCTCTTGGTTCCCATCATCAGGGAGTCTACAATTTTTTAAGACTTTTTGGGATTTTGGGGTATGGGGAGCTGACATTGTCCATTTCAAGAGAATCTGAAAATGTGGGAGGTGGTGCTCTGGCCATTCTGGACAGTGTCACCTTTCTGCCAGTTTCCCTCCCCAGATACGGAGGGGAAGGGGAATCCAAGGTAGGCTTTGAGCCCCCCACCAAGAGTTCAGCCAGAGAATAGAGAAGGGGTGGGAGACCCCCACTTTGCGCAATTGGGTTCCTGCCCTGAAGAGAGTTGAGGCCTTTAGGGGAAGGAAGGAAGGACAGCAGGATGGCCTGTTTTCTCTGTCTTTGCCTGGCCCACGTGCTGAGCCAGTTCTGAGCTGAGGAAGGCCTTCTTTAGCTTTTTTTTTTTTAATCTTCCTGATTTTCGTTTTTCCTTTTGCATCCTTTAATTTCCTTCCTTGACCTAGAAGCCACAGTTAAAATTTTGTAATTTAATTTAATTTTTAATAATAGGGAGTCTAGATTCCAAACACCCCTCAGCTCTCTCCAGACCCCAGAGCCCTGTCCTGGCTGATCACTGAAGTCCCCTGGGACCTTCCTAATGGCAGGTAGTCTACATCTCAGCTGGAGTCTCAGCCGGGAATTTTTTCCCCCTCCCTGCTCATGGCCAGGCTAAGAAGACTCCAAACTGAAACAAAATAAAATCCTCTTCCTCTCTCCGACCTACTTGAATTTTCAGTTTCAGGAGGAAAGAAATTCGTTGCAGTTTCAAGGTCTGCGGGAATTTAATAAATGCAGGTGGTGGTGGGTCACCATCCCCATGAAGACAAACATGTCGCTACATGAGACATCCAGAACAGTGCTCACAAGCAGGCACCCACAAGCAGACAGAGCAACTGACAGTAGCTTCGTCCTCACACGCAGACGCTCTGACCTACTGTTCAAACAAGCCAATTAACCAGTGACTGGTTAATTCCTTCACCAGAGCCAAGGTTCTGAGTCCAGAGAAACCCCCTAAGAGAAACTGATGGCAATAGGTGACAGACAGACAGACAAATGGGAGAAGAAGGCTGGAAATTGGAGTTAAAGAGATTAGAGAATTTCAGTACATGCAAAGCCTGGAGGATGTCCCAGTGAGCAAGACAGCTGTGCCTGGTGTGTGTCCTGGACGGAAGGGCAGCAGGCACTAGATCGGTCAGAATTCATGTTGACACAGATATAGATCAACCATCTCAGCACCACTAGATTGGTCTCGTAAGATGCCAAAATAACCAGCCAGCTTGGCTAATTCCAGTAGAAATCAGCCAGAGCCATTGTTTGGCTTGTCCTTGACCAAACAATACTTGGTTGGCAAGACTTTTCCTTGAGTTAACTCCTGTACGGAGTTAGTTAATCAGGTTCCCTTTGCCCTTATCTGAGTGGAGCTCCCCCCGCCCCAGGCCAAGAACTGACTGAGGGTCTCTAGAGGGTATGAGGGCGGCGGGGAGGGAATCTCTCATCTCTACTGATTGAATTTTTTTTCAGGATTTTTTTCTATTGTACTTTAGGTGAAGGTTTACAGAGCGAATTAGTTCTTATTAAATAATTAATATACATATTGTTTTGTGACATTGGTCACCAACCCCACGACATGTCAACACTCTCCCCTTCTAGACCTTAGGTTCCCCATTACCAGCTTCCTACTGATTGAATATTGGAGCGAAAGTGTTTTGGTTTGTTGTTTATAAACAAAACGATGCAGAGTGATCAGCTCTAATCTTATCTCCTTCAGTGAAACTCAGGTTACAGGCCCGGAAGGAGGGCCAGAGACCACACAATTTAAAAGTTCTGAAGCGAGTTTCTACTTTGATTATTAATCTTATTCTTGGTCATTTCCTCTTGCTTGGTGTGACAGTGCCTCAGCCACATTTACACCAAGAAAACTGGAGCATTTGGGCCAATTCTCAGATTCCAAGTCATCCCCACCCCACCCCCTGCCATTTTTGCCACATCAGTCTGTGGGGTGCGGGGAGGGGAGGGGGATGAGATTTCAAGGGCCCTGCTCAGCTGACTCTGATCTTTCCTCCATTTAGCAGCTTCTTTGGGGAGGGGGAGGACTAACAAGGGGTAGCAGAATCCCCAGTAAGGTGGTCAGGGAGGCAGAGCACTGCCATCAGTGAAAGCGAGAAAGAAGGAAAGAGAGGAAACTGCTGGTTTGGGGGTAAATCTTGTCAGTTTATAATTTCCATGATGTTGGGAAGATCTTTCTAGTCTCTGGGAGGCTGCTCTTTGAGCAGAGCCTCAGCAAGATTTCTCTTGGTTGCCAGGAGCCTGGTGCAGGGGATGGTTGGGGAGGAAGGTGCACTGGCTTTCAAGTCAGAGATTGTCCCCCAGAGGGCTCATTTTGGGGGCTCCCGGCAGGTGGGAGAACCTTGTCCATCCAGCAACCCCTCTCCTAGCCCAGATGCTCTCCACCCCCAACTTGGGCTGCATTTACCTGTCTGCTCTCCCCCGCACACACACAATTCCCCCTCTAGGGTTGCCAAGGATCCCACTGACTCAGAAACCACCTCCAACATCCTCTTATTTCCTTGACCGAATCCTGGCAGTTCTCTTTATTGCTCTGTACCTCCGTTTCCCTGTATTTTTGACTAGGGGGGGCTCAGAAGCCAGCTGAGGCGAGAGTCCGGCAGGAAAGGGAGGACTTGGGCAAAGTTGTGGGGAAGGGGTGGACCCCAGATCCATGTTTCTCCTGCGTGGACAAGGGTTGAAGTTGGTCGCTCCAGGGGCAGGAGAACAAGCGGCTCTGCAAGAGTCACCCAAATCGAAGCCAGTGGGATCAGTGGACCCACAGGCGCTCCCGGGCGACCTTCCAGCTCTTGCCCCTTGTTTTGATCCCTGTCCCCAGCTGGGTGCAGACAGCTTAGGAACTCCCGGCCCACTGGCTTCCTCACCAAATCCTCGGATAACCGGCACAACGGGCCGGCTTTCTTTCCAATAACGAGTGGAGAGCCGGTCCAACCTCGTGAGATTGCCCGAGGCGCGGCCCCAGCAAGGGAGTGGGTTGGGAGAGTGAGGGGCGCTCGGTTTCCTTCCTCCCGATCCTTGGTTTAGGCCCTCATCCCTCGCTGGGGGTGGGGTGGGATTGGGAGTGGGAGGCAGCAGAGGGTACAGAGGGGCGCAGAGGGAGGCGTTTCTCTCAAGTTGTATTTACTTCCTTGAGGGTATGGTGTACGCGATCTCAGCCCATTCTTATTTTCTGTTGCCCTTCGGTTCCTCCCGAGGCGCCGACCTCTGGGGAAAGCCCCAGCTCCCCCTCAGTTGACTCCCCTGGCCGAGTTGCCGCCGCAGAAACAGTACCTCCTTCGGCGGGTGCCGCCGGGTCCCAGGGCGAAAAGGTCTGAGATCTACACAGCAACACGATCCCGAGAATTCGAGAATCCCGAGCAAAAACAAATACGTTTCAACCTGAAAATGAACAATGAGAGTTCGGCTTAATTTTTGGTCTGAATGGTGCAAATAATTTCCTCTCTTCACTCTTAGGCGGATCTCTGCTGTATAGAGCATATCTGGAAATTAAAAAGAGTGTCTGTATTTCCCACCTCCCTCAATACATTTTTTTGTTTTTAACCCCGGGCCACCAGTTTAAGTAACTGCTTTAGCATCGTTCTCCTTGAGTTAAGCTCTGCAAGCTAGCGTCTGGAAAAAAGAAAAACAAAACTCGGTTTTTATTTTTAAAAACGAATTACCAAGTCAACTGTCCGATTTTTATTAGTTCTAATTATCCGAGAGAAGTCTACATTTTAGTTAAAAAGATTATGTAGACCAGATCTGAATAAGCAGAGAGATGTAGTTATTTTAAATTGTGCTATATTTTCAAAATAAACTTGTACTGGCTATATAATTAAAATTAACGCTATTAGAATAATAATTTCCAGATGTTAGATGTTTTAAAAGCTAAGTGGTATATGTAAAGGAAAGAATTCAAAAGTTACGAAAGGACATACATTGAAAAGAAAAGTTGGTCTTCCGCCACTCCTTCCTCCAGTTTCCCTTCCCAGGAACAACCACTGTTCCCAGAGTCCTCCGTACCCTCACGGAAGTGTCTATAAATATATCCTTTTAACGCAAATGGCAGCAAACCATCTACAGCTTTATATTTTGCTTTTTATTTTAAAGCTTAACACGTCTTAATGACGGCTCTGTATCTGTACTAATGCCTGCTCCTTTTGAATGACTGTAGATTATTTTATTGTAAGGATATACTACCATGTATTTAACCAGGTGACTATTGATGGATATTTAGATTGTTTCCATTTTTATTTTCCTTTTTTTTTTTTGGTTATCCAAACAATTTATTCTGTTATATATGCGAGTAGACATGTGCGATGTATTCTTAGAAATGGGCTGTATCAAAAGATACATGCTTTTTAAATTTTCCTAGAGAGTGAGCATACTTTCATAGGTTTAGAAGCAATTTGTATGTCTTTTTCCAGAAAAACATCTGTTGGTGTCCTCCTGTTTTCCAATTGTTTTATTGCTGTTGATCTATATTTTCTGACTAATTTTCTTTTATGGTATTTTACTAAAATGTAAGGTAGTCATTTTTGTTGTTATTTCGTTAATAAAGATTATACATGAGAAGGATCTAAAATCTATAATAGTGTGTCTATACATATTGGAGTTTTTCTGATGATCGTTTTCTGGAGGTGGAGGGCAGATTGCAAGGATGTGGAATTTGGACTTACTATTATTGCCCATTGGATTTTCTCCTATGGAGTTCCATTTTTGTTGGAAAGTGGGGAGAGAGATGTTTTTTCTTAATAATTTCCTCATCTTCTCCGATTCTCTTTAAGCTTAAAAGACACAGAAAAGTCCCATGCTGGCTGTGATGGAAACGACTTGAATGTTGCAGAACCCGAGACCTCAGCCCCAGCACCCACCACAGACTCCTTTCCTCGAAGCCTCAGCCAAACCCAGGGCAAACGCCCTTCCCTAGCTTCCACTGCCTTCAGGTCGCCAGACTCTCATCCCAAGACCCGGATAAAAACTAAAAGAAAATTGGGTGAAGTCTAAGATAAGAGCCCACCAGGCATCTGTCAGGTGGCTTATAGAGATTCATCCCTTCTACCCAGCAGAAGGGTGACAGTCTGGTGCCTTGGCCTCCATTTCCCAGAGAACTGGGAGTTGGCAGCCAGTACACCCCCCCCCCCCCCGCTTCCAAGAACTGGCGATCGCCATGCTTATTTATGTCCTCGGAGGACAGGGATACATGGGGTGGATAGCAAGGACCAATCTGGAGATGTGTGGGTCAGCTGGGCAGGAACCGGGGGCGAGACAGGAAAGTGAGGACTTTCATCCAAGAATCCAAGGATAGGAGTGGCTGCAGAGGCCATGTCTAGCTATCTTGAAAGCTGCCCTGTGAGTCGTTGGATCCCAGCGCTCAGCCGACGGTTCCCCCATCCAAAAGGCCAGACCGGGGCTTCACATTCCCAGGTTTGCCACAGATGCAACACTTTGCAGCTGCTCTAGATTTTTCCCTGGCTGATCGAGGCATTTTCAGCCAGCGCTTTGCTGGGGGTTTATTCCTCAGCCTCGAGTTCCTACCACTTTCAGAAATTCTTTGGAACCTAGAGCCGTTTGCATCCATTTATCCTACCTGGGACACAGACAGGAAATTGGGCAAAAAATGAAGGCAGGTCTTTAGAAGAACTCTGGCCTTACAGAGCTCCAAGCTCAGGACCTAGGTCTACCCAAGCCAGGAGAGGAGGAAATCGCTAACGTTTACTGAGCACTTACTGTGTGCCAGGAACTGGCTAACAACTTCGAAGGCAGGGGAACTTCAATCTGAGCTAAATGCTTTACGGCAGTGTTTGATGTTTAAAAACCAAATATACTTTTTCCAAGGTTTTGTTATTAACTTTTACCCCTTCAGAATTGTTGGAAGTGAGGTGTGTATTTGATTAATTGAATTTTAAAGGGTTTTTTTTTTTTATATTCAAATAATGACTTACTAGCTGTTTCTTTTTGCCAAAAGACCCATCCCAAGAGAGGTCCGATGGGCTTTCTTAGGTGACTTCTGACCAAATGACATCTAACTTATTGGCCTATTATCAGGTTATTTCAGGTGGGAAAATGTACCTCTGATTTACCCAGTCAATTGCTTGAATTAGTGTAAACCACACATTTGAGTTTAGCATTCTGCCCTCGAATTTCCCTTCCCAACTTCTCCCACCACCCTGCCTCTCAGGAACAAGCCAGGCTTCCAGGGGGCTCCAGAGCTTTCTCTTTCTTGGAAGAAGCGATGGGGACAAGAGAGCTGGGTAAGGATACCAGGTGGAACCAGTGTTGCTGCTAGCAGTATGGGGGGTGGGGGGCGGTGCATGAAGCAAGTAACTGCCGGGAGAGGAGACCAGATTTGTAATGGTGGCTCCCTCCACCCAGGACAGATGGTCTGTGAACCTGGGGCCATGACCCACACTGGCTTTGTCCATGCTCCATGATACGGGGTGGGGGTGGGGGAACACGATCATTCTAATGTTTCCCAGCAACTGGTTGTTTCAGTGTAGACACGGTCCCCTGTCAGTCTGACCCCCCTTTGTTTATGGGTAAGTTTAAAAGAGCGAAAGAAAATGGGAAGTCCCCATATTCAGGACTTAGGTGAGAGGGATTTTAAGCTTCAATTTCTGAAATCATTGTTGCCATTTTTCTGTCATCAATTTCCCCTTTCTGTTCCTTAGAGCTTCTCGGAGGTGGTGTCTATGGGGGCAAAGCAAGCTGCGGTGGTGGAGGTAGAGTGAGGAGACAGACCAACTGGGTGTCACAGAAAGTTGGCTCCCCATCCAGAAATGAAGACTGGGGCCAGGTAGCAAAAGGCCAGTGTGGTGTACCAGAGTCCAGCTCCCAGGGGAAGTGCAGACACCCTGAGAGACCCCCCAGCTTGGGTCAGGGAAAGGACAGGCAGAGAAGTCTAGAAAAGCAAAGAAGTTAACGATGTTTGACTGTCTGGGGGCTTATCTGTGCCTCGCAGTCAGGCTGTGGCTGAGCAGACAAGGTGGGGCAGACGACTGCCAGACTTGGGGCAGCGCAGGTGAGGGGCTGCCTAAGGGCCAGACAGCCCCACTGATCCAACCTAGGACGATGAGGCGGCTGGGCTCTGGGGACACGGCTCTTCAGAGCCCCCAGGTGGAGGGAAGCGGGTAGCTGGTGAAACATTATCCCCTTGGGCTCTGAAAGCAAGTAGGGGAATTCGTTGGAGGACGTGGTGGGAAGAGGGAGGGGCTGCTACCTCTTTCTTTCGCCCATCCTGGGATTCACTTCCCCAAGCCTCTGGAACGGGAACCCCTGGTTAGTGGAATTGTGCAAGTCTGGGTTTCTCTCCCGTCTCCTCGCCCCTCTTCCTCAAGAGTTAAGGAGTCCCTTAGCTGGAGGTGGGGAAGGGAGGGCAGAAACTTCTGGCCATTCGGTGGAGATTGTCCCAGGCAGGTTCACGCCAATCTTAAAGTGAATTCGGGTGGCGTGAAGCGAAGGATCGGAAACCCCTTCTCCGCACTCCTGAACGTCAATCCTTGGCAGCGGTGGCCGTGGCGGGGCCGCGCCCAAGGCCCCTTTGGAACGGCCCTTCCCAGTTCTCCCAGGCTCAGCGCGCATCCGGGCCTGGCCGGCGCGTGGGAAGGACGGGCAGGGTCGCAGTGTAGATGGCTGGGAGACCGGGGAGTCGCGGAGGCGTTTATTGGGGGTGGGGGTGGGGGATTTCCAAGCTGAGATTTCCTCACCCTTGGCCCGGCTCGGCTCGAGGTCGCTGAGTGGGGGCCGGGCTCGGGTGCCTCCCTGCCGTGAATCAGGCTCTTGACCTCAGCGCCATCCTGGCTTCACTGCGGAGGGTAAACATCCTCTGCACTTTGGAAACTGGTGGGACGAGAAAGGCGAGGGAGGTGGGGGAGAGGGAGGGAAGCCGAGGGGAGGGGGTTCGGAAACCCTCGCTCTCTCCTGCCGGGAAACCAGCGGGGCCTTCAGTGGGGGCAGCGGTGCTGCCTTGCAGAGGCGGAGGAAAGAGCATCCCCCGGCTTGTTTTCTCTCGAGTTAGATAAAGGTGCGGTGCACACGGGCCTTGGAAACGCGACTACGGAAATGCTCTGAGCCTCGGGAGGGGCGTAGGGAGGGGGCTGCGGAGGTATCAGCCCGATTCTCATTTGCTCAGTCACCTGAAGGACATTTCTCTGAAGGGAGACCGCACATCTATGAAGGGATAAAGGCTCATGGAGACGACTTTTCCGAGGAAAAAAACAGAAATCCTCAATTCTTTAGCAAGGGCTTTGTCACTAAACTTTAAGAACACGGTTACTGTGGCTATGATTTTTAATGTTGAAGACGGTGTAGAGGAAGGTTCTTTTTACTCCTATTTCAAAATCGCTCTTGGGTCAAGGGCCCAGCATGGAGAAAGCTGTGGGGCCAGACAGACCAGAGCATAGACCCCCATCCCACGCCCGCCAGCTTCAGGTCATGAGCAAGGGTCTTCATCTCCCTGATCACTGTTTCCTCGTCGTTAAAACAGGGATAATAACAGCAGCGACAGAGCTGATGCTGGAGTCAAATCGGAGTGAGAAGCCTAGCACATCATAGGCAGCGCAAAGCAACTACAAAAATGTCCCCCCAGCCTTAGCTTCCTCTTAGACTTTGCCAAGGCCCCAACTGCTTGTGTCCCAGAGAAACACTCAGCAACCTGCCCTCTGCCCAGACCCAGCCAAGTGACTATAGCGACTGAGAAATGCACCAAAGAAATAGTGACACCCAGCCCCACTCTTCCCCCATAGCCCTCTGAGCAGGAAGGAAGGAAAGAAAGGAGAGAGCTCATATTCCGTTCTTCTGGCGATCAGACGGTGGTCTTCCACTCCTGGAGATCCAACGGCTCTGAAAAGACACAGATGCCTTTAAACCGAAGTTGCTCTGGGCTGTGACACTCTTAACAGTCTGTGGTTCCAGTGGCCCCATTTACTTTGCAGATGAAAATAATTCAGAAGAATGACCTGGTAGAAAGCTCTCTCTGGGTCCAGGAGATCAGAAGACCTTCCTTCGAGCTGGTCTCCTCGTACTAGCTATGACCTGGGTATTGCTGAACCCAGGTTTCCTACTCTATAAATATGGGTAACCGCTATCCTCACCTTGCCTTCCTCGGGAGTCCTTATGGGAGCAATGACAAGATGGAGGTGATCGCGCTGGGACGCGCAGCTCTGTTCAAGTGCGTGGCCTTACACTGATCTCCACACTACGAACAACTCCGAGCACGCAGTTCATGTTCAAACAATTGAGATTGGGGAAGAACAGCGGCGCAGAAGTCCCACATGGCTGTGGAGTCACAGCCGACGGTGTTCAGTTTGCCTCCGACCCATACTGGTTTACAGCGCCTACCTGGTCCAGTGTTCTTGTCTGTAAATGGGGTGGTTTTGAGGATAATAATGCTTGTAAAGTGCTTTGCGCTAGTGCCTGGCACATAATACACGCTAAATAAACAGCAGTGATGCATATTCGTAAGGGGAAACCAAACGAAGCCCGGTTCACGCTCGCTCGGGAACCGACTTCACTTCTACTGGCCATTGGGGTTGGAGACCGAGCCGGAGCTGCTTAGGCGAAGCCGGCAGAGGAGCGAGAGGGAAGCGTTTGATAACCGGGCTGGCCAGCCTAGCCCTGAGCATTTCTACCGGGAGCTCAGGCGCAGCTCCCCCAACCTCTATCCTAATTCTTCCAGCCTGGGACGATCCGCCTTCGACCTCGCTGGGGCGAAGGCCGGGCTTCTCCGCGAGTAGCCCTTTCGTCCCCGCTGACTGCGGCCGCGGTGCCAGGTCGCAGATCCTGACGCCGGAGCCGGGATGCGCCACGGCGGGAGAGCTCGTGGAGGCGTCCTCAGGCTCAGTGTCCGGGAAGCATCTCGGGATTCGCGGCCCTCCGACCCGGGACTCTTCTCCGCCTAAGCGCGAGGCTCAGCGCCGTAAGTCAGCCGCGCTCCTACGGGTTACTTGGAACACTCGGGCGGTGGGGTGCTGGGTTTTCTTCTCAGCTTGTTTTAAGTTCTCCCAGCTGCGCCGCCTGTCCCGTGCGCACCCTCTCCAACAGAGCCTCCAAAGCAGCCCCGCACTGACTTCGCTCTCCTTCCTGGGGACCCCCAGCTCCACCTGCCCTCTATGTCCCCCCTCCAGAGACTGAGAAATAGAGGATGTGCTCCAATCACGACCTCCACCTATGATCTCCTGGCCCCTTCTGACGAATGGCGGCATTTCCCTGCAGGGTCTCCAGAAGCAAAGCAAATGAAAAGGCTAAGGGGGTGGGGGGGTGGAACACAACTGGTTAATTGGGTCGGAGCCAGCAGTCTAGTTAACATTTCTCTTTCCTGCTCCTGTCCTTCCATCCCCTCAAACAGGCGAGTTGGAGAAGTCATTTCAAGCCATCGGGAAATCTGCTGAGGAACAGGGACCCAAAAAGGGAACATTTGATCCAACAGCGGAGTTTTTTCTCAATAAAAGCCCAGGCCTTCCACCAGATATGAATACAGCTACTGTATAGCTCTCCGTGAAATATCATAAATTTCTCAACTGGGCGGCAAACGGGTATGAATTTTCCTAGGTACACTGGGCCCCAGACACCAAGGGGCTGCAAGTCATAAGGGGCCTATTCAGGCTATGTCCAAACACAAATTATGACGTGAAGGCTGGAGGTCTCAATTTAGCTCTTTTACGTTTAAAGAAAGGAAAAAAGAAGAAAAAAAAAAAAAAAAACACTGTGGAAAGAACGAAATAATTGTGAAATTTTGTAAATATATTCATTTTACCAGACCTGCATTTGTGTTGGTGGGTGTGACAGACAGAATCAGGGATGTCAACTAGCTGTTTTCCTGGTTTAAAAATAAAACTAAGACCCCCTTCCTTTGATCTTCTGCTTCTGAGCTGCAAAGTAGAAAGAAAGAACTCAAGCCCCACTTAGACTGTGGGAGCTGTGTCCCTGAAGGGATTGAGGGAATTGACATGGGAGGGCAAGGTGGAGAGGTGGAAGAAGGGAGGGAATGAGAAACTCAGCAGACCCTGAGTCAGAGGCCCTGAGACCAAATCTGTGTCCTTGATGTTCCCAAGCCTCAGTTTCCTCATCTGTAAGATGGGAATAATACTGATCTCGCAGGACTGCTGTGAGGAATACACAAAATAACACATGTGAAAATGCTTTGGATATGCTTTATTATTATCAGTCTTTTCTTGGCCTGGATCAAATTGAAAGGGTCTTGTGTGGAGACCATGACAGGGAGGGCAGGGGTCCAGCTTGGATTCCACCCAGGGATAAGTACAAACATCCTCACGGCTAATGATGTCCCGACACGTGGGATTATCTGACTCACACTGGTGCTCCTAGCAAGAGGAATCTGCCTCATGCTGCTTGCTCCAGCCAACTTCCTGCTGCTTCTGCCCCTTTCTCAGATGAATAGGGTCCCTTTTCATCATCATGATTATCACAAGACTCTTAGGTTTGGGAAAGCAGGGTGGTGGAGGGACATCACAGTCTTTCTCTTTAAAATGGCTGCCCAAGAAATACATACCCAGGGACTAAGAGGAACCAGGAAGTAAGCCAGGAAAAGAAATGCGACAGAGACTCATAGAAACCAGGCACCAATCCTGAGATTTTTAAAGAACTTGCTTTGCTTCCCCACATTTCTTTCCTCATTCTTCCTGGGGCTAGCAAATGTTAAGCAGTCGAAAGGAAGGGGAGACCCTTGCTGAGGGTCACCTCAGACCAGTCAGAGCTCATGGTTTGGGATAGTCATGGAGGAAGCATGATTACCAGGTGGCTGTTGGGAAGAACATATGCTTAAAACAATCACATCCTCTCCCATCTTAAGCAGCTCCTGGAGCCCCCAGCCACCTCCCCCGCATGCAGTGTGCCTTCAGGAGGCATGAAAACCCTCTGCGTGATACATTGCCTGCTTGGCTTTCCCAGGCTGCTCGCTAATAACTTAGAGTCACGGCTGGAGAATGTAAAATAATTGAAAGCAATGCATAGTAAACTGCAGTTTCAAGGTCTTCATTGCCTTCCTAACAATTTGCAAAACCCATTTTATTGCTTTTTTAGATTCCTGGAGTTGAAACGCCACTGCGTGCTGTAATTAAGCTAAGTGACATGCCAGCTGTAAAGACAAGGGTTGTGAATGATTACATTTTGTTCGTGTAATCATGCAGTATGGGTGGGGGGAGGAGGCTTGGAACAGCTGCCAATCCGCCTAACTTACACTCCCTGCTAGTGTGGAAGGAAAACTGGAGTCTGAAATCACCCTTTGAGACTAACAAGGGAGTTATAGGGCATTTGAGGTGGGTTAGGAGCCATTCAGTGTGGGATGAGCCAGATAAATGACTCCCAAACCTGGCTTGGTATCGGAACCCCCTGGGGGAGTTCTTTAAGTCCAGGTACTCCCCACCCCAGATTGATTAATTTGGTCTACATGCGTTATAAGCCTGAGGATCAGGAGAACTGCCCAGCTCAAGATGGTGATTTTTAACTTGGTCTACATGGAAAATTATTTTTCCATTTAGAAAAACTTCCTTCAGTGTTGCTCTTTTAAATCCATCTAGGGACAGGAACTCATCCAACTGCTTTATGAAGCAGATACTCTGATCTCCATTCCCCAAAAGCTCCTTCTCCTGATGTTCCTATTTCCGTCAGGAGACTCAGTTCTTTTGGAACCACTTTGCTGCTTCCTTTTCCTTCTTCCCTCCATGCATTCAGCTGCTGTGTCCCAGCTCTACAATATTTTCCTCATCTGCCTCCTTTTTTTTCATTCCCACAACCAACCAGCCAGAGAGAGGCTGCAGGGGCTTGAAACCTGGACTACTGCATGAGCCTCCTAACCACATTTCCCACCTTGTCTCTCCCCTTGCCAACCATTCATTCTGCCATCTACCACCAGATCATCTTTCTAACATTGTTATGGATTGAATTGTGCCCCCCAAAAAAGATACTTTGAAGTCCTGGTACCTGTGAATGTGACCTTGTTTGGAAATAGGGTCTTTGAAGATGTTATCAGTTTACATGAGGTTAACTTATGAGTGGTGTCCTTATAAAGCAGAAGAGACACAGAGAGACACATGGAGGAAAGATGGCCATGTGATGATGGAGGCATATTGGAGTGAGATACAATCCTTGGCATACCAAGGATTGCCGCCCATCACCAGAAGCTAGGGGAGAGGCATGGAACAGATTCTCACTCTGAGCTCTCAGAAGGAATCAACATGGCTGACACCCTGATGGCAGACTCCCAGCCTCCTGAACTGTGAAACAATGTATTTCTATTCTTATAAGCCACCCAGTGTGTGGTACTTTGTTATGGCAGCCCTAGAAAATTTATACAAACACTAAATAACATCTTTCTCCCATTCAAAAACCTTCGGTGGATTCCCAGTGCCCACTGAATTAGGTAAAAAACTTCCTAGGATAGTATTTTAGACCGTATACATTATTTCATTTAGCAAACATTTACTAAATCCCTACTATGGCCTAGGTATATGCTAAAAGCAGGGAACATACAGATGCAAAGGGACAGTACAGTCTAGTAGTGAGACAACCATGCAAACAAGTTCACTGTCATGATGATTGCAATAAGGGCAATATAAACAAAGTACACTTAGGTTTCCAATATGGTCTGTAAATTATCTTTTCATCTCCCAGTTTTTCTGATCCAGACAAATTGGACTAGACCTTACTTCTTGATCATGTTCAGGGCTGTTTTTGTTTCTTTCTAGGCTCTATACCTCAGGCCACACCTCATACACACCTATTAAAACCCTATTTTCCTTTCCTGCTACCTGAAGTATCACCTCCTCCAATGAAGCCACTTTGCTCTTCTCATCTGGGTGTGAGGGCATTTCCTTCCTTATCGGTGGATCTGTCTTATCTGTCTAACTCCACTGCACACTCCATGGGGGTAAGGACTGCTACAAGCATCTTAGGTCCCCTACAAACATTCAGCAGACAGTTGCTCTGCATAGCCCTGTGCGTGAACAGGCAAGAGGCAAGTGGGGTTAGGAAGAATGCCTGCTATTTTGCCTTCCCAATGAATAATCCAGAGCTGTTAAGATCTAGACAGAACTGGCTACATAATTGGCAGGATTCAGTGCAAAATGGAAGTGCAGGGCCCTTTGTTCCAAAATTATAAAGAATTTCAAGATGGCAACAGCTGAGCATTAAACTGAGTGTGGGACCTTTCTAAGCATGGGATCCTATGCAATTGCACAGGTCAAATGAACATGAAGCCAATCCTCTCCCCAGGATCAAAGGTACTGGCACCAAATTGTCACTTAGAAATAATTTTAACTTCACCTTATTAAGAAAACTTTTTTTTTTTTTTTTTTGTAAATCAGCTCAGGAACCTTGACTGGTTCAGACTGGTGACTGGGGAAAATAAGGGAGAGGGGATTTCGAGCTTCTAGGAAGTCTGTAAACTCTCTGGATGCCCTACTTCAGCAAGTCTTACATCTTTTGCGTGGGCCAGTCTATGATTTACTGCAATCTGATAACCATCATTGAGAAAATTCGCCTCTGGTCAGTCTACTATCTTCTGAACGGCA
Organism: Trichechus manatus latirostris; assembly: GCF_000243295.1. NCBI lineage: Eukaryota > Metazoa > Chordata > Mammalia > Sirenia > Trichechidae > Trichechus > Trichechus manatus. The sequence continues at coordinate 13,929,865 of NW_004443990.1, read as the reverse complement.
TCAGGAAAGAGTTGGTAAAGTAGGGTTTGAAGCGACAATTAAGCTTTTATGTGTCTGCCCTGTAGTAACCAGGGAGTCCTTCTGCTATCCAGGTGGGCCTTGACTTACTTACTAAAAAGAGCCCTATACTAGAAGTTCTCGAAAGCCAAATCCGGAGGGGGATGAAGGTGTTATGTACATATGTCCATTTCATAGTTGGACACAAACGATTTGAGTCTGGCTTCTCTGTTCAGTACCTTGGGTAATGAAGGTCTTTTGTCTGAAAGGCATTGTGGGCTTCAAGTATCCCCAAATCCTCTGATATCCTTGAGGCCAGAAGTTCATTCTATCAGAAATCCATAAGGTGAAAGCTGGGTCAACATTGTGAAGCAGGTGCTTGACTTCAGACCTCACCCTTCCTCTTCCACCCCTACCTCATATGCCTCCAGAGTTGTCACCAGGGTTCTAACTCAGGAAGAACAAGTGAGGCAAAAATCTTGGATAATGTTCCTGGAGAGGACAGAGAGAGTGTGCTGTCATTCCTAGAATCTGGCCAGGCCCATGCAGGGAGAGAGCAGCCATTGTCTCCCAGAGAGGAGTACCTCAGTCCCCACGCTCCTAGCAGGGAGGACAGGGCTCACTGCAGACCATTCATCCAAGGAAATTCTTCAAAGGCTCTTGACCCATTTTCAATGGACTTGGAGCTGTCTTAATGAAAGGTGCTCAGGAGAACTATCTCCCCCACCTTCCCTTCCCACTCTCACTCTGGATCAGGCTCATCAACCTGGCATTGAGCATGGCAATTTGTTTTATTACTGTACACCTGAGGGGAAAATGCTTTGTTTCCACAGATCGATGGAAGAAACCTCTGCAGGCTGGGTACTCTCGCCTCACCTCTGTGTCTGCCGGCCAGATTGAGTTGGGCTGGTAAGGGAGGCAGCAGGAAGATGTTTGACACTCAGGTGGCAGGGCCTTGGGCTGGTTGGAGTGGTAGCAGGTCTGGTCTTTACTTAGTGAAGTTGAAACTGCCATATTCCCTTACTCAGAGCTCAGAGTTAACCATCACAACCATCTCTGTCCCTGTCTTTTATCTTTGGAGTGTAAGACCAACCAACATAGGCTTGTTGGTGGGCTGAGGGCTTTGGGCCTCTATAAATTGTGAGTTTGTCTCTGAAACCCCCCGCCGCAACCCAGCCATCCAAGGTGTTGTACTATCTGTAAGAGTGTTCTGGATGGTGATGCCATGTAAGGGACCCATAGGCATGCCACTGTGGGGCAACTGGGTGTGTCCTGGAGCAGAACCACTAGTCCCCAGAAGTCATGGTCCTGCAGTATGGTGACTAACTGGGAGGGCACAAAAGGCAAGACTGTTGGTCTCAGTGGTGCTAATGGGAGGTATTTACAAGACCAGAATATCTGGGTGAGGAAATAAAAATTTCAGTTGACTCTAGGGACATTATAGACGCTACAGAAGAAACAAACCTTTTCCCAGAAGTAAGAGGCAGGAAGGAAAAAAAAAATGGCAGAGATCCAGTCTGATTCTGGGGAAAAAGAAAAAGAAAAAGATTTTTCTTAGATTTTCCTTTAAAATGGCCTCCAGAATATTAAAATCAACTAGCTCATCATCACCATTCCTTACAAGTGGATCAGAAGCCCTTAGGTGATTCATATCCATAGTCAACAGAAACTCATTTTAGCCCCAAACATTTGATATGGATCATTTAGGAGTAGCCAAAATGGGTAATTGGAGATAATATAAAGTAGCGGTTAAGAGCACAGGCTTGGGAGCTCTTACTATCTGTGCTCCCTTGGACAAATAAAGCTTTTTGGTGTTCTCATTTGAAAAGAAAATAGCAATGATATCCACCATATAGAGTGGATTGAGCTGATGAATGCAAAGCTTTGGTACACAAAAAAGCAAGTGCCTCTTGGTCCAGTCCACGCTAGGCTCATCCCTCTCAGCAGCATCAGTACCATTATCATCATCATCACCATTGCAGCTACCATTTATTCAGTGGGGTGCCAGGTGCCCAACTGCAGCAAGCCATTTAATCTTCCTTAAAATCCTATAAAATGGGTTTGCTACCCCATAAAACTCAACTGTTTTAACCCTGGGATCAGTAATCTAGAGGAACGATAATGAGAGTATAGCAATTTGAACATAAAAATGGAAGGATTTTGTCAGGGCTCCCTTCCTTACATGGGTCAGGAAGGGCTCTAAGTTCATAGCAAAGTGGTAAAGAGGAAGGAACACTGAACTAGTGGTCCAGAATTTATCACTTGTGTAAGGTTGGGTAAGTCATTTAAATGTCCCTGAGCCTTGGTTTTCTTCATCTGTAAATTGGGGATAAGGTAATAATGCCTTCCTTGTCAATCTCACATCGCTGATGTGAGGATTGTATGAGCTATGGTAGGTGAACTTGATATTTGTAAGGTGTTATTATTACAATGACCAAGAAAACCACTGTTTGGCCTTCTGCACTGCCCTTTCCTGCTTTCATTCAATCACTGCTTATTATGCACTACTCTGTGCCAGGCATAGGTGAGAATCTTTATTCTCACTCCACATCCTGCTCCATTTGTAAATCAATGCATTGATAGAGGGGCATTTTGCTGTATATAATCAGTCTTTTGCAAGTTCGCCTCATATATATTAGTCCTTCACAGTCTGTTTAGTGTGGAGAGAATTTTCAGAAGCCATGATTTGACCTAAAAGTGGAGGGCCAGCTCTGAGATCTGGTGACCCCACATGGTTTTCTAGGAGGTCCTGCTTGGTCTTGGCCATCTCTCTTCTACCTACAGAAATGTCTTCACTGAAGAGCCATTTACTATGCATTCAGTTCTAACTGAAGACTAATATTAAAAATGTCATTTGGAAGAAAAATAGTGTGGCTTCAGGAGCTTGGGGTTTGGGAATTAGAAAGATCTGACTCAAATCCTTGCTCCACCATGTAAAAACTGTGGGACTTTTTGCATATTGAGCCTGTCATAGATTGAATTATGTCCCCCCAAAAATGTGTGTATCAGCTTGGCTAGGTCATGATTCCCAGTATTGTATGACTGTCTACCATTTTATCATCTGATGTGATTTCCCTATGTGTTGTAAATGCTATCACTGTGATGTAATAAGATGGATTAGCAGCAGTTATATTGATGAGGTCTATAAGATTAGATAGTGTCTTAAGCCAATCTCTTTTGAGACATAAAAGAGAGAAGCAAGCAGAGAGACAGGGGGACCTCATACCACAGGAAAGCAGTGCCAGGAGCAGAGCGTGTCCTTTGGACGTGAGGTTCCTGTGCTGAGATGCTCCCAGAACAAGGGAAGACTGATGACAAGGACCTTCCTCCAGACCTGACAGAGACAGCCTTCCCCTGGAGCTGATGCCCTGAATTTGAACTTGTAACCTACTAGACTGTGACAGAATAAATTTCTCTTTGTTAAAGCCATCCACTTGTGGTATTTCTGTTATAGCAGCACTAGATAACTAAGACAGAGCCTTAAGCTCTTTGGATCTTTGGGTTCAAAGTTATTTTCTTTTCTAAAGTGCACAGTTGTGGTTGGAATTAAATTACATAAAATATATGTCTAGCAGAGTGCTGACACATAACAGGATAGGAGTATATGGGAACTCTCTATACTTTCTGCACGATTTTTCTGTAAACCTAAAATTGCTTTAAAAAATAAAGTCTATTAATTAAAAAAAGAAACTGTCAGTGCCTTCAGCTATTGTTCACTATGGTAGTAAAAGTCTATAACAAAAGACTCCACATGACAAATTGCCCTTAGAAATTAGAGCCAGGGAAAGGCACTTCTTTTAAAGAACTACTAAACTTATTTTTACTCATCTAGGAGAAAACACCAAACCTTCTCTGCCTACAAAATTCTAGAGCTTCTGGAGGAGCTTGAACCCAAATTGGACTTCAGTAAAGAATGACATGAAGAAGTAGCATCTGATGTCACACCTCTTCACCAAGCGTCAACTCAGGGGAAAGCACTCTTGGTTCCCAGCTCACTACAACCCAAAGCTGGTGCTGAGTAACCATTCATGTGAGTGCCTGTGTGTGCTGGGATGTGTCAAGAGCTTAGGGAATATGGCAACCAACAGAACCAGTCCTAATCTTTGGGGAGACCCTAGCTTTAGGGGTAGACACAGCCCCTGCCCTCAGAGATATCCCAGAATGATGGTGGAGATATACTCCATGCCCTTAGGGCGTCTCTAGTCTCACTGGGAAGACAAAAAGGATAAAAATAAGAGGCTATGTTTGGCCTTTTCTGCCAAGAGGTTCAGAGCCAAATACAATGGCCAATGCAGGAAAGCACTTTATCTGGCCCTCCTGATATAATTATCTTCTCCCTTTCCCTGCTTCTGTGGCTTCTGATCATTATTACTTCATTTTAACAGTCGTATTGAATAAGAATTTGTATTGCAATCTGTCATACCCTCCCTACTTTTTAAATAATAGGAACATAACTAGCATAATGAAATAGCTGCTATCCATAAGGTGTTCATTTAAATTAACTGATAACAAAAGAAAAATCCTATTTCCAAACAAGGTCATATTCACAGGTACAGGGGTTAGAACTCAATATATCTTTTTTTTTGGTGGGTGGGGGGGGACACAATTCAATCCATAGCATTATTCTTTTCACTGTGTGATTTAAAATTGGAAAAGGTGTGCGTCAGTGTTGTATCCTTTCACCATACTTATTCAGCCTGCATGTTGAGCAAATAATCCAAGAAACTGGACTATATGCAGAAGAACGTGGTATCAGGATTGGAGGAAGACTCATTAACAACCTGCGATATGCAGATGATACAACCTTGCTTACTGTCATGGATTGAATTATGTCCCCCCCAAAATGTGTGTATCAGTTTGGCTGGGCCATGATTCCCAGTGTTATGTGGTTGTCCTCTATTTTGTGATTGTAATTTTATGTTAAAGAGGGTTTGGATGGGATTGTAACACCACTCTTACCCAGGTCACATCCCTGATCCAAAGTAAAGGGAGTTTCCCTGGGGTGTGGCCTGCACCACCTTTTATCTCTCAAGAGATAAAAGGAAAAGGAAGCAAGCAGAGAGTTGGGGACCTCATACCACCAAGAAAGCAGCGCCAGGAGTAGAGCGCATCCTTTGGACCTGAGGTCCCTGCGCAGAGAAGCGCCTAGTCCGGGCGAACATTAATGCGAAGGCCCACAGAGAGAGAAAGACTTCCCCTGGAGCTGACGCCCTGAATTTGGACTTTTAGCCTCCTAGATTGTGAGAAAATAAATTTCTCTTTGTTAAAGCCATCCTCTTGTGGTATTTCTGTTAGAGCAGCACTAGATGACCAAGACACTTACTGAAAGTGAGCAGGACTTGAAGCACTTACTGATGAAGATCAAAGACTACAGCCTTCAGTATGGATTACACTTCAACATAAAGAAACAAAAATCCTCACAAATGGACCAATAAACATCATGACAAATGGGGAAAATACTGAAATTGTCAAGGATTCGTTTTACTTGGATCCACAAGCAGCCGTCAAGAAATCAAACAATGTGTTGCACTTGGCTGCAAAAGATCTCTTTAAAGTATAAACAGAGCACTTGCCAATGCAACAGGCACGTTAAGAGAATATAGGTGGGCCTACCTAGTTCCACTCACATCCTTTTTGGCCAGCAAAGATGTCACTTTGAGGACTAAGGTGCGCCTGACCCAAGTCATGGTAATTTCAATGGACTCAAATGCGTGCAAAAGATGGAGAATGAATAAGGAAGCCGGAAGAAGAATTGATGCATCTGAATTATGGTGTTGGCGAAGAATACTGAATACACTATGGACTGCCAGAAGAATGACAAAATCTGTCTTGGAAGAAGTACAGCCAGAATGCTCATTAGAAGCAAGGATGGTGAGACTTCATCTCATTTGCTTTGGACATATTATCAGGAGGGACTGGTCCCTGAAGAAGTACATCACTCTTGGTAAAGTAGAGAGTCAGCAAAAAAGAGGAAGACCCTTAATGAGATGAATTGACACAGTGGCTGCAACAATGGGCTCAAACATAGTAATGATTGTGAGGATGGTGTAGGACTAGGCAATATTTCATTCTATTTGATACACATAGGATCGCTATGAGTCGGAACCTAACACAACAATATTTTTACTTAAGATTCCAGTACCAGAAAATCACATGCCTTGCGCTGAAGCCAGTGGATGTGGGATCTGTAAGGATTAGGGAGTTTGGTTCCAATAAGAGGCCCACAGGTCAGGCCTGGCCGTAACACGTTCCTCTGCCCAGGCCTGGTCCAGATGTAGGACAGTCTTATTACCCACACCGGGGATATTTGTTCAAAAGACAAATTCCCAGGACTTAATTCCTGACCTCCTGTGTGCGAATTTCTCAGGCTGTGGCCTAGGAAGCTATAGGCTTAATAAGGGCCCCGGGATGATTCATATTATCAAGAAAGTTTGGTAATCATCAGGCCCAGTTTTTCTTTCAACGTGGTAAACGGACCATCAGAATCATTTAGAGAAGCCTCTTAAAATGCAGATTCCTGGGCCCCAGACCTACTGAATCAGAATTTCTGGGAGTAGGGTCCTGGAATATGCATGTTTAATAAGCACCCATGGTGATTCCTATGGACGCTGAAGTTTACTTGCTGGCCTTCCTGCAGTACGAGCAATTGGTCATAAGGGGGCCAGGTCAGAGTGTCTGCCTGGTGCATCACTATCTGCTTTAGGTAGCAGAGGTGAGAGAGATGATTAAAATGTAAAGCCTTCTTCTGTAGGCAGCCAATCAGCACAAATCCCTCTACATGCAATGCTGTGTTATAGAGTTCTCTTAAGTTTTTATGTACAAACTTCCTTCAGAAGCACTGAAGTTCTGACAGAGGGCTTCTTGCCATCTTCTTGATCCCTCCATACAGTGGAATCAAAGTTCTGCTGCCCCATTGTTCTGTGCCTTCAGCATGCTGCATTGGAGGGCCAGCCTCTGGGGCAAGTCACCTGGGCTGGCACAAGCATGAAGGGTGTGAAAATCAACCCCTCATGGCTAACACAGTTCTACTTTTGGGATCTGCATTTATGACTGTCTCAATTTGAGCTATAAGTGCCCTCAAGGCCAAGTCCACAATGGGGTGGGTGGATTCATCGTATCAGAAATATACATCCCAATCGGGTCACATTTTGACTCAGGTGAGTCTTAATTGTCTACTTACCTGTATGTCTTTATCAATCCATCTACCTAACTACTCAACATTCCAAAAATACAGAGTGCCTGCAAATGTAACAGGCACATTAAGGGAATATAGGTGGGCCTACCTAGTTCCTCTCACTTCCTTTTTGGCCAGAAATCAGGGAATGACTGTATGCTTCCTGATCTGATATACACAGGTCCCTTATGGCACCTGTATGGCTTCTGCCAGGCCTTGGATCCAGTCGGGCTGGAGTGGCAACCACAAGCATGTCATTCAGAGAAACGTCCTGGCTGCGAGCACTCCGCAAGAGGAGGAGGGAGGACACATCCTGCTGCCTCTTCTCACCAGAGCTTCTGCTTCGGGAGTAGGACTCCTGTGGCAGTGGGGGGTTTTCTGGAGATACAAAGTCATAGGCATTATCAATTTGTGCTGCTGGGGAGACCATCTCCTACTAGGGTCCCATGGTCTAAAATTGGCTGAATTGATTCTAAAATGCTCCCAGAATTAGCCATTGCTCCTTTCCTCCAAATAGTTTCTCCTCCCAGTTTATTCATTTAAGCTCAAAACACACCCCTAACTGGTACAGACTCAGCTGAATGGGCTTCATCTAGAAATGTTGAATAGGGTGCTTAGACATAGCGTTCTATTTTTATCTTTTTTGTCTTCCAGTGAGACTAGAGACTCCCTAAGGGAATGGACTATGTCTCCACCACAGTCTGAAGTATCCCTAAGGTCAGGGGCTGTGTCTACCCTTAAGGCTAGGGTCTCCCCAAAGATTAGGACTGGTTCTGTTGGTTGCCATATCTCCTAAGCTCTTGACACATCCCAGTACATACAGGCACTCACGTGAATGGTTACACAGCACCAGCTTTGGGCTGTAGTGAGCTGGGAACCAGGAGAGCTTCCCCTTCAGCTGAAGCTTGGTGAAGAGATGTGACATCAGCTGTTGCTTCTTCATGTCATTCTTTACCAAAGTCCAGTTTGCGTTCATATTCTCCCAGAAGTCCTGCGATTTTATAGGCAGAGAACGTTTTGATAGTTTCTCCTGGACAAGGTGCTGGGGGATCTGCTGCTGCCTGTATTGAAAGGAGACCATCTTCTCCACCTCTGGGCTGCTGCATTCAGAGCTGGCTGTCAAGGTCAGGTTTGGCAGAGTCTCAGGGGAGGTTGAGACCTGGGTAGTGAATAATGAAGAGGTTTCTATTGAGGTTGAGGGCTGAGGTCAGTACAGCATTAACTCTAAGTAGATTCTCACAAGCTGAAGATACACATTGTAATCCCTGGAACAACCACTAAAAAAATGCAAAAAGCTATAAGTAAAAAGGCAATTTTGTCATTGTTGTTAGGTGTTGTCAAGTCGATTCCAACTGGTAGCAACCCCATGTGACAGAGTAGAACTGCCTCATAGGGTTTTCTAGGCTGTAATCTTCATGGGAGCAGATCACCAGTCTTTTCTCCCATGGAGCTGCTGCTTGGGTTCAAATTACCAACCTTTCAGTTAGCTGCTGAGCACTTAACCTTTTCACCACGAGGGCTCCTTTTAAGGCAATAAAACCAAAACCAAATCCATTGCCGTCAAGTCGACTCCCACTCATAGTGACCCTACTGGAGAGAGTAGAACTGCCCCGTAGGGTTTCCAAGGAGTGCCTGGTGGATTTGAACTGCTGACCTTTTGGTTGGTGGCTGTAGCTCTTAGCCACTACACCACCAGGGTTTCCTTTAAGGCAATAGAGGAATTAAAATTTAAAAAATATTCAATTAACCCAAAAGAAGGCAGAAAAGGAGGAAAAGAGGAATTGAAAAAAAAAAAAAAACAGAAAAGATGATGTCTTAGTTATTTATTGCTGCTATAACTGAAATACCACAAGTGGATGCCTTCAACAAATGGAAGTTTATTCTCTCACAGTCAAGTAGGTTAGAAATCCAAATTCAGGGCGTCAGCTCCAGGGGAAGGTTTTCTCTCTCTGTTGGCTGTGGAGGAAGGTGATTGTCATCAATCTTCCTCTGGTTTAGGAGCTTCTCAGTGCAGGGACCCAAGTCCAAAGGACATGCTCTGCTTCTGGCACTGCTTTCTTGGTGGTATGAGGTCCCCCTGTCTCTCTGCTCACTTCTCTCTTTTATATCTCAAAAGAGACTGACTCAAGATACAACCTAATCTTATAGATTGAGTTCTGCCTCATTAACAAAACTATCTCTAATCCTGCCTCATTAACACCACAGAGATGGGATTTACAACACACAGGAAAATTACATCAGATGACAATACTGGGAATCATGGCCTAGTCAAGTGGACAGATATTTTTGGGGGACACAATTCAATCCATAACAGAAGAGTAGAAAACAAATTCCAAAATTTCAGCCCTAAACTCATATTAATCAAATTGATAATCAGTATAAATGAAAATGGAGTAAATACTCCCATTATAAGGCAGAGATTGTCATACTGGATAAAGAAAAGCAAGACCTACTTATGTGTTGTCTACAAAAGATGCACTTTAAATACAAAGATAAAAATAAGCTGAAAGTAAAAGTATTTTTTTAAAAAGGTATATCAGAAAAATGCTAATCATAACCAGTTGGAGTGGCTATATTAATATCAAACAAAACAGACTCTAAGACAAGGAGCATAATCAGAGATCAAGAGGAATCTGTCATGATGATAAAATGGTTAGTACATCAGGAAGACAATTATAAATGTATCTAATAAGAGACCTTCAAAATACATGAAACAAAAACTAACAGAACAAAAGGGAGAAATAGACAAATCATCATAATTGAGACTTTAACGTCTTTCTCTCAGTAAATGATATAAAAAGTAGACACAAAAGAAAAACATACCATGCTCATGGATAGGAAGACTCAACATTGTGAAAAAGTCAATCCTACTTAAAGTGATCTACAGATATAACAAAATCCTGATCCAAATACCAACAACATTCTTTAATGAGATGGAAAAACTAATCACCAACTTTATATGAAAAGGAAAGAGGCCCTGGACAAGCAAAGCATTACTGAAGAAAAAGAACAAAGTAGGAGGCTTCACACTACCTTATCTCAGAATCTACTATACAGTCATGGTAGTCAAAATAGCCTAGTACTTGTGCTACAACAGATACCTTGACCAATGGAACAGAATCAAGAACCCAGATGTAAATCCCTCCACCTATGGTCAGCTGATCTTTGACAACGGAGTCATTAAATGGGGAAAAGACAGTTTTTTTAACTAATGGTGCTGGCAAAGCTGGATGTATATCTGTTAAAAAGAAAAGAAAAGAAAGAAACAGGACTCATATTTCACACCATACACAAAAACTAACTCAAAATGGATCAAAGACCTAAATATAAAACCTAAAACAATAGCCACCACATGTCTTGTCAGTTTGCTGTACTGTAGGGGCTTGCATGTTTCTGTGATACTGGAAGCTTTGTCACTGGTATTTCAAATACCAGCCATCTAGTGCTGCTATAACAGAAATATCACAAGT
>NW_004443990.1:13910266-13919124 GCF_000243295.1 Trichechus manatus latirostris | reverse complement strand
GCTGCTTTCTTGGTGGTATGAGGTCCCCAACTCTCTGCTTGCTTCCTTTTCCTTTTATCTCTTGAGAGATAAAAGGTGGTGCAGGCCACACGCCAGGGAAACTCCCTTTACTTTGGATCAGGGATGTGACCTGGGTAAGAGTGGTGTTACAATCCCATCCAAACCCTCTTTAACATAAAATTACAATCACAAAATAGAGGACAACCACATAACACTGGGAATCATGGCCTAGCCAAATTGATAAACACATTTTTTGGGGGACACAATTCAATCCTTGACAGTCACCCTTGGTGGACAGGTTTCAGCGGAGCTTCCGGAATAAAACAGACTACGAAGATGGACCTGGCAGTCTACTTCTGAAAAAACTGGCCAGTGAAAACCTTATGATCAGCAGCAGAACATTGTCTGATATAGTGCCAGAAGATGAGCCCCTCAGGTTGGAAGGCACTCAAAATATGACTGAGGAAGAGCTGCCTCCTGAAAGTAAAGTTGACCTTAATGATGTGGACAGAGTCAACTGTCAGGACCTTGATTTGCTGATGTGGTATGACTCCAAGTGAGAAGAAATGGCTACAAACATCCATTAATAATCAGAAGGCAGAATGTACGAAGAATGAAATCTAGGAAAATTGGAAGTCATCGAAAAGGAAATGGAATGCATAAAGATCGATATCCTAGGCATTAGTGAGCTGAAATGGACCGGTATTGGCCATTTTGAATCAGATAATCATATAGTCTACTATGCTGGGAATGACAAATTGAAGAGGAATGGCATCGCATTCATCATCAAAAAGAACATTTCAAGATCTATCCTGAAGTACAACGTTGTCAGTGATAGGATAATATCCATACGCCTACAAGGAAGATCTGTTAATAAGACCACTGTTGAAACTTACACACCAACCACTAAGGCCAAAGATGAAGAAGTTGAATATTTTTACCAGCTTCTGCAGTCTGAAATTGATCAAATATGCAATCAAGACATATTGATAATTACTGGCGATTGGAATATTAAAGTTGGAAACAAAGAGAAGGATTGGTAGTTGGAAAATATTGCCTTGGTGATAGAAACAATGTGGGAGATCAGATGATGGAATTTTCAAGACAAATGACTTCTTCATTGCAAACACCATATTTCAACAACATAAATGGAGACTGTACGTATGGACCTCACCAGATGGGATACACAGGAATCAAATAGACTACATCTATGGAAAGAGATGATGGAAAAGCTCAGTATTATCAGTCAGCACAAGGCCAGGGGCCGACTGTGGAACAGACCATCAATTGCTCATATGCAAGTTCAAGCTGAAGTTGAAGAAAATTAGAACAAGTCCATGACAGCCAAAGTGTGACCTTGAGTATATCCCACCTGAATTTAGAGACCATCTCAAGAATAGATTTGACTCATTGAACACTAATGACAGAAGACCATATGAGTTGTGGAATGACATCAAGGACATCATACATGAAGAAAGCAAGAGGTCATTAAAAAGATAGGAAAGAAAGAAAAGACCAAAATGGATGTCAGAAGAGACTCTGAAAGTTGCCCTTGAACATAGAGCAGCTAAAGCGAAAGAAATGATGAAGTGAAAGAGCTGAACAGAAGATTTCACAGGGCAGCTCAGGAAGACAAAGTAAAGTATTATAATGATATGTGCAAAGACCTGGAGTTAGAAAACCAAAACGGAAGCACACACTTGGCATTTCTCAAACAGAAAAAAACTGAAGAAAAAATTCAAGACTTGAGTTGCAATATTGAAGGATTCTACAGGAAAAATACTAAATGACACAGGAAGCATTAAAAGAAGATGAAAGGAATACAGAGTCACTGCTCCAAAAGAACTGGTCAATGTTCAACCATTTCAGAAGGGAGTATATGATCATGAACCAATGGTACTTAAGGAAGAGGTCCAAGCTGCACTGAAGGCATTGGTGAAAAACAAGCCTCCAGGAACTGACAGAATACCAATTGAGATGTTTCAACAAATGGATGCTGTGCTGGAAGTGCTCACTCATCTATGCTAAGAAATTCGGAAGACAGCTACCTGGCCAACCAACTGGAAGACATCATATTTGTACTCATTCCAAAGAAAGGTGATTCAACAAAATGCAGAAATTATCGAACAATATCATTAATATCACATACAAGTAAAATTTTGCTGAAGATCATTCAAAAGCAATTGCAGCAGTACATCAAGAGGGAACTGCCAGAAACTCGAGCCGATTCAGAAGAGCACATGGAACGAGGGATATCATTGTTGATGTCAGATGGATCATGGCTGAAAGCAGAGAATACAGAAAGATGTTTATCTGTGTTTTACTGACTCTGCAAAGGCATTCGACTGTGTGTTTCATAACAAATTATGCATACGATTGCAAAGAATGGGAATTCCAGAACACTTAATTTGCTCATGAGGAACCTGTACATAGACCAAGAGGCAGTCGTTGGAACATAACAAGGGGATACTGCATGGTTTAAAGTCAAGAAAGACATGTGCCAATGTTGTATCCTTTCACCATACTTATTCAATCTGTATGCTGAGCAAATAATCCAAGAAGCTGGAGTATATGAAGAAAAACATGGCATCAGGATTGGAGGAAGACTCATTAACAACCTGCGATATGCAGATGACACAACTTTGCTTACTGAAAGTGAAGAGGACTTGAAGCACTTACTGATGAAGGCCAAAGATCACAGCCTTCAGTATGGATTACACCTCAACATAAAGAAAACAAAAATCCCCACAAATGGACCAAAAAGCAACATCATGACAAATGGAGAAAAGATTGAAGTCGTCAAGGATTTCATTTTACTTGTATCCACAATCAATGCCCATGAAAGCAGCAGTCAAGAAATCAAACGACGCATTGCATTGGGAAAATCTGCTGCAAAAGGCCTCTTTAAAGTGTTAAAAAGCAAAGATGTCACTTTTAGGACTAACGTACACCTGACCCAAGCCATGGTGTTTTCAATTGCTTCATATGTATGTGAAAGCTGGACAATGAATAAGGAAGACCAAAGAAGAATTGACGCCTTTGAATTATGGCATTGGTGAAGAATATTGACTATACCATGGACTTGCAGAAGAAGGAACAAATCTGTCTTGAAAGAACTACAGCTAGAATGCTTATTAGAAACAAGGTGGCAAGACTTCATTTCACATACATTGGATATGTTACCAGGAGTGACTGGTGCCTGGAGAAGGACATCACACTTGGGAAAGCAGACGGTCAGTGAAAAAGAGGAAGCCTTGCAACGAGATGGATTGACACAATAGCTGCAACAATGAGTTCAAGCATAACAACGATTTTGAGGATGGTGCAGGTTCAGGCAGTGTTTTGTTCTGTTGTACACAGGGTCGCTATGAGTCAGAACCAACTTGACAGCACCTAACAATAACAACAAAACAATAAAGATCATGGAAGAAAAAATAGGGACAACAGTAGGGGCCCTAATACATGGCATAAGTTCAATACAAACCATAATTAACAATGCACAAACACCAGAAGATAAACTAGATAAGTGGGAGCTCCTAAAAATTAAACATTTATGCTTAACAAAAGATTTAACCAAAAGAATAAAAAGAGAACCTACAGCCTGGGAAAAAAATTTTGGCATGACATATCCAACAAAGGTCTAACTAAAATCTATAGACTACTTCAACATCTTAGTAACAAAAAGACAAATAATCCAATTAAAGTGGGAAAAGGATATGAGCAGACACTTCGCCAATGAAGACATTCAGGCAGCTAATAGACACATTAGGAAATGCTCACCATTATTAGCCATTAGAGAAATGCAAATCAAAACTACAATGAGATACCAACTCATCCCTGGCATGAATTAAAAAAAAAAACAAAACAAAAAACAGAAAATAACAAATGTTGGAGAGGTTTCGCTATGGAAAACGATATGAAGCCTCCTTAAAAAGCTGGAAATAGAAATACCCATACAATCCAGCAATCCCACTCCTAGGATTATATCTTAGAGAAATAAAAGCCATCAGTCACATAAATAGACATATGCACACCCATGTTCATTGCAGCATTATTCACAATAGCAAAAAGATAGAAACAACCTAAGTGCCCATCAACAGAAGAATGGATAAACTAATTATGATACATACACACAATGGAATACTATGCAACAATAAAGAACAATGATGAATCCTTGAAACATCTCACAACATGGATGAATCTGGAGAGCATTAAGCTGAGTGAAATAAGTCAATCACAAAAGGACAAATATTGTATGAGACCACTGTTATGAAAACTCAAGAAAAGGTTTACACACAGAAAAAAAATAATCTTTGATGGTTACAAGGGACGGCAGGGGTGAGGAGGGAAATTACTAACTAGACAAAAAAAAGTAGACACAAAATCAGCCTGGATAAAGAAAATCTAAATGACACTATCAACCACATTGATCTAACTGACACTTACAGAAAGCTATACCCAACAGCTGCAGAATACACATTTTTTTCAAGTACACATAGAACACACTCCAAGATAAATCATTTGTTGGGCCATAAAACAAGTCTTGGTAAATTTTAAAACACTTAAATTTTACAGCGTATGTATACTAACCATAAAGGTATTCAATTAGAAACTAACAACAAGACATCTAGAAAAATCCAAAATATTTAAAAATTAAACAATACACTGCTAGACAACTCATGGGTCAAAAATGAAATCACAAGGGAAATTAGAAAGTATTTAAAACTGAATGATAATAAAAATGCAACATATCAATCAAACACATCAAGGGACAGAGTAGCAGGGGTGGGGGTCTGGCTGGGGACCATGGTTTCAGGGGACATCTAGGTCAACTGGCATAACAAAGTTTATGAAGAAAATGTTCTGCATCCTACTTCGGTGAGTGTCATCTTGGGTCTTAAAAGCTAGCGAGCAGCCATCTAAGATGCATCAATTGGTCCCAACCCACCTGGAGTAAAGGAGAATGAAGAACACCAAAGTCACAAGGAAAGTATCAGCCCAAGAAACAGAAAGGGCCACATAAACTGAAGACTTCATCAGCCTGAGACCAGAAGAACTAGACGGTGCCTGGCTACCACCAATGACCACCCTGACAGGGAACACAACAGAGAGCTCCTGATGGAGCAGGAGAAAAGTAGGATGCAGAACTCAAATTCTAGTAAAAAGACCAGACTTAATGGTCTGACTGAGACTAGAGGAACCCCAGATAGCATGGACCCCAGACTCTCTGTCAACCCCGAACTGAAACCATTCTCAAGGCCAACTCTTCAGACAAGGATTGGACTGGACTATGGAACATAAAATGATACTTGTGAAGAGTGTGCTTCTTAGCTCAAGTAGATACATGAGACTAAATGGGCAGCTCCTGTCCAGAGGTTAGATAAGAAGGCAGAGAGGGTCAGGAACTGGTTGAATGGACGTGCGAAGTCGGGGGTGGAAAGGAGGAGTGTGCTGTCACATTATAGGGAGAGCAATTAGGGTCACATAACAATGTATGTATGAATTTTTGTATGAGAGACTAACTTGAATTGTAAACTTTCACTTAAAGTACAGCAATAACAAAACAAAAACAAAAAAATGCAACATATCAAAACTTGTAGTATGTAGCTAAACTAGTGTTTATAGTTTTAAACACTTATATCAGAAGGGAAGAAAAGTTAAAAACAGATAACCTAATGTTCTACTTTAAGAAGTTAGTAAAAGGTAAGCAAATGAAACTTACCGTTAGTAGAAAGAAGGAAATAATAAAGATAATTGCAAATATCAATGAAATAGAAAACAAACCACAGAGAAAATTAACAAAGTCTAAAGTTGGTTCTTTAATTAATAAAATTAATAAACCCATAGTTAAGACTCATGAAAATAAAGAAAGAGGAAACACCAATTACTAATATCAGCCTTGAAAGGGGATATTGCTAAAGATCCTGCAGACATTAAAAGGATAATAGGAAGATTGAAAGAGACCAGAAGGGACAGTAGTTTGGTTCTGGTCCCAGGTAAGATATATTAAGCACACTTTATCATGTCTTTCCCACTGAATGTACCTATGAAACCTGCACAGAAGGTAGGCATAGAATAGCTACTTGAGAACTCTGAAAAGTAAATAGTAGCAGGCAGATCAAGGAAGAAGATGAGAATTCAAGTTATCAGCAAGTCAGAAGTACGTTTACTATTTTTCCTCTGGCATTCCCCAGCCTGGACTCAAGGCAGTCCAAAACCTGGAAATGGGCACCAAGGAGTAGACAGAAAGAGCTCCAGGAGAAGCCCTGTAGTTTTTGGCTGAGAGAATGTGAAAAAGGGACTGTTAATGCTCAGAGACCTTTTCTTCATTTTCTATTCTGCACTCTCCTGAACCCCAGCACCCATGAAATCCTGAGGCAGTGGCAGCAATAGTAGCAACAAAATTAAGAGCAGGGGCATGAAGGCACCTAAAGCTTTGAGGGAGGGGAAACTTCCTCTCCAACTGGAGGAACTGCAGTGCCAAGGGTGGAGTGAACTCCCAATACTTTTTTCTCTCTCTGTCCTCCATCCACTTGGCCCTGGAAGTGGGTACAGTCACAAGAAGTGTGCATCAGGGCAGGGTAACTAAAGTCCTAGTTTTCAGGTCAGAGGACTGAAAAAGGGAGAGCCAGGGAACCAGAAAAGAGCCCTGGTGGTACAGATGGTTAAGCACTCGGCTGCTAAACTGAAAGAATTGGCTGTTCAATCCCAACCAGAAGCTCCAGGAAAAGACCTGGTGATCTGCTTCCATAAAGATTTCAGCCTAGAAAACCCTATGGGGCAGTTCTACTCTGTCACATGGGGTCACTCTGAGTCGGAATTGACTCAATGGCACCTAACACCAACAACAGGGAACCAGAAAATAATAGGAAGACTGCAGAGAGGGAAGAGCTTGGGAAAATGACTCCATAAAGTAGTGTATGAATTGCTGGGCTTACTCTCAAACTGTGCATGTGTGGATCTGACCCTCAACAGCACGGCAAAGAATTTAAGAATTGGATTAAAGGATAGACCACAGATGGAAATGATCTGTTATGTAAACACTAATCAAAAGACAGCTGGAGTGTGTATATATACACAGTTTATCAGAGAAAGTAGATTTCAGAACAAAGAAATTACCAGAGATAGAGACATTACATAATGATGAAAAGATCAATTCACCAAGACATAACAATCCTAAATGTGTATGCACTTAATGACAAAGCTTCAAAATACATGAAGCAAAAACTGATAGAACTAAAAAGAGAAATAGACAAATTCACAGCTATAGTTGGAAACTTCTACAGTCCCCTGTCAGTAATTAATAGAACTTGTACACAGAAAATTAGCAAGGATATAGAAATACTAAACACCACCATCAACCAACTAGATCTAATTGACATTTATAGAACCCACCACCCAACAACAGAAAAATATACTTTTTTTTTCAAGTGCACATGGAACATTCACCAAGATAGACCATATCCTGGGTCATAAACCAAACCTTAACAAATTTAGAGAACTGAAATCATACAAAGTATACTCTGTGCCCATAATGGAATTAAACTGGAAATAAGTAACAGAAAAATAGCAAGAAAATCTCCAAACACATGGAAATTAAACAAGACACTTCTAAACAATCTAATGAGTCAAAAAGGACATCTCAAGAGGAATTAGAATTTTGCACTAAACAAAAATGAAAACACAATGTATTAAAATTTGTGGGATACAGCTGAAGTGGTGCTTAGAAGGAAATCAACAGTATTAAATGCTTACATTAGAAAAAATAAAGTCTCAAATCAATAATCTAAGCTTCCCACTTTAGAAACTGGAAAAAGGAGATAAAAAGAAACCCAAAGTAATCATAAGAAAAGCATTAATAAAGATGAAAGAAGAAATTAATGAAATCAAAAATAGACAATAGAGAAAATCAATGAAACAAAGACCTGTTTTTTTTTAAGATCCATGACAGTGATAAACTCATATCAACACTTACAAAGAAAAAAAAAAGAGAAAAGAAAAAAACTACTAATATCAGGAATGAAAGAGAAGGTATCATTACAGATGCTGCAGACATTAAAAGGATAATAAGGGAATACTACAAACAACTCTTCACATATAAATCCGACAACTGAGATGAAATGGATCAATCCCTCAAAAACCACAAACCACTAAAATTCACTCAAGATAAAATAGATAACCTTAATAGCTTACAACTGTTAAAGAAATTGAATTTGTAGTTTAAAACTTTCCAATAAAGAAATCTCCACGTCTAGCGATTTCACTGGAGAATTCTACCAAACTTTTAAATAAGAAATAATACCAGTTCTACACAATCTCTTCCAGAAAACAGAAGAAAAGGTAAGATTTCCCAACTCATTTTATGAGGCCAGCATTATTTTTCTGATATCAAAGACAGACACAGACGGTACAAGGAAAAAAACAAAACAAAACTACAGACCAATATCTCTCATGAACATAGACAAAAAAATTCTCAACAAAGTATTAGCAATTTGAATCCAACAATATATAAAAAGAATAATATACCACAGACCAAGTAGGGTTTATCCCAGGAATGTCAAACAGATTCAATATTCAAAAATCAATCAATGTAATTTGACATATTAGTAGTCTAAAGAAGTGAAACCACAAGATCATATTAATTGATGCAGAAAAAACACTTGACAAAATTCGACATCTAATTATGGTAAAAAGAGGTTCCGGCAAAATGGCGCTCTAGGCAGAAGCACCACACCATCCCTCCACAGCAAAGATCCGAAAAACTAAGCCGAACAGAGAATACAACAATCCTGAAACCCTAAAACATCAAATGAAGAGATAAAGAACTCAGCCAAGCACCAAATGGAGTGAGAAAACTG
>NW_004443990.1:13898515-13901348 GCF_000243295.1 Trichechus manatus latirostris | reverse complement strand
GTAGTCAATGTCACTGAACTGTGTATGTAGAAATTTTTGAAACGGTGTATCTTTGGCTATGTGTATTTTCACCAAAAAAAAAAAAGGTTGAGAAGTGAGAGGGTTAATATGTTGTGGGGTGGTTAACCAATGTCATAAAACAACATGTGTTTTCATGAGAAAATTTTGTTCTGTAAGTCTTCACCTGAAGTACAATAAAATATTTTTTAAAAATTATGGTAAAAACTCTCAGCAAACTAGGAATAGAAGGGAACTTCTTCAGCCTGATAAAGGGCATCTATAAAATTCCTACAGCTTTCAACATTAGAAAATAAATCAATGTAATACAATGTAATATACCATATTAATAGAAAAAAGTAAGAGAACCCTATGATCATCTTAATTGATGCAGAGAAGGCATTTGACAAAATCCAACACCCTTTCTTGATAAAAAGACTCAACAAGCTAGGAATGGAAGAAAAATTCCTCAATCTGATAAAGGGCATTTATGAAAAACCAACAGGTAACATCATACTCAGTGGAGAAGGACTGAGCGCTTTCCCCTTAAGATCAGGAACAATACTGTAATAGAAGTTCTAGCCAGAGCAATTAGGCAAGAAAAAGAAATAAAAGGTATCATATTGTGAAAGAAGAAGTAAAACTATCCTTTTTTGCAGATGACATGATCCTATATATAAAAGACCCCAATGAATACACAAGAAAGCTACTAGAGCTAATAAATGAATGCAGTAAAGTGGCAAGATACAAAGTTAATATACAAAAATCAGTCAGGTTTTTATACATCAGCAATGAGCAATCTGAAAAGGAAATTAAGGAAACAATTCTATTTACAATAGCATCTAAAATACCTAGGAATAAATTTAACCAAGGAAGCGGAAGACTTGTACACTGAAAACTATAAAACATTACTAAAAGAAATTAAAGAAGACCTAAATAAATGGATGAACAATCTGTGCTCAGGGATCAGAATATTGTTAAGATGTCAATACTACCTAAAGCAATCTATAAATTCAACACAATTCCCATAAAAACTCCAACAGCCTTTTTTGCAGAAATGGAAAAGCCAATCCTCAAATTTATATGGAACTGCAAGGGGCCCCAAATAACCAAAGTAGTCTTGAAAAAAAAAAAGAAGAAGAAGAACACAGTAGGAGGACTCACATTTCCTGATCACAAAACATAAAGCTACAGTAATCAAAACAGTCTGATACTGGTATAAGGCTAGACATACAGACCAATGAGAGTCCAGAAATAAACCTTTATATCTATAGTCAAGTGATTTTTTGACAGGGTGCTAAGTCTATCCAATCAGGAAAGAATAGGCTCCTTAATAAATGGTGCTGGGACAACTGGATTTCCACAAGCAAGAGAATGAACCTGGACTCATACTTCACACTGTATACAAAACCACTAATGAACTTTGGTCTCTATACGTTTACCTAGCCTAGTTATTTCATGTAAGTGAGATCATACAATGTTTTTTCTTTTGTAACTGACTTATTTCACTCAAAATAATGTTTTCAGATTCATTCATATTGTAGCACGTAATAGAACTTCATTTCTCTTTATGGTTGAGTAATATTCCATTGTATGTATGTACCACATTTTTTTAACCATTCATCTGTAGATGGGCATTTAGGTTGTTTTCACAAAGACATATTTTGATATGTATAACCCAATCATATTTAAATATATTTTAAATATATGTATTAAAAAATCCCTACTTTGCAAACGAACACACAGACAAAAAAATATACATTAAACACATTAGAACAGTTGTGTGTGGGGGTGGATGAATAGGAGAATGGAAGATGAGTACAGGGACAAAAGGTAAAAATAAAACAGGCAAAGGCCTTGGCTGAATCAACTATCATACAGCATCCTAAATAAAGAAGTTTGATTAAATCAACCCTCTGCATCTGAAATCCAAAAAATAATAAAATGTTGCCAACCTTACTCTTTTGAAAAATCTCTTCAGAGTCAAGTAGTACTGCTTTAGTTATCTTAGGTTAATGAGAAAAGAGTAAAGGCAGTCTTAAGAAGGAATTATAATATTAAAATCATAACTAACACTTCCTGAGTGTTACGTGCCAGACACCATGGTAAGCACTTTCATGGATCTACTCAGTGGTAGATATTCTTATTGACGTCCCATTTTTCACATGGGGAAATTGAGGTTTAGGGAGATTAAAGTGACTAGATCGAAGTAAAAGGAGACTCAAGGGCCCAAACAGAGCAGCCAGATTCGAAAGCATACTCATTTTTAAGTGTTTTTCAAACTACAGGTTGTAAATGTATTAGTAGGTTATGAAATTCACTTAGTGGGTTGTAATTTGGTATTTTCAAAAGAATAGACTAGTGCAGAACAGAAAATATCAAATGAGCCACCATATGTGATATAGCTAAGCATTGTTTCAGAAATTTTTTCCATTTGTGTATGTGTGACAGATTGTGAAATAAAATGTTTTTCTTAGTGTGGGCTATAATTAAATTTTTTGAAAAACACTGTACTGTTCTATACTGCATTTGAACTGAGCAAAGGCCCAACAATGCTGAAGATTTTCCTGTAGTTACAGGAGAGGAATCATATGGCTGTTGAGGGGCCTAAGGGTGATGAACACAAAAGAACGTGAGTTGTAGCAGTCAGTACCACACTCATGGTACTGCAAAAAAAAAAAAAAAAAAATCAACTGTAACATTAGGTTAATATTTTTTATTTGAATTTTATTGGTGCTATTTGTTTCAAATTTGTAAGCTTGTTTTGGCTTTGTAATTGCATAAGAGCTATAAGCATAAAGACTTTATATCTGGTTTTATTTATATACTTACAGAA
>NW_004443990.1:13865379-13898387 GCF_000243295.1 Trichechus manatus latirostris | reverse complement strand
AAATTTTATCTAAAATGAGGATCTGAGAGCTTTGTCCCCCCTTTGAAAGTTGTCGATACATGACTGGAGTTTGAGAAATACTGTTCACGTGGTAACCTGCCTAAGAAGAGAGGGATGCATAAGACGCCTTTCTAAAAGCACTCCCAGGGATGGTGCAAATGGTTTGCACTTGGCTACTGTCTTAGTCATCTAGTGCTGCTGTAACAGAAATACCACAAGTGGATGGCTTTAACACAGAGAAGTTTATTTCCTCACAGTAAAGTAGGCTAAAAGTACAAATTCAAGGCGTCAGCTCCAGGGGAAGGCTTTCTGTATCAGCCTTCTTCTCCTCAGTGTTCCCCCAGACTAGGAGCTTCTCCGCCCAGGGACCCCAGGTCCAAAGGATGCGCTCTGCTCCTGGCCCTGCTTTCTTGGTGTTATGAGGTCTACCTGCCACCCCCTCCCCCCTCACTTCTCTCTTTTATATCTCAAGAGATTGCCTCAGGACACAATCCAATCTTGTAGATTGAGTCCTGCCTTACTAACACAACAGCCACCCATCCTCCCTCATTAACATCATAGAGGCAGGATTTACAACATATAGGAAAATCACACAATACTGGGAATCATGGCCCAGCCAAATTGATACACACATTTTTGGGGGGACATAATTCAATCCATGACAGCTAGTAACCAAAA
Source organism: Trichechus manatus latirostris (assembly GCF_000243295.1). Taxonomy (NCBI): domain Eukaryota; kingdom Metazoa; phylum Chordata; class Mammalia; order Sirenia; family Trichechidae; genus Trichechus; species Trichechus manatus. The sequence continues at coordinate 13,897,709 of NW_004443990.1, read as the reverse complement.
TGTTAATGGTTCCAACCCATCCAGCGGCACCATGGAAGAAACGGGCCCGGCGATTTGCTTCCAGAAAGATTACAGCCAAGAAAAGCTTATGGAGCAGTTGTACTCTGTAACACATTGAGTCTCCTCCTAAGTCACAAATCAACAACAAAAACAAAATCAACAACAATAAAAAGCCCTCCCAGACCTATACTCCTATAGCAAATATGCCATTCCAAAACGAGGGCTGGCTTCCAAAGTGGGGAAACTGAGGCCCAGGGAGGGTAAGTGGCAAGTCAGGGTCAGAGAGAGGCCCAGAAAGCAAGACTCCTGCCACTGGTCCCAGAGCTCCACACTCATGCAGGTGGACTGCTCTACTTACCACAGTGCCAGTAAATACGTTCACTGCAGAGGCGGACTTGGTCCCCTTGATCCTGAGGTTGGGTTTACTGAGCTCTATCCCGGAGCCACTGAGGCCTGAAGTCCTTAGGTCAGGTACAGAGCTGTACTGCCTTGCAGACGAAGGCTCGGGGAGAGCAGGGCAAGCCTCCATCTTTGGCGCCTCCTGGTTGAGGTTCTTGTCTGTCTCATTTTTCTTTACATCGCTGACACTCAAGAGTAAGTCAGGTGGGCAGGACACTAATGTCAATGGCTGGAGATGCTGGGAAGGAGGAAACCAAATATAGCCCTTGGGAACCCAGCTCTGTCCACTTCTGGATTCATCTGCACCCAAGAATAGGTGCTAAGGATAGGAGGAGAAGAGGAAAAGCAGTCTCTCTAATCCGGGGCTCTGACCTGGGGTTCTGGGACACCTTAAGGGCTCATGGGTGGACTTCAGGAGGGGGAGGGTCTATGAGCCACTTGAAACTGCAGTTTTAAAATTGAGCATTTGTGTTCTTTATGGCAAGAGATTCTATAGCTTTCATCGGATTCTCAAAGGGTCTGTGACCTTAACAAGGTTAAAACAAACTACTCTAATGCCATCCCTTTGGGGTGAGTCTTTGAGAAAAAGGAGATGGATTGAAAAGTCGACTGAATCTGTCCACTGAGCTGGAAAAGAGAGTTAGGCAGAGAAGGGGGAAGCCAAAGACTTAGATTATGGAGATAAATTACTCTCTAGAACAACTGGAAGCAGCCCAGCAGCCCAGCAGCCTGGGGGCTGGTCTGCACTTGGACCAGCCAGTCTGTCTCCCAGAAGCTCTTGCCAGCTTCCTGCTGTCTCAGCTGTGCCCTGGCCTGCTGGAGGGGAGCAGTCCACTCAAGGACCAGGAGCCCATACAGTCCTGGAGCCCACTCCCAAAACGGGGACCATGCACAGCCTTCCCTAATGGTCCTGCTGCTTCTAGACCGTTTGGAGGAGGCAAGAAGGACAGACCAAGGCAGAGTCCTCTACTGCCTGCATGGAAGTGTCCTCAGATAGATGCTGGGCTCTGAGCACCCTCCAGGCACCCCCTCCTGTTGCCCAGCCCTCCGTGCAGCCCCGCTCCAGCAGTGTGTCTGTGCCCTCAGCGATGGCCTCCTCAGCACTCCCCCACGGAAAGGTCCCAGCCTGGGAAGTGTGCTGGGGATGCCTGCTGCCCTCCTATCTGAGAGTTTACTTGTTTGGAGGCGTGGGCGGTGGCCTCCGGCTGCTGCCGCTGTTTCTGCCACAGGCTCCCCGCGTGCTTTCCCCTGGCGTGCTTTCCCCTCACTTGCTCGCCCGCTGATTCCCCCTGCATCTCTGTTTTCTTCTCTTTCGTTTGGAAGGCTTTTTTCTCTTGTTTTTGTCTCAGCTCCTGGATCAGCTGCCTGCCCATTGAGGAACAAGGGAGTGTCATGTGAGTGAGGAAAGGGCTATGAATCCAGGGATTCTCCCTGAGGATGGACAAGATGGGGCAGAGAGACAGGAAAGAAGAGGCTTTCAAGTGCTCCGCACTCCCTCCTCCAGTGTGTCCAACAGGCACTTACGTTTGAAGGGCAAAGAGCAGCGAGTAGAGGAAAGAGTCAATCTTCCAACTATGCCATTACCAGTCTGGGGAATAGCACCCAAGGAGAGATGTGAAGTAAGGGGGCTACACACCCTTCTACCACACCACCAGCCCTCTGCCTGCTTCCTAGTAGGCCAGTTCCCACACATGTCAGGTGTAGAGAAGGGAGTCAGGCTGAGAAGCTAAAGGTGGGGCTCCAATGGCAGGGGCTCCCATGTTAGGCCACTTCACATGCTGGGCCTCTCTGGTCAATGGATTCTGGGAGTGGACAAAGGTAGTATTATGTAGTGGAAATAGCACAGTCTTGTGAGTCAGAAGATACGAGTTCTAGTCCCTCTTTTGTCATCTTGCTGTGATGACAAAAAAAAAAGTCTCTTCTCTGACTTTCCCTTCAGTAAAATGAAGTGGCAAGTGGGGACTGGATTGGGTGGCATGAGTCCCTTACAGCTGTTAGATGTTACACGTGCATGAATCCATGAGGCAGCTCTGAGGGACTGGGCATTCTGGAGTGGGGTGAGGGGTTTCTTCACTCTGCTTGTTTCAAGGGTGAGTTTCTAGAAACAGCCACTCATCTACTTAACAACATTCCGCACCAGGGTCTTACAGCTTCTGGTCCTTGTGAAACCAGAGCAAATGTTCCTCCGGCAACTTCAAGGTTGGGCCTGAAGCTTGGACACCCTCCTCCTCCCAGGCCTGTCACCAAGCAGGTCAATCCCCAGAACACCTTGCCCACCTCACCCTGGGGGGCCTTCCTACCGGGCATACAGCTCCCGAGCCCTGGAAGCAACAGTATTCTGGAAGAGAGAGTTGTTGTCCTGGAAGAACTTCTCATACTTCTCTGAATTCAGACTGGGATAAATCAGCCGGAATCCTCCACGGTTTTCCTTCTCATACTTCTCAGTCTTCTCTAACCACACAGCTTGGAAACCCTTGACTTCTTCAATCCTGTTGGGAAACAGAACCACAGGGCTGCATTTAGTTTTCTTGCAACAAAGCTTGGGGGATTATGGTACTTAGAAGGAATGTGTCCAAACTGGCTGGATGTCATCTAGGGCCAGATGGAGTCCTTGCACATAATAGCGGTCAACCATTATTTGCTAAATAAATGCATCAATATTTCCCTCAAAAGAGAGTCTAGCTCTCCTGGGACAGCCATTGTTATAATGCACTTAGAGCTGGTTAGAAGAGTCTTTCTTCCAGATCACCAAATTCGCTCCTATTACAAGTAAAACTCATTTCCCCCATGGCTTAGCTCTGATGAGGCTAACTGTTGCCACCTTCCCATTCATAGCCCTGATTACCCTTCTCTGGAGAATAGCAGCTTGTGTTTTGCTAAATTTGAGAGCCTCTTGGATGAGCTTGGCGAGTTTTTATGAGCTGTGATGATCTCATTCTTCCTCATAGCCCCCTGGGGAGGCGGAGGTTAGGTAGATAGATTGATAAGCCCCTTTTTACAGCAGAGAAACCAAGAGCCACTGAGATAGCCAGGGCCAAGTAATGATGAGGCCATTGATTTCAAGGAGGCTCTGGTTGCTCCTTAACATGACTCTATAGCCTTCTTAAGTTTACAGATAGCATGGCATAGTGGAATGTGTTGTGGAGTCCCAGGTGGCAGACCACTGGGCTCTAGTCCAGCCCTGCCACTTACCAACAAGGTAATAGGGCAACGCAGTTCCCTTTTTGGAATTATGGTCTCCTTACCTTCAAACACAGGATCATGCAACACCTCATCATACATATCTACCCACCTTCCTTATAGGGAAGGCAGTGTATGTGAAAATGCTCTGAAAGACACCAAAAACACCAAAACCAAACCCACTGAGTAGAGTAGATTCTGACTCAGCAACTCTATAGGACAGAGTAGAACTACCCCATAGGGTTTCCAAGGCTGTAAATCTTTATGGAAGCAGACTGCCACATCTTTCTTCCAAAGAGTGGCTTGTGGGAGGCAGGGCCAAGATGGCGGAGTAGTCAGACACTCCAAGTGGACCCTCTTACAACAAAGACCCGAAAAAACAAGTGAATCGATTATATATGACAATCTAGGAGCCCTGAACATCATAGGCAAAGTTGGGGAACCAGATTGAGTGGCTGCAGGAGGGAGAGACAGTTTGGAAGTAGCGAGGAGTTGCGAGACCCTGAGCCCTTCAGGCCTGACCAGCTCATGGGTGAGTGGTGAGGCAGGCAAGCAGTGGTGCTCGGGAGGCGTATTCTCACTGGGAGAGACCCAGTGGCAGAGAGTCTACTCGGCCACCCAGAACCAGTGAGAAACAGCCCTCGATCGGCGAAAGATAAGTACTTGCATCCAGCCTACCACGCGGATCAAAAACATCCCCCTTAGGGAAAAACCTCTCTCCCATTTACCTCCCCGCTCCCTGCTCTGCACTGGGTCCTGGACCAGCTTCAGCAATTTCTGAGTCCCCTGGGCCGGAAGTAGGATCCGTCACAAGCCCAGAGCCATTCTCCCAGCCTTGGAGAGTGAACAAATTAACAAAGAGGGGAAGAAATAAACTGCTGGCTCCCCTAAGCCAGGAACTCAGGATAGGCACAGCTTCTTTGCCTAGGCACAGGCATAAGGGTTCCATGGACTTTGAGTGCCTTTCCTCATGCATAGACTTGTGTGAGCCTATTTCAACAGCATAGGCACTCATTACTGCAGTACTACAGGGTATATACCTGAAGTCTAACTTCAGCTGTTTCAGCTGTGAAGTGGCAGGTTTGTGACATTTGACTCTGCTCTGCGCATTAAGCAGGGTCTTCACCTACCCACATCAGGGGCCTGAGGACTGGTGGCTCCACCCACGCCACCTAGCCACCTGCGATAGGGGCCCAAGAATAACAGGTGCCCCCAAGTCCTTACAGCCAACAGCACTGGGTGCTCATAGTCCAGCTGCAAAACCCACCCACCTATGTGCTCTAGGGATCAGAGACACACCTTTCTCCTGGACACTCAGGGGTGGCTGTCAGCCCCCTGCCTTGCTCAGAGTGTGTCCCACTGCTGCAGCCAGATGCCTGTGCCTACACCAATCACCCATGCCTGTCTAGGACTGTAGGTGAGAGCCCACACCACACACGTGGTGGCTATCTACCTGGGCACCTGAGCTGAATCCATACAGGAGGAGTGGGCAGACTCCTGAGCTCACACACCTAGTAACAGAGCTAACCACCTGTTGACAGGACATTAGAGCTTCAAAGGTACCAATAATCAAACTAGCTCACACGAGCCGCCTATTTGGGCATAGCAGAACAAAACAAGAAGATAGGACACAGTAAGCAAACATAAAATAAATAAATATAGTAACATTGATGGCTTGGAGACAATAGTCAATATCAAACCAAAAAGTGGCTGGTGGGTTCGAACTGCCAATGCTTTGGTTAGCAGCCAGGTGCTTAACTACTGCGCCACCAGGGCTCTTATCTGAAAGACACGTGTCATCCAAATGCATATACTTATTGCGCCAGTGCCAAGCACTCAATCCCAAAGGATCAGGATGAGTCTGCTCAGGTTAGGTGGCTGAGTTGGGATCTGAAAAGCAACAAAGGCATCTCCTTGACCAGGCTCAGAAACACTAGAGTCACTCTACTGAATGAAGGCCCCAGGGCTCCAGAAAGTACCTGTTAAAAGGCAAATGCTGGCCAGCAAGAAGCTGAGGGATATTAAAACCAAAAAAACTAAGCCCAATTCCAACTCATGGCTACCCCATGTGTTTTAGGGTAGGATTGTGCTCCATAGGGTTTTTAATGGTTGTAATCTTATGGAAGTAGATTGCCAGGCCTTTCTTCCATGGCACTGCTAGGTGAATTCAAACCACCAACCTTTCAGTTAGTAGTTGAGCGCAAACCATTTGCACCACCCAGGGAGGTAAAGGGACATTAGCTCCTGCTAACACAGTGACATGGAGGAGGAGAGACAAATCTTTCTTTTTACTAAAAATAAAGGTATGGTTTTATTTTTTTACACTGGTAATTCCAAAATCTTCATATAATATTAGTAAATTCATAGCTATACACATAGTTTATGTCTATAACTTACTCTTCTATTTTTAGAAACAGAAGAATGTTTGTAGTAAAACTATTCAAATTGCTACATTCTGCAAATATAAACTCATTTTCCAAATAGGATTATCATTTGTTAGAAGTGACCACCCACTACCCATCTCCAAGCAAGATTCTTAATAGTCTCTAACACAAATTACAGTGCCAGGCACTCTGATAAACTTTTTCTATGTATTATCTCATTTCATTCCTTATCTATTACTAGCTTCATTTCACAGAAAGAACACAAGTGCAGAAAAGTGCCATAAAGGCCACATAACTAATAGGCTATCAAATCATAACTTGGGCCAGGACAGGCCAGTCTCACTGGGAACAGGGAAGTCACATAGCATGGTGTTCCCTGGGGAAGGGGGGTTCCTGCACCTGGTCTCCCGAGAACGACATTGCTGCAGGAACCGCCCCCGCTGTCTCTCCTCCTCCAAGACTTTCTTTTTGTCACAGGTTCCCAGGTTGATCAGAACCAAGGTGTCATACAGCAGACTGTCTTTCACCTCTTTATCCAACCAGGAGTCGGTGGAGAAGCTTGGAGAGTGGTTGACCTGTGAGAGCAAGATAGCAGCTGAGGGCTGGGTCATCCAGAGTAAAAATGGCACCCCTGAGTGTTATCAAAGCCTGCCTTGGGGCCATAGCTACCAAGGTGAGTAAAAGGGAGAAGAAAGAGGGTTTGGACTAGAGTCACAGTGGGGAAAGGAGGAAACAGAATTCCTTCTAGTTTAAATAGCTTTTATTTCAGTCCTTTCTTCTTGAGTAGCATTGGGGGTTTCCCCTCCATCTGGTGTGCGAGTATTCACACATGCACTGTCATTCCATAGAGCAAGATGGGAAGGGGCAGCCCAAAGGGACAGATTTAGGGGTAAAAGTAGAAAGAAGAGATACATCAGGAGCCTGAGGGAGAGACAGGTGGGAGGAGGAAGAAGACTCCTTCCTGCTCACAGAAAAGTCCATATTGTTCAGAGGCAGTGGTAAGACTTACAATGTGACATTTGTAGGATTCTAGCAGTTTTGGAAGGCTGCTCCTGGTGGCTCATTCTGCTCTTTGAATAAAAGCTCCAAACAGCCATATCCTCTTTCCCACCCATAGCTGGGAACACGGGTTGGGAATGGAGGAAGGCCAGGCCCCAGGAATCTAATCTATAATTTTGGGTTCTTGGCTCTGAAGTCTGGCTCTGGGTCACTGGCACCTGGTACTTGCACCTCTGACTTGCACTTCACACTATCTTCCCTCTATGATGCATTCTCAGTGGCCTCCTTGAGAGAGTTCTTGAGGACAAGTCCAACAGAGAAGAGAGGCAGCCACCCAGAAAGCCTGTTTTCCTTCTCCTCTCACCACCCCACGGGACCCAGAAAACACCCGTGGGTTAGGGCAGGGATTCGGTATTCTGAATGAAAAGTGTAATGGGTGGGGAAAATAAAACAAGATACCCTACATGGTTTTGCTTTGGTGGCAATTCTTTCTCAGCCCTTGGTGTTCATTAGAATCACTTGGGGAACCTTTAAAGAACACAGATACCTGGGTTCCACCTTAGCTATCTGCAGGAATTTTGAGGACACTAAAGGCACAGGAATGTTGTTTTAGGGCTGCCCACAGGGAAAAGGCAGCCAGCCATTTTCGTAATGAGGTTACCAATTATCCCCCCACCCATTCCCATGGCAGCAGACACCAGGCCACTCTCTGTTGGTGCTTGGAACTGAGTAGTCCAGGCCCCTGAGAGCCAGGCATAGCAACTCCTGTCTCATAGTGAACCCTGAAGTCAACCTAGTTTTGATGAAGAACACCCCGTTTGAGGGAGATGACTCTGTTACAAAAGGTAGAGCTGTCTTTAGAATCACTCTATGCCTAAAATCAGGGTTACCAAGTCTGGGCAGACCTCAAGATAGCAAGAGATTCTCTAATTCCCTGCCGTCTACCCCCCTCTGGTGGCCACTTCTTGACTAAGAGAGATGCTCCAGGCGCAGAGCATGCCTTGGGAGGACGTTGATTAAAGCGATCAGGTGTGTCCAGAAAAGCTGGCAGACCCGAGTAACTGGGCACAGTTTTCACCCCTCGCCCAAACCTCTCTACCTCCAGCAGCCAGGGTTTGAGCTTGCAGTCCAACAAAATGTCAAATCCCAGGATTTCAAAGCAGGCACTGTTGAGCGTGTGGTTGGGAAAGCAAGTGTGGTAGTTGTGCTTGATGGTTGGGTGGGCCGAGATGATCGTCTTGATGATGACGTCCTCGATATCTTTCCATATCTGCTCCACGTTGTAGCCGTGGGTCTCCATGTGGATGTTGAAGGTGGAGAGTTTCCTAGAAGGGAACCACAGGCAGGGCAGCAGACCTTTGTTCATCTAAGGCCATGGTGTACTGGAAACTAGAAACTTCTAGAGAAGATAAGTCTCCAGAACCAGTAGGGAGAAACACCCAGGAACTAGGGTGATACCAGGACTATGTTAGCACATAAGAGGGCCTGCAGGAGTTACAGGGCCACATCCCTCAAGATTCCCCAAGCCCTGGAGTGGGGGTGAATATAGACACATAAGTCATGGCTTGGGCACTTTCACTGTGACCCAGAAAACACCCGTGGGTTAGGGCAGGGATTTGGTGTCCTGAATGAAAAGGGTAATGGGTGGGGAAAATAAAACAAGATACCCTACATGGTTTTGCTTTGGTGGCAATTCTTTCTCAGCCCTTGGTGTTCATTAGAATCACTTGGGGAACCTTTAAAGAACACAGATACCTGGGTTCCACCTTAGCTATCTGCAGGAATTTTGAGGACACTAAAGGCACAGAAATGTTGTTTTAGGGCTGCCCACAGGGAAAAGGCAGACAGCCGTTTTCATAACGAGGTTACCAATTATCCCAGGCAAACCAGGACTGTTCCAAATTTGGGCACTGAGAGCCCCACATCCCAGGAAACCCCTCAGTCCCAGGCAAACCGAGATGGTTGGTCACCCTATCACAGAGATCAGAAGATGTCTCTCCTGTGTGGAAATTTCTGAATGGATACTCCAGCCGGCTCTGAAAGAGAGGGTGAACCTGACAGATCCAAGAGGCTATAGTGGGGATGTATACCCACATCCTCACACACACATGACAGTGCACACAGAGAGCATAAGTGGGAAGTGGAAACACAAGAGGAGAAGCTGGAGAGGAATGAAGAGCAGAGAAGAGAATGAAGACAAGAGACATAGCTCACCCAAGCAGTTTGAAAAGCTCACTAGACCCCAGAGATTTGGGTCAAATAGGAGAAAGCAGGGCCAACCAGCCAATGAGCATTTTCTAAGTGCCTTCTGTTCATGCAAAGCTTTGTGCAATGAGGGGATACCAAGAAACCACTACCTATGTCAGGGAAAGCCTAAGGACATTTGGGGAGTCAACACACATATGAAAGAACCAAGAATGAAGAATGCATTTATATAAAGACAGATAAGCAAAGGCCACTCAATATAGAGGCCCACCTCCTCTACCTGCCATTGTCAGGAAATGGAGTGTTGCACATAAATGAATTTTCCAGATCACTTGAAGCCAGTCCTTTCAAGTGCAAAAAAATGTATTTAATTTGCCTAACTGGGAAATAAATCTTCCTGAAATATATTATACACTTCTCTGCCTTCTTATAACAGAGGTTATAAAACATAACATAACCTTTTCTTGATGACTCAGGCAGATCACAATGAATATACATTACTGGATAATTTCAAAATGCCTAGTGGTTAGTCAATTCAATTTAATACATCACATGTGCCAGGCACTCTGCTGGGCCTTGGACATCAAAGATAATGATGACTTAGTCTCTTCCCCAGAGTCCTGCTAGTTTTCAGTTTTTCCGTCTTTTCCTTCACTATGACTAAAGCATTACCCCTACTTAGTTTGCAACCTGGTAGGAGACTTACTGGAAGTGCAGTTGGCCTCAAGCTGGGAAGAGGGGAACTTGGGGCAGGTGAGGCAATTAGTATGAGGATTATATTGTCTCACAAGTTGGTGAGAAGGAAGAGGAGGAAGGAAGAAAACAAGAAGGAAATGGGAAGAGAAGGAAAGAAGAACTCTGCAAGGCAACACGGAAGCACCCAGAAGGCCAGGCACCAGTCCAACCCTCAAAGGGCTTAAGTACAATTGGGAGTACAAGACAAACATGCAAAGAACCAAGCAAAGAACAGTTAGGAACTATGGCTGATGTTGACCATAAGGGTGGTGGGACTTGAGATAGAAAGGTCACATGGATGGTTAGACTCAAATTCCACAGCTTGTCCTTAGAGATGGATACAACCTTCTCATCTGATAGGTGAGGAGGCAGAAGCCCAAAGAAAGGAAGGGTTTTACCCGTACTACAGTGCTTAAGTGACCGGGCCAGAACCTACGACCAGATCAGAGAAGGCTACATAGAAGCTTAGTGAGACAGAAGAAGGGCCTTTAATGATGTTTTAGGTTGTTGGTGAGCAAAGGCAGAGAGATGAGAATGAGCAAGGCCTGTATATTGAATGAGAGCAAAAAAAAAAAAAAAAAAAGTATCCTGGCAGAATGCCATGGAGTGAATAGCACAGGTAGTATTACTTAGTGGTTAAGAACACAAACTTAGGAGGCAGATGGCCTGGATTTAAATCCTAGCTCTACCATTGCCCAGCTGTGTGATCTTGGGAAAGTACCTTTCCATGCCTCAGTTTCCTCACATACAAAATAGGGATGATAATAACAATGCCTACTTCATAGTGTTGCTGTAAGAATTAAATGGATTGAGGTATGTAAATTGCCTAAAACAGTTCATGGCACATAGCAAGCACTCAACAAATAAAATATGGGCTATTAATGTAGAAATAACAGCAGAAAATGAGGTTTGATCAAATTATGGTAAACTGGGCAGAGGAATTTGAACTGGATGCTCAAGGCACCTGGGAGCCATAATGGTTTCTTTATAGTAGAAGTAATGAGTGTACAGAATGTATAATAGTAACAGCTTGCATGGGGGGTTATTCTTTTTGAAGCCCATTCATACATATCATCTTACTAGATCCTTATGGCATATCTGTGAGGCAGGCCAGCTGGTATCCATATTTTATTATCTCATTTTAGAGATGAGAAAAAGGAGGTACAGAGAGGTTAAGCAGAGTGCCTGGAGCTAGGGAAAGGAATGTGGAGGCCTATGCAGCCGTCTGGGTCTGAGGCTGAAGAAAGGCTGGGCCTGGTGGAAAGGAAGGGACTCTGAGAGACATCTGCAGGAGGGACTTTCAAGACTGAATGACTCTCTGGAAAAGGAAGCATCCAAGATGATGCCAAACTCTTTAATCCTGGAATTTGTTGTTTTTAATTGCCATGGAATCCATTCCAGCTCATGGCGATCTCATGTATGCAGAGTAGAACTGCTCCATAGGGTTTTCAAGGCTGTGACCTTTTGGAAGCAGATCTCCAGACCCGTCTTCCGAGGCACCTCTGGGTGGGTTAGAACCACCAGTCTTTCGGCTAGTAGTTGAGCACTTAATTGTTTGTACCACCTAGGGACTCCTTCCTGGAGATTAGAAGGTAGAAATGGGGATGTTGGGCAGAGGAACCAGTGTGGAATGGTGGGGTGGGAGCAAGGAGAGAGAATGCCTTCACACTGGGAAATGCTGAGTTGGAGACAACAGGAAGATGTCCAGGTAGAGCTAAGGAGACATAGGCCTGGAGCTGGGGAAAGAGAGGCTGAGCCAAGCAAGGGCAGGGCTGTGGCCATGAGAGCAGATGACCATTCCAGCCATCTAGCAGAGACAGTGTGGAAGGAGAAGAGCAGAGGGGTGAGGTCAGACCTAGGGTGAGAGGGAGACGGGAAGAAGGAAGAAGAAGGAGGGAGGAGGAATGTAGGGTGGCAGAACAGTACTGGAAATCACCACACCCTCACCTTAGTCCCCAAAGCCCCCTCCATCATGGCCTGAGTGTCCCGAAGCCTGCTGTTGGGGCCTCAGTTCTCATAAGAGAAGAAAAATGAGGGCCTTTCATGTTGCTGTCACATGTCACCAAGTCTCATAGTGACCCTCTTAGGTGAGCAGGTAGTCTCAGTGCTCTCATTTTTTGGACCAGGAAATGGAAGCTCAGAGAGAGAAAGTAGCTTGCCCAAGTGTACTCAGCTGGCAAGTACAGAGCCGCGTCTAGAATCCAGGCCTCCCTGAGCACCAATGGTCAACAGGCAATAGCACAGGAGGCTCCGCAGGTGCCCACAGTCTAGGTGAGGAGAACAGGAAGGGTGGAGGGCGGCTTCCTCTCCAGTGTTCACACATCCTCTTCAAGCAGATTTAACCTAGTGAATTTTCCTTTTGCCTTTTTTGAAGTCTGCCACTGAGGGAGTTGCAAAAGTCATGTGCTGAGACTAGAGGAACCCTAGAAGATATGGCCCCCTGACTCTCTGTTAACCCAGAACTAAAACCATTCCCAAAGCCAACTCTTCAGACAAAGATTAGACTGGACTGTAAGACATAAAATAATACTTGTGAAGAGTGTGCTTCTTAGTTCAAGTAGCTATACAAGACTAAATGGGCAGCTCCCGTCCAGAGGTGGGACGAGAAAGCAGAAAGGGATAGGAGCCGGTTGAATGGACATGGGAAACCCAGGGTGGAAAGGGGAAGTGTGCTGTCACATTATAGGCATAATAACTAGGGTCACAAAACAATATGTGTATAAATTTTTGTATGAGAAACTAACTTGAGCTGTAAACTTTCACCTAAAGCACAATAAAAAAAGAAAAAAAAGTCATATGCCTTTCCAATGCTTTGAAGCTAAACTGATGACCTGTTTATCAATCCTTTGAAGCCTAGTGTAGCAGAAAGAGCATGAGCCTTGGAATCTCACAGGCCTACATTCTCATCCTGCTCTAGCATTTATAGCTATGTGACTTAGGGCAACTTAATCTCTCAAGAGACGCAGTATCCTCATCTGTAAAGTAGAGATGACATCTAACTCATAGTTTCTCCACCTACAAATTGTAGATCATAATGCCTTTGCCATAGGGGTGTTGTGAATAGTCAATGAAAAAAGAAAATGCATGCAAAGCACCTGACATAGGCCCCAATACATACTGTTGTTGTTAGATTCCAACTCATGTTGACCCCACGTGACAGAGTAGAACTGCCCCACAGGGTTTTCCAAACTGTAGTCTTTATGGGAGCAGATCACCAGGTCTTCCTTCTGCAGAGTACCTGGGTGAGTTCAAACCGCCAACCTTTCGGTTAGCAGCAGAGTGCTGAACTGTTGCACCACCAAGTCTCCTTCAACACACACTAAAACCCATTGCCGTTGAGTCGATTCCAACTCATAGCAACCTGATAGGACGGAGCAGAGCTGCCCCATAGCATCCCCAAAGCTGTAATCTTTACGAAAGCAGACTGCCACATCTTTCTCCTGTGGAGTGGCTGGTGGGTTCGAACCACTGACCTTTCAGTTAGCAGCTGAGCATTTTCACCACTGCGCCACCAGGGCTCCTTTCAACACACACTAAAAACAAACCAAAAAAACAAACCCACTGCCATAGAGTCACTTCCAACTCATAGTGACCCTATAGGGTTTCCAAGGCTGTAAATCTTTGTCGAATCAGACTGCCACATCTTTCTCCCATGTTAACACACACTAACCACAACAACAAAAAAAAACCCAAACCCGTTGCCGTGAGTTGATTCTGACTCATAGCAATCCTATAAGACAGTGTAGAACTTCCCCACAGGCCTCCGTAAATACTTTCTCCTTTTCCTTTTCCTTTTTACTTGGTCATGTTCAGATTCTTCAGTCTCGCTTTTTGTTGAAACTCAAATGAGACATGATTAGATAATAACATGAATGCAAAAGTCCCCTTGTGAAGATACTTCTGTAAATTCCCCCCATTTCCTCCTTCTTTGGGGGAACCTTAAAAGCCAGCCAGTCACAGGTCATGCCACACTAGGGCACCGTGACATATCCTTTAATAAGCTATAAGGGAGCAATACCCCAGGGAATCACAGGCCAAGGAAAAACTGCCTGGCAGGTCCTTCTCACATGGTTGGCCGCCAATCAGTAAATATCTGGTGACTGGGAAAAGTTAGAAGGGCCAATAGTAACAAGAGTATGTTTTGGTGTGTGGTGTGTATCCTGCTGGGGAAACAGTTCATGTTTATCTCTTCTCCTCGCAACCTCCCAGGGTTTACAACGAGGTCTTCTTTTAATGATTAACAGCCCAGAGGGCAGAGAGGAAGGAGTCTGTTCTGGGCTTAGAGGCAAAGCAATATTTTCTGACACCATATGACCCAGGAAGGAAACTCCTCTGGGGACTGACAGGGTTTAGGTATGATTCCAGAGGGCAGCTCTGAGGCTGGCAGGGAAAGGAAAGAAAAATGAAGCCGCTTCCTTACCTCTTGCTGCCAGAATGAGAATCTTGAATGAAATTTGAACTGTGCTTATTAATGGAATAATTAGTCAGGTGCATGCAGATATCATCCTGGGAAAAGAGACACAAGTCTGTGGAGTCGGGCAGGAAGGGCAGGCCTCCTGCTTCCTCTCTGTGCCCGCCCACGGCCCCTGGTGCTTAAAGGGATAGAAAAGAAAAGGGATGGTTTAGGGTTTATTTAAACTGTCAAAATAGAGAAAATAAGAAGGGGTGTCCTATGGCCTGGAGTGTAAGAAGAAATTCCAGCTCCTCCTGAGATTGATGCCTTGCTTGAAGGAAGCTTCAGGAGCCCTGGGAGGGCCTCACCTGGGGACCTTCTCTCCCTGAGCACCATTGAATCATGGTGCAGAGTCAGGCAGACCTAGACACCAGTCTCAGCCTCACCTCCTCCTAGATGTGTGACCTTGGACAAGACCCTTACACTCTCTGGGCCTTAATTTTCTCATCTGTAAAATGAGGATAATAATCCCTATTTCTGAGAGCTCCTTAATGAGAGAATTTATACAACCTGGCACGTATTAAGTGCTCAATAAATGATAGCCTTATTCATAATATTTTGATAATGTGGGTTTAACTAGGGTCTGACCATGCTAAGAGGGTAGGGCTAGGTAGTGTGTCCCTTTAGCTCACCAGGTTGTCTGTGCAAGGGTAGGAGTAAGATGTCGTGGCAAAGCGGGCCAAGCCTTCATTGTACACAAAAATCCTGAGAGGGTCACAGGATGTCACTAGCACATAAATCCGTAGGTCAAACTTGAACCCATCAATGATAAAGGGCTGGAAGGAGAGAACAGAAGTCATACAGCATCAGAGGAGAAACTGAAACTCCCATCAAGTTCTCAAAATGTCAGTTTCAACATTGCCTAACGTGATAAAGTGCAGGTGTGACTGGGGTTGGAAGGGGGATAAGGAGACTGGGGTGCTAGCCCAACATGTGACCTTGTAGAGTCACTAAACTACACTATCCGCAGTTTCTTGATCTGTCAAGTGGCGTGAGTAACCACAGCCAAGAGTCATCGTGGCAACTAAACAAAGAAACATTAAAATGTCCTTTGATGAAAGGACATATTGTCACCACCCAGGGCTAAGTTATTGCTGCAGTTCTTCAAGAATGCTTCCTGCAATGCTGCCTCCTGGCCATTCCTGTCCCAGGGATCCAGTTCTTCCCCCTCCACACACACTTCTAGAGGGCTCCAACCCTGCAGTGGGCTTATGTCACTGTGACCTCTGACTGACCTCCAGCCAGGGAGTAAACGCAACTACCGTGATCTCTCCAGGACTACTCCTGTCCCCCAAATAAGACGACGCCACTACGAACCAAAGGTGCTCTCCCAGCTGTCACCTGTTAGAGGAAATAGCTCAGCCTGGTAGGGCGAGATCAACTAACAAGCGTGCAGGAGTAGCTGCAAGGCCAAGGGACACTCTGGCCTAGAAGCTTATCAGTGTCCTTGGTCTGAAGGCTTGGCCTAACAAAGTCCAATGCAGACTACAGGACTCAGCCTCACCCCCTCTCATCCCCTCCTTTTCACATTCTGTCCAGTGGAGCCAGAGCCTGAGGTTGCCATGGGCGATAAATAATCACAATGAGGACGTACCTTTGAAATATAGAGCTGACAGATCATATCCTCCCCTGGCTTGATTTCTCTCACCCTCCGTGTGATGAATATACCTCTCCCTTGGCAGCCTGAATCCGGCTTACAAATGTATGTCTTATTTTTTCTTGACCTGCTGTAGTTCTGCAAATCTCCCCAGCTGCCAGAGCAGAGAGGGAATGAGATACACCTTTAGCTGGGGATGCAGTGGAAAGCAAGACTAGCTCTTTAGCAAAAATAGAAACACTAACTCGTGTGACAAAAGCCCTGATACTGACAGACGCCCAGAAGTCCGGCAGCCAGAGAGACGGTAGCGCGTACACAGTGGAGAGAGTGCGGGCTCTGGAGGGAATTGAGGCCTAGATTTAAATCCAGGCAACACCACTTACCAGCTGTGTGACCCTTTGCAAGTGACTTGACCTCTCTGAGCCTCAATTTCATCATCTATACAATGAGGGTAATGACACCTATCTCATATAATTATTGTATGGTGATCACCATGTCATAACGCGGGCAAAGTGCTGACACACACTGTGCACCTTGTAAAGGCAGCAATGATCTGAGTAATTTAGCTTTCCGGAGTTGGTAGGCAGATTTGGATCTGGCTTATGCCCAGACAAATTATGTGACCTTGTCTCTTAAGAGACTCCTCTCTGGGCTTCAGGTTTTCATCTATAACACCTCCACTTCATCCCGAGTGTGGGAGCGCAAATTATATCTTCAAGTGTTCTTTGAAGGAAATACATTCAGAAGAAAGAAAGAAACAAACCAAATTAATGGATTGCAAGGCTGAGTCTTCTATACCTCTTGTTTGGCATTTTAATGCAAAGGAACCCTGTGACCACTGGGGAAGTCACTTAATTGCAATGTTCCTCAGTAGCCGTGAAATTTGGAGGCTCCTGTTGACCTGATGGCAAACACCTTTCCTTCTTAGTTGCTGCTAAGCCCTGAAAGTTGTTCCAGACAAGCTAAAGAGAAGCTGGGAAACCTGGAGCTCTTGGTTTGGGCCTGCTGCCTCTTGGGTGGGGAGCACTGGGGATGGTGAGATTCCTCTGGTGCCCTTGCCATTAAAAAATAATCCTGATGGCAATGTTTCACTGCCATCCCCTTGCCCCATATCAACCACCAGATTGTACCCCAGGTCACGCTCATGTCACCTCACATTTCTCTTACATCTTGACGATGTGGTCCAAAGCACTATATATACCAGGAATGGATGTCCAGTTTCAAGACGGATAAAATAAGACCCGAGAA
The DNA here is from genome assembly GCF_000243295.1 of Trichechus manatus latirostris. Classification (NCBI taxonomy): domain Eukaryota; kingdom Metazoa; phylum Chordata; class Mammalia; order Sirenia; family Trichechidae; genus Trichechus; species Trichechus manatus. The sequence goes on along the minus strand of NW_004443990.1, from coordinate 13,880,509 downwards.
GGGGAAGGGCCGAGTGTCATCCACTGTTCCAGGCACTGCCCTGGAACAAAGGCCAGGCACCTCCCTGCTCCTAACCTGGGTGCTAACCATTACCGCATTTTCTCCAGAGGTGCCCCTGGTGCTTAAAAATTGGAACAATTGGTTCCAACTGATTGGAACAAGTCAATTATACATTTAAGTTCATAATATCAGCTTTCAGGGTCAGAACAAACGCTCACCCCAGTTGTGGGCACCCAACCCCTAGATGTCATCTAATTTTACAGGCAGAGCCTTGTGTTTTCTCAACCTTGGACACACCCTTTATCCTTTCTCTTCCTGAACAGTAGGGAGAGAGATGGGAGAACATGTGGGAAGGGAAAGTAGCAACCAGAGAATAAGGGGCAAGAGGAAAATGCAACCTGGGGGTAGGGGATGGAGATGGGAGCACACATGGACACTCACTCAGCAGGAAGACACCAGGTCCTAGGGAAAAAGTGGAAATCTTTAGGGAACATCTTTAACATGCGGCTCATATTCCTGGCCAGCAAGTCCTTGCGGCAGATTTCACTCATCCCGGGAAAGTGATTGATTTTCTGCAAAGGAAGCCGGAATTCACGAACAACGGGGGAACATGGACATACCCAAGAGATTCCCTTGGGGTACAATTAGAAAAATAGGAGCCTCATTTGGCAGCCTCATAAGGCACATGTCACACTTATATTGAGGACCAGCTCTGACCCAGATACCTGGTAACTTTTCATTTCCATCACTCGCTCCAGTGACACCGAGTAGTCTGTCCAGTAGAGAGTCCAGTCATCATTTTCGCCTCCCTCTCGAAGGCCATACTGTTGGGCAGCCCTACGCACTGTGATGGAGTTGGAGAAAGAAAGGCCTGTTAGCCCACAAAGTGGGGGAGGAGTGTGGGGTGAGGAGGCTACATTTCAAGGTGCTCCCAGACCAAGCACTTAAGTGAAAGAACAGAAAGAACCTGTCTTCTTGGGACTGGCAGCCATTTTGCCTGGATGCATACCAGTGCTGAGAAAGGAACATGGAGGGTAGAAAGCTATTGAAGAATACAGCCTATGCTCAAAGATCCCCACAGAAAGTTATCTCTGATGAGTGTTTTACCCACCCTGGCTTCTCCTTGCCAGGAAGCAGGCCTCTGTCCTTCCTCCAAACACTAAACCACTGAATGTTCAAGGAATACAAACTAACCCTTAACATCAGCCAGATCCAAGTTTGATTAGTGAGATAAACTGGCAGAAAAAAAAAATCACAAAGCATTTCAAAACCATATATATGCTAGCGCATCCTTCTTCTCCTGTCCCTATTATACTAACAACTGGAAGCTGGCTCCAACACACACTCAAATGCCTTCAAGGGCCTGGGAAAGTGGAAGTGCCTGTAGTGACCAGGAGAGTGCCTGACCAGCCTAAAACATCCAAATTCAAATTAAAAATAACAACAACACTGTGCTCTGGAGTATGAAACAAGTAGGCCACATTCAACCCATGGACTGCCAGTTTGTAACTTGTGCTCTAAAGAAGAGCCACAGACTGCAGCAAAAGCTGCCTTTTCAGCAATCATATCCCTAGACCATCATATACAGGAATTACAGATACTGAAGTACACACCACTGGGGTCAAAACCCATGGTTCCTGGAAACAGATTCCCAATGTCCTCAATAGTTAATCAAGCTGAGAGAACCAAAGAACAGAATTCAGAGACACCCCTTTTCATCCTCAAGAATACACAAGAATGACCCTTCCCAACCCTTTGGGGAACCCAGTGGGCCCCAGCATAGATCCCTTAAACGCAGATGCTTACCACTCTCATATCGGCAGTTGGATAGATTGATCACCAATCATCTGAAAAAGAGAAGAAGAAAAGCAGCAAGACAGAGACAGATACACTTGCCAGAACAAGTGACTGCACCTAGAAATGTCCATCCAAGGTGGAGCTGATAAAACCTAACCTGTTCAGGCAGCCTGATCTTCTGCTACACTAAGCCTGATTTTACTTTTCCCATTACTGAGGACAAGGATCCAAAGGGGTGTAGAGTGGCAGAAAAAAATGGAATCAGAGTACTAACACTCTGTCCACGAGGTAGAAACTCTACCCCGTTACAGCTAATTTTGCTGGCTGCTTCATATTAACATCATCACCTCCTCAATCCTTTCACACCAGTGGCCCATCTGGGACATGAATTGAAAATGTTTCTGGCCAAAATACTTAGTTATCTCCTTCACCTTCCTCCTATTTAGAGAAGCTGTGAGTTAAAAAGTGGGCAAGCTTTTGGACACCAGTCAGAGGGGTGATTCATTTTCCCCCAGAACAGAATAAGGCATGGAGAAATATGACACAAGAACTGTGGGGCAGAAGGTTGTGGTCAGATCCCAATAAGTCGGTGTGGTTCTATTATATTTCAAGTGTACTAAATTCCCAGGACGATAAGCACTTCTTAAAAACATGGAAATCCTCTCTCTCCACCCATTTAAACGAATAGAATGAAGGTGTGGATTTAGATTACACACCCATTTTTTATAAAATAGATCACCTAAAGTGGATTATATTTATATGACCCGAAAGTGGTATGATTTTGACAATCCCACACACAGTTTCTGCATTCCTTCTCCTTTACCTTCTCTTTAGCAGTCAGGCCCCCTTCCCTACAGGTCCCTCCTGTTCTCACCAACATAGATCGCCATTTCCCATCTTTCAATCCTAACCTCTTTTTCTTCCTCTTTTTCTTGCCTTGCTGATGGGCGTTCTGAAGCCCCTTTTGTGCCCCAGTGTTCTCTTTCACAAAAGCCAGGGTGATGATTTCTCTTGGATCTTCTACATAACCGTCCTCTCTCTCTTCTGACTCTGCCCCCTCCTCGCTTTCCAAAGTCTCACAAGGCAGCATCTCCCCGGCCTGGGAGGAGGCTCTGTGGAAATACTCAGCCTCCCTGGAGAAAAGCGGAGAGGGAGTAGCAGTTACATGGATCTTCCTGCAGGGGGACCCCCTCCCTTGCTCATGTGGGTGGTGAACTCGTGCTCCAAGGCAAGGCAACAGGTTGTGGTCTATAAAATGCCACTCTACCACCATGGTTGGTGCAAGCTAGGGAGGGAGCTGATTACAACTTTTGCCACTGAGTATGACCTTAGGGACTCCTGCAGCCAACCCTGGCCTTGGTTTTGCCCTCCTGCGGTTTTGAGGAATGGGCTGAGACCCTATGCATGGAACTACCTGGTAAACAAACCTATTATTAAAGCAAGTGAGTGTCTGGAGACAGCCACTCAGAACTAAGCCCTAAGCCTTCCTAGGTGAGGGAGTTAGTCCCAGAGGGTGCAGGTGAGGTGCTTTGAGGAGGTCGGTTAACTGTTTCAACACTGCATCAAACCTCCCACAGCAGCAATCTGCGGCCGTGAAAGTTAATGCAACTGGAGTACAAGACTGACTTGTAGCTGACTTAGCAACAAGATTCAAGTCCGGGGCCAGATGTAGACCTTCAGAGACCCCAACCACGAAAAGGCTATGCTGTCTCCCCCATTATTCAATTTAAAAAGAAAAAAAAAAAAAACCTCAACCATAAAGTAAGGAAATCCAGCAAAGTTTTCACTCCCCTCATCTTTGATGTTTGAAATTTTTTTTAAAAAAAGTTTTAATGCCCCTGCTTCACTAATCCTTAAGAATGTGCTTGGTTGGGTAGCCCAGAATGGCCTAGGCCCAATTAACTGATTCATGTTCCCTTCACATCCAAGGCTCCTACGGCCTTAAACTTTCTGGTGCTCTCCCCTCCTTACCTCCTAAAACCCTACCGATCTCCTTCTCATCATTTAAATCTCTCTCCTTTGAGGCCTGTAGCCCTCTTGCTACTTACTACCTGCTCTTGGTTTTGTGAAAAAAACTTAATTTATTATTACTGAAATAACATTAAAGGAAGTCTGGAAAATGGAGTAGGGTGGGAAATCACCTGTAGCTTTCCTACCCTAATGTAGCAACTTTGACCTTTTTGTGTATTCTCTTTTATTCTTAATTTCTAAGCACAATTATTCTTATATAATAGTAATCATAATATATAAACAATTTTACATCTGCTTTTTCCATCCTTAGCATCATATCATAAACATCCTTTTGGCTGTGGCCAAGTTTTCATGTTTCTTGTTTTTAATGGTCATGTAATATTCTGGTGAAGGCATATGCCTGAATTTAATCAACCATTGCCTTGTTGTTGGAATTATAACTTGCTTTCAATTTTTACATTATATAAACAGCTCCAGAATGAACATTTTTTCATGTAAGAAGGCCTTTTACTTCTTTAGAATTATTTTCTTAAGATAAATATACAGAAGCAGAAGTATTGGGTTAATGAAGATAAAAATTATATAGCTCTGGGTGTGAGTATGTGTATACAGATGTGTGATGTGTGTGTGTGGATGTGGATGTGTGTGTGTGTGTGTGTGTGTGTGTGTGTATTCCAACCAATCAACCAACCAGTTGGTGTAGAGTCTTTCCTGATTCATGGTGCCCCTATGTATGTCACAGTAGAACTGTGCTCCATAGGATTTTCAGTGGCTGATTTTTTTTGGAAATAGATCACCAGACCTTTCTCCAAGGCACCTGTGGGTGGACTTGAACCTCCAACTTTTTGGTTAGCAGCCAAGTGCTTAACCATTTGTACCTCCCAGGGATACACACACACATATATCTCTTACATATGCAATTATGTGTAGATCAGACTCATCTTTTGGGAATCATCTTCCCTCTGCACCCTTCCACCTCTCTCTGCCCCTTTCCCAAACAAAACAAAAATTGGTGGTGGGGATCTATCTAACTGTGGAGCCTACCTACAAATAATTTAATAATAAGTCCACATAGGGTATAGTGCTGTAGGCTTTTCAAGGCATGTTCATATACATAATTGCATTGAATGCTCACAACCACCCCAAGAGGGAGGGCAGAATTATTAGGTCAGCCAAAGATTGCCATTTGGTTCTCTCCTTGCTGAAGAGGGCCGCCACTTACACTCAAGGTCCTTTATGGGGCCACTTGAACAGGGGGAGAAAGTTGTGCTCAGTGTAATTGTGAGTCAATTTTTCCCAGTGAACAGGCACATTCTTGGCAAAGCTCAAGAGGACTAAGGCACAGGAAATCTTGACCTTGGGCTGTTCCCTTCCTTGCAGGTAAATGGCTAGGTCCACTCCCCTAGCCCTCCACAACCCCTGTTTACTGAGCCCTCAAGGAGGAGTGGCTTCGTTTACCTAAAGGTTAATGTTAACTTAGGGAGAGAAAACTGACCCGGAATTAGGCCTCTGGAGTTGTGAGTTGTCTTTGCCCTTGTTCTGGTTCTTGCCCAAGTGGTAGGAACAAGTCATGGCTGCCTCCATTTGTCTGCCTCAAAGAGAACAAAAAAATTGTCAAACTGTACATAGTTCTTGCACGAGAGGGCCTCAGATACATAAGAGCAAGGAACTGAGCCCATGCAATTTTAAAGGAACTGGTTTAACTTGGTTAACAGCATTATTGCCTACATTCTCCTGCATTCTAGATCCCTATGACACAGAGCCACCTGGATGGCACCTGAGAAGGTCCAAAATGGCAAACAACTGTCTTTGCCACGTGTGACTAGTTTTGTTTTGTCTCTGGCCCCCATGCTCTCTTTCCCCAGCTTTCTCCTCCCTGTTAAATCTCCAAGGCTGAATCATGCTGGCCTTCTCTCCAAAGCCTCCTGAAAGAGAATATCTCTTTCAAAGGTTGCCTGCAGAAATGTTCGCTTGACCCATGCAGTGTATTGTTGCTGTTATAGTTTTAAAATAGAGGTAGTTGCCAATAATTAGAAAATACAGATTTCTCATAAAAATCCAGATTTCCAGTTTCTTTTGGAAAATTAGGCCCCCATCCTTCATGCCAGCAATCAACTAAACTAGAGCCCAGTAATAGCTTCCCCTTCAGACATTTTCTGGTTTGCCCCAGTCCCTAACACTCCCTGTTGTCTCCCTGACACAAGAGTCAAGGGTCAGTGAACCTCCCAGTACCTTAGTTTCCTCATCTGTAAAATTATCTGCCCCAGTTATGGGAGTTATATGAGTTTATGAGTTAACTTGTTTGAGTTAATACAACACAAATAATGTGGTTAGAATAGTTTCTGGCACATAGTAGGTGCTCAATAACTGCTATCTATCATTATTAGTTGTGTGACCCTAGACTGGCTGTGTCTGAGTATTCTTGGCTTCTAGAACAGTGTCTGGCACACAGCAAATGTTCATATGCTTCTTGAATAACTAGACTGGAAGAATGAAATAAATGCATGAACTAATTTAACCTCTTTAAGGTTGATTTTCCTCATCTATATAATAGAGGTATTGCTGTGAGCATTAAATAAATAATTTTTAAGACATCAGCTGTTGGTCCTTTTACCTGGCAAGCATGTAGGACATTTAGTTTCATTCACTTATAACAACAGCTGCTATTTACAACCTGTTCTACTCTGTCCTATAGGGTCACTATGAGTCAGAATCGACTCAACAGCAATGGGTAACAAGTAAAACCGGCATTACACGAAAGCATTTTAATGTCTAATCTTCATAATATCATATCATATGTATTATCTTCCTTCTATTACAGATGAGAGGACTGAGGCACAGAGAGGTTGAGGTAAGAGGCAGAGCTGGGATTAGAAGCTACATCTATCTGACCCCACAGCCTGTCCCTCCTCCACACTCCACTCACTGCCTCTCAGCTGATCATGCATAAAAAGTGTGACCATAAAGTAAAGCAACTCATCTCCTGGTTCCCAGAAGCAGTCTTGGTGACCTTCATCCTTAAGAATCAATTGGCCCCACATAATTTTCCTTAAAGCCATCTGCTTCTAAATTCCCATCTCCAACAAGGGGCCTGAATCTGCCCAAATTTTCCATAACCTGGGAGCAACTCTAACTATTGCTTCTACTTTATATTTATTTTTACTCTCTTCCTTTCCCTTTTTTTCACCGAAGTCCACATTATGTCCGAACTCTTATTAGAACACTTTCTAAGCTCTTAGGGAATCCCTGGATTTTAGAGCTGGGAGGGACCTTGGAGAGCATCTAGTTCAACCCCTATCCTTTTTAGAGGAGGTTACTGAAGTCCACTTGCTGGTAGGGGAGAGGACTTGGACACAGCCAGAGCAAGTCAGTGGAGCCAGGACCGACGCTCTGGCTTCCTACGCCCTTTAATTCTCTCTTCATTATGCCAGGCTAGTGGGCAGAGGGGAGGTAATGTGTGCTCCAGTGCTTTGGAGAGTTAAAAGAGTAAGAGTTGTGTTACAAACATGGTAAATAGTATCTTTGGTTTCTCTTAATGACATGAGAAACATTCAGTTCACCTTTCCAAGTAGGTTAGTTAAGACAGTGAAAACTCACTGACCTTTCACTAAAGCATTTTAGTATGAGGTTTGATCTTGGGTTCCTCCAAGCTGGAAACTGCCAACCAAATCCTGGTTAGACAGCATGAAAATGCCCTTCGTTGGCCACCAGGGGGAGGGGATGAGCACTGGGATGGCTCCTTGCAAACACGTAGGTTTTTTGAGAACCGACCATGCCTCATTTCCACTTCTGAAGAACTGCATGGGTATGTTGTTGTTGTTAGGTGCCATTGAGTCGGTTCCGACTCATAGCGACCCTATGTATAACAGAACGAAACAGTGCCCAGTCCCATGCCATCCTCACAATTGTTGCTATGCTTGAACACAGGTTTACTACACTCCTTTCCCCTGGAGGTAGTAGAGAAAGAGACAGAAGGATGGAAGACGTTTGTGCTTTCTTTTGCAAAGCTGAATTAATGTGGGTGTCCTATAAATGGAAGAGAGAATAATTTAGTAGTTGATTAAGACAAGAATGATAAGGAAATGTGTTTCGGTTTCAGCCAAGTTTTTTTTTTTGTTGTTTGTTTGTTTTTTTTATCTCTGATCTTCATGCCCTCAACTTTTCTTTCCATCTGTAGGAATGCATAGAGCACTGAAGAGTTCTTCTTCCGTGTCTGCCTGCGGCCTCCTTTTCTTCCCTCACATAATAGGTTCTCCTGTATCCTCTTTTTCATCTTTTGGTCTTCATTCCCCTACTGGAAGCATCCTTCCGAAGGCCTCCTGGAAAAGGTCATAGTGGAGGCAGAAAAAGATGTGGAGGTAAGACCACTGGGTCTTGCTTTCAGGTTTGCCTCTCTGATTCAGCATGTGATAAGAAACCAAGTACCAGTAATTATTTCCTGCCTCATTCCCTACCTTCTCTGTGATTATAGGACCACTAGGAGGATAAAAGGATCACACTTAGAAAAGTGCTTTGAGCTTAGATCCAGGCAAGATAAAACAAGATGCCTTTAAGGGCCTTTTGGTTTTTTATTTTATTCACCCTTCTAATTTCAGCACAGGGCCTGAAGGGGTCATTGGACAATCAAGGGAGGGATGGGGCACTCAACTGCCCAAGGGCTTTGCCTACAAGAAGTGCTGAGAATGACTGACCACATTCACTGAAAACATCAAGAATCTTGCTGACTCACGTGCTATCTTTTATTCTTCTAGAAACTGAGAAGTTCTGCAAGATTGAAACATGCAATCGTCAAGTCAGGCTCATGCCCAGCCATTTTCTCCACAATATTCAGTGCATTACTAGCAAAGACAGATAAATCCAGATCTAAATCTCAGCTCTACCACTTACCAGGAGTGTGATCAGGATGAGTAATTTAGCCTCTTTGTGCCTCATAAGTAAAACGTAAACAATAATATTCATTTCACAGGGTTGTTTTAAAGATTAAATGAGTTAATATTTCTAATGTTCTTAAAGCAGTGCTTGGCTCAAAATAAGGGCTGTATTTTAAAATGGAACCATGGTGGTAGGATTGGTGTATACATTAAATAACTTACTGAAGTGCCTGGCACATACTGGTGCTTAATAAATGTTAGCTCCTGTCCCACTTCATCCCCAAACATGAGTTACATTTTTCCTAGGGTTCAAATCTCAAGGGAGAACTCTCCTCAAGCCCAGAAGTTTTCTCTCCGGAGGGTGAGAAGTAACAACTGGAATGAAAGAAATTAGGCTGTGGACAGGGTTGGGAGCATCTGCAGAAGGCTATGTTGGCCAAAAAAAAAAAAAAAAGAAGTTATCCTTCTGGAAGGTTTCTCTAGACAAAGGAAGGAATGTGATGAGAAGGACCTCATGAAGGGGAAGGAGTAGGCAGAGAGAGTGGCATGGGTCCCAGGGATCGCTGGTATCCAAGGGACAGGTCCCTGATAGCATCAAGTCTAGGTAATAGAGGAAGGGCAGGAAGCGAGGGTGCACACTGAGGGCGACCAGGTTCGGGAGAGAAACAAGGACAGGAGGGAGTACGGAGCTGGGAAAAGACGGGTCGGGATGTGGGCAAGGTTCTGGCATCGGGGTCATGAGGGTGAGAAAAGAGAAGGTGGGTATTTTAGAAGCGAACGCGGGGTATGGGGCAGGGAAGAGGGCGAGCGTTAACAGGAGGGACTGCGAAGAGTTACAGAGCCAAGGGGAGCAGTGGCCGTGAGGCTTAGTGGCTTTAGGCCGTAGAACGCCACCAAGGGGGCCAGGGGGTGTCCCCGGGGTGGAAAACAGGGGTGTGTAGAACCAGACTTTAACGGGGAGGGTACTAGATGGCCACGGTCTGCGGCCAGCACCGGGCGTTGGGGCGCTCTTACCCGCAGTTCCTAACGCCCCGCTCGCCCCTGCTCTGCGGCCCGTATCACTCGCTATCACACTGGTGGCCCCTCTTCTCGAAGGATTAAGGAGATACACTCCCATTGGCTGCCAGAGAAGCCCTAACCCCAGCCCGCGCCCTTCCTAACTTCGGGTCCGCCTGGCCCTGATATTTGCATACAGGGCCTTCTGGGCCTTCGATTGGCCCCTGCAGTAGGCTACCATGTCCCACCTGCCGAATGCAATTAACCGCCCCTGAGCTCCGCCAGGAAAGCGCCCGAGGTTGTCCCGGGAGACGCCGAGGACGCTCGGGCCGCGCCCCACCGCGCGACTGACAGACTACCGGCTCGCCCTCCGCCGGCCGCCCGCCCGCCCGGCGCCCAAGTCCACACAAACCGGCCTCGCGCCCTGTTGGAGCGCGGTACGCAGGCGCGGCTGGAAGACCTGGGGCCAGTGCGCGGGGCTGGGACAAGGAAAAAAAAACAAAAAACCCCATTGCTGTCGAGTCGATTCCGACTCATAGCGACCATATCGGACAGAGTAGAACTGTCTCATAGCGTTTCCAAGGCTGTAATTTTTAGGGAAGCAGACTGCTGCATCTTTCGAACCGCCCAAGTTTTGCTTAGCAGCCGAGCGCTTAACCTCTGCGCCACTAGGGCTCCTGGGACAAGAGAGAGGCCCTTGAATGTACACCCTCTGGGGAGGGTAAGGAGCCCTGGTGGCGCAGTGGTTAAGATCTGGGCTGCTAACCAAAAGGTCAGCAGTTTGAATCCACGAGCCGCTTCTTGGAAACCATATGGGGCAGTTTTACTCTGTCTTATAGGGTCGCTGTGAGTCGGAATCGACTCGAGGGCAGAGTTTGGTGTTTCTTTGGGGGAAGGGTAAAAGGAGTCCTGGTGGCGCGGTGGTTAAAGCGCTCGGCCGCTAGAGGAAAGGTCAGCGGTTCGAACTCACCAGCCGCTCTGGGAGAAAGATGTAGCCGTCCGCTTCTTCAAGGATTTACGGCCTTGAAAACCCTATGGGGGCAGTTCTACTCTGTCCTTATGGGTCACTGTGAGTCGGAATCGGAATCGACTGGATGGCAGTGGGTTTGGTTTTGGTTTTGGGGAGGGTAAATGTCAACAACAGAAACAGGAGGTGCCGTGGGGAGAGCTTTGGATTAAGATCCAAATGAAGATTCAGGTGTACTGTCTGTGTAACCTGGAGCAGTTGCTACTACTTGTCTGAGGTGTAGCTTCTTTAACAGTAAAATGGGTATTGCAAACTACCATGAACCGCTCAGACCTATTGAATCAAGACATCTCCAGAGTGTGGGAGTCATGACCCCTCAAATAAAGTGACCCCCCAGGCATAGGAAGAGTCAGTGAAACTTAAGGGGCCAAGGATATTGGCTACCCAACAATCATCCTGATGGTCCTCAAACAGGTGGGGAAACCTAGTAGTGACTGGATCCAAGTAATTGTGGTTTTCCTTAGGTTTCCGTCTGTGTGAAGCCCAAAGTACTGCCTACAAGATTGCCTCCATAGGACCGGCAGGCAGCAGAGCTGTTTCCGCCTGAGTTAATTTAGAATTTGGTGAAAGATTAAAGGATCAGTTTTAAGTTCCTGAATATTAGTGTTTTTAGGAGACTTACGGGTTGAGCCAAAGATTACTTATTGCCTATGTACATCCCTCTTCATTCTTGAGAATTTTCCAGGTGCTTGACTGGAGGTCACTGAAATGTAGTTGCTTCTGTGAAAAAGAACTGATATACCGTGGACTGCCAGAAGAATGAATAAATCTGTCTTGGAAGAAGTACAACCAGAATGCTCCTTAGAAGCAGGGATGGCAAGACTTCACAAGCTTACTTTGGACAAGTTATCAGGAGGGACAAATCCCTGGAGAAGGACATCATGCTTGGTAAAGTAGAGGGTGAGGGGAAAAGAGAAGGGCCCTCAAGGAGATGGATTAACACATTGGCTGCAACAATGGGCTCAAATAACCTGCTATTGTTGAGGATGGCACAGGACTAGGCTAAGTTTCATTCTGTTATACATGGGGTTGCTATGAGTCGGAACCACTTCAACGGCACCTAACAACAAGAAGTCCAAAGGAGTAAAACTATGGATCATTACTCTCTACTGAGGGCAGAGCTCTATGCTGAGCACTTGAGAGGAGACACATAAGGAGGAGAAAGAGCCCCTTCTTAGGAAACTGTTGTAGTCATCTAGTGCTGCTGTAACAGAAATACCACAAGTGCATGGCTTTAACAAAGAGAAATTTCTCACAGTCTAGGAGGCTGGCAGTCCAAATTCAGGGCATCAGCTCCAGGGGAAGTCTTTCTCTCTCTGTCAGCTCTGGAGGAAGGTCCTTGTAATCAATCTTCCCCTGGACTAGGAGCTTTTCTGCACAGGAACCCCAGGTTCAAAAGATGCACTCTGCTCCCGGTGGTGCTTTCTTCGTGGTATGAGGTTGCCAACTCTCTGCCTGCTGCCCTTTCGGTTTATCTCTTGTAAGATAAAAGGTCATGCAGGCTGCACCCCAGGGAAATTCCCTTTACATTGGATCAGGGATGTGACCTGAGTAAGGGTGTTACATCCCACCCTAATCCTCTTTAACATAATCTAATCTTGCCTCATTAACCACAGGCAGAAATTAAGATTTACAACACACAGGAAAATTACATCAATCGCAAAATGGAGGACAACCACACAATACTGAGAATCATGGCCTAACCAAGTTGACACATATTTTGGGGGGGCCACAACTCAATCCATGACAGAAACCTATAGTCGAAAGGACTAATGGAAGGGGCAGGATCCACATCGCTGATGTGGACCATGTTGGAGTTAATCGAGGGAAGCAGATTCATTGAGAACTGTGTGCCTGTGAGTGTGCCCAGGACTTCATGCTGCACTGTGATAGGATATTGGCGAAATGACAGGAAACCTCCCCTTCACCTACCTGACCTGCCCAGGCAGGAGGCTAGAGGCAAGGGAATGGCTTAGCCCCATGTAGACGCTGAAAGCCTTGCTTAAATTGACGCTGGAGAGAATGGAGGCCCCAAGGTGGAAACTGTGGCCTATCTGCTGCTCTTACAGAACCCTTTCTGCCTTCAGGTCCTTTTCCCTCCATGTGGTCCTGGGCTGTAGTGCCCCTCCTCTCTGGGGCCCCAGGGACCAAGGTGACCACCATCAACTGGCCACCCAGCAGATGCTTCCTCAAGACCAACCGCCCCAGCTCTGTTCTCCCCTATCCCACCTCTTTCTTTCCCCAGCGTCCTACCAATCTACCCGGCCAGGCTCCTGCTTAGTCTTGGGTCCCTCTGGAGTGATATTGTGATGGGAATGAGGGAGAGGATTCAGGAGGGAGCAGCCAAGATTTACTGCTTCCAGAAGAGTTCCATTAAAATCCTTGACAACCGGTTATTTATGAGAGGGCCGGTTGCAATGGAGCTAATAGGCCAGAGCCTGGCACTGCTTTTCTTTCAGGGGTGATGACAGGAACAAACATAGGGTGAACAGTAGAGCTGCCCCCACTGTAGCGCAAAGCAGGCTGCAACCCTGTCAGGCATACCCTCCAGGGCCACAGAGTGACAACCAGGAAATCAGAGAGCATTGGTAATTTGTGCCAGGCAAACCAGAAACAGAAACATCCACATGGCAAGCACTGAGAGACTTTCTGAGCCTGGGTGTGAAAGATTGAAGCAAGGTGTTGAAGGGACCTTCCAGTCATCAAAAAGTTTGGACTGAGTCCCCTCCTCTGAGCTCCAACCCAGAGGCATGAATGTGGCGGGGGCAGGGGGAAGAAAACAGGTCTGGGACTGCTGTTTTCACTGTCGTTTTGTTCTATGGCCCCCACCTGACTAAAGAAATAAATAGTAAAACAAACAACGAAACCCTCAGAAAGTTGTTTGCTCTGCAGTTGACACACAGACTCTGTTTCTCAGTTTGAGACTCTTTCTTTAAGTAGTTTATGAAAAAAAGAGGGAGTCCTGCTTCTGCTCCCCTGAGCCAGGGTCCCTCCTTCATGGAAGCCTTTTTTTCCTATGCCCATGAAAATAAAGAAGTCTTGGCATACAGACCAGGGCTGGGGTATGGAGTGGGGGTGAGGCAAAGATGCTTCTCAGAAGGAGAAACTTTGTAAGCTCCAGACTTATTTTAAGTCTGCAGTACAAGAGGGAATGTTGTAGAAGTATGTACAGTTTCACAGACTTAGGATTCTTGTTAAATCAGAAGAGCTCTTTGAGACCACCTGGCATTTCTCTTGTTTTCAGGTGAGGAAACGGAGGCCCAGAGAACTGTCATGACTTGCCCAGGGCCTCACAGTGGGTTCATAGAGCCCACTACTTCTTCCTCCACAAACTCTTGTCACTGTTATTAGTGAAGCTGAAAGAAAAAATCTGATCAATAAGTTAAAGTTAAAAAGTTTTGCTGGGTGGAAAAAGCTCTTCAGGAACAGGGAATACCCCTCCAAAGAGATGAGCTCTTCACATCACAATTTTGATTAGCCTATGGTGATGCAATGGTTAAGCCTTTGGCTGCTAACTGAAAGGTCGATGGTTTGGACCCACCAGCAGCTCTGAGGGAGAAAAGACCTGGTGATCGCTCCCGTGAAGATTACAGCCTAGGAAACCCTATAGCACAGTTCTTCTCTGTCAAGAACATACACAATATGCACATCAACAACGTACACAATACAAACTGTTAGGCGATTTCCCAAAAGGCAAATTTAAAATGATTGACTGTCATTCACTTAATCAGCAGGTGGCAGCTTGGATTGGTTTATTAAATTTTTGAGTCTGCATTCAATAGGCTAGCTATGGCTTAGCTGATTATTTAAACTTTTTCCAAAACTGTCTTTATCACAAGTTTCCTTTCTGTGAAGGGTTAAGAGTTAAGTTTAGAAATGGGGGAGCATTTTCCTTAACAGTGAAATAGAATTGCTGCCCAGCACAGCTGTTGGGGTGTCACCATTTTGAATGTGTATCTGATGGGGCTGATAGAGCCTCCTGGAAATGGGGCTGTCAGCCATGTGTGATGGAAGCTTCTGGGCTTCTGTTTCACCTTGCTCTTCTTCATCCCCCTCCACTGTCTGGGGAAAACAGCTTGCCCTGAAGGAAGCAGTTCCTGGCTGTTTATAGTTTATAGTGTATCCTTTCTCCATGCGGATGGCTCCTAGAAACAAGTTCCATAGGAAGCACCCTGACTGCAGATGAAATAACAGGCACATCACTTGAGCACTTCCTGTGTGTGAAGCACTTTGATGGGCTCCAAGGTAGACATACAGACACATGTGCTAATACGCACACTGCTTATAGCAAAAAGATCCTGTGCAAGCAGTCCAGGAACAAGGACTAGAAGGCAGAAGGGGACAGGAAAGCTGATGATAGGGAACCCGAGATTGAGTAAGGACAGTGTTGACATGTAGTGGGGTTGTTAGCCATTGTCATAGGGCAACATGTGTACTAACTGTTTAATGAGAAACTATTTTGTTCTGT
>NW_004443990.1:13806881-13864430 GCF_000243295.1 Trichechus manatus latirostris | reverse complement strand
ACTTGCTTCCCTTTCCTTTTATCTCTTACAAGAGATAAAATATGGTGCAGGCCACACCGCAGGGAAACTCCCTTTACATTGGATCAGGGATGTGACCTGGGTTAGAGTGGTGTTACAATCCCGCCCTAATCTTCTTTAATGTAAAATTACAATCACAAAATGGAGGACAACCCCACAACACTGGGAATCATGGCCTAGCCAAATTGATACACGCATTTTTGGGGGACACAATTCAATCCATAACACCATCATTGCAGCCACTGCATCAATCCATCTTGTTGAGGGTCTTCCTCTCTTTCGCTGGCTCTCTATTTTACCAAGCATGATGTCCTTCTCCAGGGAGTGGTCCCACCTGATAATATGTCTAAAGTAAGGGAGACAAAGTCTCACTATCCTTGCTTCTAAGGAGCATTCTGGCTGTACTTCTTCCGAGACAGATGTGTTCTTTCTTCTGGCAGACTATGATATATTCAATATTCTTTGCCAACACCATAATTCAAAGGCATCAATTCTTCTTTGGTCTTCCTTAATCATTGTTCAGCTTTCACATGCATATGAGGTGATTGAAAATACCATGGTTTGGGTCAGGTACACCTTAGTCATCAAAGTGACTTCTTTGCTTTTTAACACTTTAGACAGGTCTTTTGCAGCAGATTTTCCCAATGCAATACATTGTTTGATTTCTTGACTGCTACTCCCATGGGCGTTGATTGTGGATCCAAGTAAAATGAAATTCTTGACAACTTCAATATTTTCTCCATTTATCATGATGTTGCTTATTGGTCCAGTTGTGAGGATTTTTGTTTTCTTTATGTTGAGGTGTAATCCATACTGAAGTCTTTGATCTTCATCAGCGAGTGCTTCAAGCTCTCTTTGCTTTCGGCAAGCAAGGTTATGTTATCTGTATATCACAGGCTATTAATGAGTCTTCTTCCAATCCTGATGCCACGTTCTTCTTCATATAGTCCAGCTTCTCAAATTATTTGCTCAGCATACAGATTGAATAAGTACGGTGAAAGGATACAACCCCGATGCACACCTTTCCTGATTTTAAACCACGCAGTATCCCCTTGTTCTGTTTGAACGACTGCCTTTTGGTTTATGTACAGGTTCCTCATGAGTACAATTAAATGTCCTGGAATTCCCATTCTTCACAACCTTATCCATAATTTGTTATAATCCACACAGTCGAATGTCTTTGCACAGCCAATAAAACACAGATAAACATTTTTCTGATATTCTTGGTTTTCAGCCAAAATCCATGTGACATCAGCAGTAATATCTCTCATTCCATGTCCTCTTCTAAATCCAGCTTGAATTTCTGGCAGTATCCTGTTGATGTACTGCTGCAATCGTTTTTGAATTATCTTCAGCAAAATTTTACTTGAGTGTGATAGTAATGATGTTGTTCCATAATTTCTGCATTCTGTTAGATCACCTTTCTTTTGAATGGGCACAAATATTAATCTCTTCCAGTTGGTTGGCCAGGTAGCTGTCTTCCAAATTTCTTAGCATAGACAAGTGAGCACCTCCAGCACTGCATCCATTTGTTGAAACATCTCAATTGGATTCTGTCAATTCCTGGAGCCTTGTTTTTCACCAATGCCTTCAGTACAGCTTGGGCTTCTTCCTTCTATACTATTGATTCATGATCATATGCTGCCTCCTAAAATGGCTGAACATTGATCAATTCTTTTTGGTACAGTGATTCTGTGTATTCCTTATGTCTTCCCTTGATGCCTTCTGCATCATTCAAAATTTTGCCCATAGAATCCTTCAGAGTTGCAACTCCAGACTTGAATTTTTTCTTCATTTCTTTCAGCTTGAGAAATGCTGACTGTGTTCTTCCCTTTCGTTTTCTAACTCTGGGTCTTTGGACGTTTCATTATAATACTTTGCGTTGTCTTCTCGAGCTTCCCTTTGAAATCTCCTGTTCAGCTCTTTCACGTCATCATTTCTTCCATTTGCTTTAGCTGCTCTATGTTCAAGCACAAGTTTCAGAGTCTCTTCTAACATCCATTTTGGCCTTGTCTTTCTTTCCTGACTCTCATACAGATATAAAAATGAGCATGTGTTAAAGATTTTATTGAACTAATTTAATGAGGGAAGCAGGCAGATACTATTGTTGGTTCAAAAAAGAAGTCAAGAAGCACATATTTACCTGAGTGAAAAAACCTGTTGCCATTGAGTCAACCTGATACAAGACAGCAACTCAGACACAATGATCTAGACCAGAGGCAAGCTCTCAGAACAAAACAAAATAGAAAATCCACATAAACTCACCTGTCTGTGAGGCCAGCTCAAAAAACCAGGCTTGCACAATACCACACAACACGAAACAACCCAGTTTCTAAATATGTATACAGCAATTCTTTGGTAAGATCAACTCAAATCAACAGAAAAATAGGTCCTAGATAAACTCATTAACTTACCAGAGTCTCAATGGAGAGATATCAGACTCTTTGATAAAACCTGAGCATCAAAAGAAAGTTCCCCAAAGGAAAGAAAAGACAAACCAAATGGGAACTCATTTTCCCAAAATGGAAGGCAAACGAGCAGATGGAAATTCATTTTCCCAAAATGAACACTGAAATTCTAAATTACTTCAAGTATATTCAACTTATACACCTACTCCTCACTTATCGGCTACCTCGTTAACTGACATTTCACATTTATGACAATAGTAAAAAATCTACTGACTATTTTGTGCACTAATGAGGCATCGGGGATGGCAGAAATGGCTGCGGAGATCCCCTCCCTTCAGGAGGGTATCCAGGTGGCCTCTGGGAAGCTTCAGCCAGGCTGCCCTGTGCCCTCCACTCCCTCCTGCCGGTGGGTACACCATGTCCCCCTGACGCGTGGGGTCAGCCTCCCCTGTGGCCATGGCCTCCTGGCAGATGCACAGGCAGCACAGAGCCAGTGGGTGCCTGGTCTGGGTTCCCAGCTCCTATGCGGCCTGAGGTCTTGCAGCTCAAATTTGCTGTAAGGGAAGGGAGGTGGGAAGGGAGGAGAGAAAGAGGCATTGGAGAGAGTGTTTGGAAGAAATGTGTGCAAGCTGAACTGGGCCTGAAGCCTCTGCCTCAGTGGGGCCAGGTGCATGGCCAGGCTACCAGCGCTCTCGCAGGAAGCCCGGAGCCTTGGTGACTTGCAAGGCCTGGAGGACCAAGCAGGCTCCAGAATCATGAATGCAGGTTGCAGGAGTGGGAGTGCAGCCCTGGAGGTGGCTCCTCGAGGGAAGCTTTGACCCACCACACAAGGAAGGTGAAGTGGTTAAGCCATGGGCCCTCCAGTCACACAGCTTGGCTTTATCCATCTTTGTCTCCTCCGAGCCTCCTTCTCCCCAGAGGAATAATCCATAACTGGACTAGTCACAGTAATGAGCACATCAGTAAATCTTAGTTGTTATTATTTCCAGGATCATATTTTCTAAAAAAAAAAAAAAAATCAGACAAAAGCATGGTATGAAAACAGAAAAAAAAAATCCTCCATTTTTGCATAATGCTGATTTTCACATAACAACCTGTTCTTTGGAACCTAATCGTGTCAATAAGTGAGGAGTGGGTATAGTGTTTTCTTTTTGTTTTTTTGTTTTTTTAACTTGAACCCCAAACCAGCGTCCCGGCAGAGGGGAAACCCAGGCTCATTGATCAAGGATGTTAAGAATAGGTTGAAAACTGTGGTCACCCAGAGTCAAATAAAATACCTAGCAGGGAGCCTGCCACAGGGTTTGGTCAGTGTTTTGTTTCAGAGTGTGCCTCTGTTGCATGAGAGTTTTCTTGAGGCTGGTGGGCAGCCTACTGCTCTGGCCCATCTCATGTCCCAGCTTATGCTTTCCCAGGTGTCTTCCTGTTGGTAGTAAGTGCCCTGTAGGCTTTTAAGATATTTGAACCCAGGCCACATTTTTTTGTGGCTTAAAAACTCTAGGATTCCTTCATAACAACCATATGAAACCTGGTTTGATTTCTCCTAAACCTAATTCATTCTGCCAGCTAGAGACCTAGTCTCTTATTTTAGACCTAAAATG
The DNA here is from genome assembly GCF_000243295.1 of Trichechus manatus latirostris. NCBI lineage: Eukaryota > Metazoa > Chordata > Mammalia > Sirenia > Trichechidae > Trichechus > Trichechus manatus. The sequence continues at coordinate 13,860,406 of NW_004443990.1, read as the reverse complement.
TACTAGAATCTCCGATTGGAAAGTACCTAAAACTGGTCACTGATTTTCCAAAATTTACTTGCAAGAACCAAACCAAATCCACAATAAAAACTTGAAGAGCTATCAATGCAAGGGAGCAGAGCTTGCATTCCAGAGGTTTTTTTCACCCTAAAGGATTCCGTAGAATTCGAAGAGGCAGAGAGCGCAAATAGGCTAGGCTCAGTGGTACCGTGCCCATGTTTCCAATGGCTCGGGGATCATGAAAGATAATGCACCTTCGAAGTCCTGCTCCTGACACCAGAAATGTCAAAAGAAAATTTCTTAAGTTTTGTTGAGGAATAGAACAGCTATACCTGGGCCTGAACCTGTTGCCTTCGAGTCAATTCCTACTCATAGCGCTATGGGACAAAGTAGGACTGCCCCACAAAGTTCCCAAGGAGCAACTGGTGGATTCAAACTGCCAACCTTTTGGTTAGCAGCCAAGCTCTTAAACACTATGCCACTGGGGCTCCTGTGCTTGGGCGGCACTAGGTAAAAATACAAAGTGCTCTGCTGGGAGACAGGAGTCTATATACATAGAGAACAAAAGAAAAGTAGGAAGCTAATGACTGATTGTAGATAAGCTCAGCCTCAGCTTGAAGTCCTTTGAAGTGTAAAGGTCATCAGTCACTTGGTTAGGAAGGAGGGAGCAGCTTAGATGAGAGATGCCAACTGGTTTGGTTATACATGAGTGTAGAATTGTAGTTGGTTATAGTTTTTTTCTAGAGCAAATTGTTTACATCTGGGTGCATTCTTCCCTGATGGTTTACATCCTGAACAGTTCAGTTAAGTCATGAACACATTCTTCCCAAGAACAATCCTTTATATCTTGATACACTCTTCCTAAATGGTTTGCATCCTGACCTTTTTGTTTCTTGCGAATGCATGTTGGTCTCATCATTCTTAGTCTGACACAAGTGCCTCCAGTTTGAAACTTTTTGGTTTACATTCCGAAGGCCAAGGTCATTGCTGGGCAGGCTGGAGCTGAGGGAAAAAGTGAAAGTAGACAGTTGCTACTTGGGCACCATCTTCTAGGCCAGCCTCTTGCTTCTCCTTCTCCCCCTATCCATACCCGTGTCACCCAGATGCTGTGGATCTGCACCATCCAGTACATAGCCACTAGCCACATGTGGCTATTAAACAAAAAAAATTTGTTTTTGCTATTTTAATTTAAATGAAATAAAAATTCAGTTTCTTAGTCACACTAGCCACATTCTAAGGGCTCTATAGCCATATGCGGTTAGTGGCTACCGTATCACACAAAGCACTATAGAACATTTCCATTGTTGCAAAGAATTCCATTGGACAGCACTACTGTGACTGCTCCCTCCCTCCAACTCATGTTTCTCTCCTGCACCTGTTTCTTCTTGCCAAGCTTGTTATCCTCTTCTGTAAAGCTTTCCTTCTTTGCCCCCTGGAAAAAATAATTCTGTGCTCTCATCACACTGTGTAAATTCCTCTTCTAAAGTCATGTCATGTGGTATTATAATCATGCATGCGTTTGCCTTCCCTGAGAGATCACTGGACTCCTCGGGGCAATCACTGGATTCAGAATGCTAGTCATTGGAATTGCTGGGCAAGCAACTTTATGTCTCTAAACCTCGATTTTCTCATCTGTAAAATAGGGGTAATAATAGTACTTTCCCTGTAACGATTAAATGAGATAATCCATTTAAGGCACTGTGAATGGCACAGAGTAAATCTCCCTGTTTCTCAGTCTTTGTTTGCCCCAGTTGCCTAGTACTGGGCCTGACACCTAGCAGTTTGAAGATAGGAGTGGAAGATTTTCTCCTAAAGCCCAGATATCAATTCCCATTCCTTCAATATCCAACTATAAAAGGTTACACTTGCAGCCTTCCCTTAACACTTCTATTGGAATTAAATCAGACTAATTTTTTTTTTATTATTCTATCCTGTTGATTTTGACCTATTGCTGTTAAGTCGATTCCCACTCATAGTAACCCTATAGCACAGAGTAGAACTGCTCCATAAGGTTCCCAAGTAGCAGCTGGTGAATTCGAACTGGCAACCTTTTGGATAGCAGCCAACGCTTAACCTTTGCACTACCAGGGCTCCTGTTGACTTTAGCTCCCCAAAATATCACCAAAAGAACCAGCTGATTAGGCAAAGCTGGTGGATTCCAACTGCCGACCTTTTAGTTAGCAGCCAAGCTCTTAACCACTGTGCCACCAGGGCTCCTTAGGAGCAGGCGGGAGGCACGATTAAATGCCAAAGAGACTTATTTATAAGGTGAAGTGTGATGTGGAGGCAGGAAAAAAATGAAGATGACGTCTCAGTGCCCTTCCAAGGTATAGATCTTTCTCATTCCTGACTGAAAGAAATCACAGTTTAAAAAAATAAGAATAAACAGCTCGTTCTAGAAGATGAAACAGGATTCTTGGGGTGAGACTGCTGTTCCGCACTGCGGAAAGCCAGAGGAAGCAGCTGAGCCCTCCTGGGGCCCAGCTACCTGAGCACTGCAAGTCCCAGCACGCAACGCGATGAGGGCGGGGCTTGGTGACCGTTATGACGTTATGGGCGGGGCCAAGCAGATCAGCTTTCCTTCGGTTTTTAGCCCCGCCCCTGTCGCTTGCCCTGCCCGGTTGCTGTTGCGCCGCCGATGACTGCTACCCTCGGTGAGTCCCTGAAGTGAAAGGGGACAATTAGGCCATCGGGTTCCCCAGATTCAGACTTCCAGTCTTGAGAAAGCGCGTTGGGTGGGTAGAGGTGGCTCAGGTTTTGTTTTCACTTCATACACCTTTCTAGGGTAATAAGTGGGAGTGACCTCATGAAGCCCCTTCGCGGCCTTCGAGAGTTAGAAGGCAGCCTTCTACTGACGAAGGCAAGGCTTCAGTGCTTGTGACCAGGTAGGAGGCTCCTTGAGCAAAGAGAGAACTCTGACCGGGTTAAGGGTAGTGACCGCACGGCAGCCACCCCGACGCGTCATGGCGTCATGCCCCTTCCCGAGGGCGCGGAGATCGTGATGGTCCTCATAATCCCTTTCCTTGATCCCATTGCTGCTTGCGTTGAGGCTTGAGGCAGGGCACTGACTCCAAGGGGCTGAGTCATCCCAGCTTCCTCTGTGGGCCGCAGTTTCCCTATCTACGAGTAGATTTGGCCCTTGGAGCCCCTTTCCTTCAGATCAGGCATTCTGTAAAGTGAAGGAGATGTTCTAGGCAGCCACGAAGCAAAAAAAAAGGGGAGTGACCGGCTTCTTTAGGGTTGATCTCCCATTGCCTCTCCACACCACCACCGTTAGCCCAATTTAGTTTGGGGGCTAATGTCCCCACCCACGTTATGATTTCAACCCCTCCCGGGCACGTTCACTTTCTGTGTCACTTGGATTCTTTGTTCCTGATCTAAGCCAACAAATGGCCGTGGTTGGAGCTGAGTAGATTAATATGGATGATTCATTATAACTTGTCTCCACTATTGCACAACCCATTTAAAGTCGGCTTTTTATGCAGTATTCCTTTGCGGATTATGGAGGGCACATGATTAAAGAATATCTAGATGGCTTACTTTCCCAGGTATTTTAAGGGGGGGCTTGAAATTCTGCTTTTAGCAGGCATGAGAGCTCTGGAGAGGAAAGGGCCCTGAAAAAGGTAGTCGGTAATCCTGCGTTACCCGGCACCAACAAGTTGTATTGTCTTTATGGTCAGATAATACATCTGGGGCTTTTTAAAAAATGTGACTGTGCTTATTGATATAATATCTTGCTTCCTTATTTTCTTAGATGAAAAGAGAGACAGTTAAAATGAACTCTTTGACTTAGGATCATGATTATAGCTGGAAAGGCCCTTAGACATTATCTAGCTTGATCCACACATTTTACCAACAAGGAAACTGAGGCCTAAAATCAGGCAGTATGACTTGACCAAGGTCTCAGCTAGTTAGTGGCAGAGCTAAGACAGGCTCCCAGGTCCCTTGGCTCCTAACCCAGTCCTCTTTCCACTACACTTCAAACACTGTCGCTACCCATAATACTTCAGGGGTTGGCAGAATGACCTCTTGCAAGAAAAAGTGAATAATCTCAGTAAAATGGAGATGTACCACATAGCTTTGAGCTTTTCACAGTTTCCTCCACTTGTCTGAATCTCATGTCCCAGAACCATTTTTCTGTTCTCCCCCTAGTACAGCTGACACTGCTCGTGTGGTATGTGAAGTGAGGGCCTGCTTAGAAGAAGCTGGGCAGCCAATCCAAACAGTTGCAGTTAATAATATTAAAAGCTTCATGGGAGTATAAGATTTTTCTAAGGTACTCTGAAAAATCTTAGGTAAGGAACTAGAATACATTTGCAAAGTTCATATTAGAGCCATTGGCTCAGTAATTTGTGATAAATGATTGTGTGTCTTTGCTTTTGCTACCTGTCTCAGGATCGTTTACACACTCATAGTATCCATTGCCAAAGGGTGGTTATGTGTAAGCATCTCTTCCAGGGCCAGGGAGGAATGGGATTCAAATCAGTTTATCCATTTTGCTAATTGTTTAGAAAACAAAGTAAGCCGGATGAAGGGATTAGATTAAATATGGATTTGGCTTTTACTTGTTTTTGTTTTCCCTGTTCCCAAATGAGGAACTGATTTGCATTTCTCCTTGGCTGCTAAATCATTTGGTTTCCTTCTGTGAACTAATCCAGAGACGCTACCTACAGTTTTCATTTCTCTTGAAACATTGGTATAAAATACTAATTTAAAAAGGCAGGCCATTCTTTAAGGTATAATTTTAGTTATTTCTAATAGTTATTTCTTATTTGTAGTTCAGCATTTGTTGTTAGGTGCTGTTGAGTCAGTTCCAGCTCAGAGCGACCCTATGTACAACAGAACAAAACACTGCCCGGTCCTATGCCATCCTCACAGAATTGTTGCTATGTTTGAGTCCATTGCTGCAGCCACTGTGTCAGTCCATCTTGTTGAGGGTTTTCCTCTTTTTTGCTGACCCTCTACTTTACCAAGCATGATGTCCTTCTCCATGGACTGGTCCCTCCTGATAACATGTCCAAAGTATGTGAGACGAAGTCTCGCCATCCTCACTTCCAAGGAGCACCCTGCGTGTACTTCTTCTGAGACAGATCTGTTCGTTCTTCTGGCCGTTCATGGTATATTCAGTATTCTTCACTAGTACCGTAATTCAGAGGCGTCAATTCTTCTTCAGTCTTCCTTATTTATTGTCTAGCTTTCATATGCATATGAGACAATTGAAAATAACATGGCTTGGGTCAGATGCACCTTAGTCCTCAAAGTGAACATATCTGGTTCAGCATACATGCGGACAAATCTTTAGAAAAATTGGTGAGTTGATTTCATTGAATATTTGCATTGTTAGAGTCTGAACCAGGAAGCTTTACAACATTTTTTTATTTTCTGCTAAAAATTGCCTATCAGTGTAGTTTGTGGATTAACTCAGAGCAAGAGTAGAACTGGCTGTTGTTCCTTTTCTTCAAGAGGACATAGAGGATCTGTGCTCTCATAGAACAGTCCTGGGAGTAGTATATTAGGCTTGAAAAGCTCATTAAATGAAAATGTGTCAGGCTTTCTTAGAAGCCAGGAGCCAGTTCAGGGGACTCATTTTAAAATACATTGCCTTTTATTGCCTGCTTCCTCTGAGGACCCTAATCCTTTTGGAATTAGCTGAAAAGAAAAGTAACTATATCTGGGAGACCAAGTAAAGTGGCTCTGATGGTTTTTAGAATCTCTGTGCATTATTTTCGCATGCTTGATGGTTTTGTTTTTTAAAAATCTGTTTTCCCATATCACTTCTTATGTGGCCAGTCCTTAATTTTGGGGAGTAGAAGTGAGGAATTCGGTGGAGTCCAAGCCCACTGCTGTCAAGCTGATTTCGACTCGTGGCCCCCGTATAGGACAGTGTAGAACTGCCCCATAGGGTTTTCAAGGCTGTAATATTTATGGAAGCAAATTGCCGCATCTTTCTCCCACAGAGTGGCTGGTGAGTTTGAGCTGCCAACCTGTTGGTTAGCAGCCAAGTGCTTTAACTACTGCATCACCAGGACTCCTTTTAGGGAATAATATTCCATAATTTCTAGGAAGCCTAATTCATTCCACTGCTTTTTCATGAATCAGTAGTTCTCTGGACTTCTAAATTTAACTTTTGTTCTTTTTATGTTTCTTCTTGTTTCCTTGCCTCTCTGGTTATTTCCAGAATTAGAAGTAGACTGTGGACAGTTTCTATAGTGGAAAGGGTGGCTAGAGGAGGGGGAAGTTGATGGTCAAATCGTTCCAGTTTTCCTTATACACCCCCCCCGCCCCCACACACACACACACACACTCACTTCTAGATTGCTTTGTCAGAAAGGTAATTTCCCAAGTGTTGTTTTGAGCCCATTTCTCCCAGAGAATTTTAATCACTGGGAGGGAGGAAAGGCTTTAACGATCACTTGACCATAAAAATCAGCTGATATCTTCCTTCCAGGAAAATTAATGGAGAACCTCCTCACTGATTTAGCTCAGATTAGCATGGTTGTGCTCTAGGTTTACCCGTGGCCCTTCCTGTTCTCAATTTTGGTAAGGAGAGAAGGGAAGCCATTGCTGTTCTCCACTCTGCCTGCCCCCTTAATCCCTTCCCCAGTCTTGGCAGAGGAGAATTTTCACCTTTATTTTAAGAATGGTTGAGTTACGAATACCTTGAGTGCCATTGGGTGCCCTCTGAGTCCTTCGGGGAAGGTGATGAGATCTCTGAAATAGGAAGCTTTGTGGAGTCTCTTGCATTTTTGATAATCAAGGTACCAAGGCTGTTGACCTTGCCAGATGAATGGTTAGGTTTTCAGATAAATGAAAAGAGATAGTGTTTCCTTTGGCTATACACTCAGAACATGAGCTCTTTCATGTCATTTTGTACGTATGTGCTGTCCCTTCTTCAGGCTGACTTTGGTTGGCATGAGATTTGGGTTATTTTTCTAGTGAGGGCAGAGAGGTTGTCCAAAGCCACCCATACCCTTGTTTGGTCTTGCCTTTCCGAGTAGCATCCATTTGCAAAACAGCTAGCCAAAGTTTGAGTGTGTGGAAGGTTAGTCATGGAGAGTGAATTTGATGGGTCCTTAAAGAAATCAGATCTGTGCCTTTTGCTTTTTTGGCACCATGCAATTTGAACCAGCCATGCCAGCTGAACCAGCTGTACCAAGAATCGGCATAGCACTTGGAGATTATCATCTCCTTGCCCTATTTCAGAAAACAACAACAAAAAAACTGAGGCACAGCACCTTCACCAAGGGTATCCAGCAAATTAAGGGCATGCCTAGAAAAAGAACTCGTTAGGCCCACCATTGTTTACCTACAAACCCCTTCCTTTTACATTTTTATAGTTGGCATGCGTATATTATTTAATCAGTGATTACTATGAGTGGGGTGTAAACTGTGGTGAAGAAAGTAGCTATGGTCCCTGCCCTTGCAGCTCATGGTCTTAAGTGGAGAAGACAAATTATATAAGTGTTATGAAGGAAAAAGGAATCCCTGGGTGGTGCAGATGGTTAACCAAATGGAGGCTGAGTGCCCAAGGAGGTACCTCGGAAGAAAGGGTTGGTGACCTACTTCTGAAAAATCAGCCATTGAAAGCCCTATGGCACAGAGTTCTACTCTGACACACATGGGATCTCCATAAGTTGGAATCAACTTGATGGCAACTGGTGGATGAAGGAAAAGAATAGGGAGTGTGATACTGAGATTAATTGAGGGGCAAGCCCTGAAGTCACTATTACCTGAATATTCTTCATAATCCATAGTCAAAAGAATAAAGTCATATTACAAGCTTAGATAAATTGGTGCTCTAGGCTTGAGACAAGGGGACATGCTGGCATCAACATGACTGGAGACCACTAGTAAAAATAGGGGTTGGGTAAGCTGAGACCAGAGCCCTGGTGACACAGTGATTAAGAGCTCGGCTGCTAACCAAAAGGTCAGCGGTTCAAAGCCACTAGCCACTCTGCAGGAGAAAAATGTGGCAGTCTGCTTCCTTAAAGATGTACAGCCTTGGAAACCCTGTGGGGCAGTCCTACTCTGTCCTTTACAGCTATGAGTCAGAATCAACTAGACAGGCGGCAGTGGGGGGTTTGAAGCTGAGAAACCTCCCTGCCTACTCTTCTGTAAACATCCAAGAGAAACCATTGCACGGGCAATGGCTTATCATAGGGAACGAGACTTGACCTGGACTGGAATGTCACCTCCCCCCACACACACACTTAGAAAAGCTGATCTGAGGTTTGAGGTTGAGGATGTGGCTAAGCTGTATCACACAACAGAAAGTCAATGCATTTCTTAGTTCCTTGTCTCAATCCCAAGAATAGACAGACAGTTCACTGCTCAGAGTTCCCTTGCCTTCTGTGACAAGACTACTGGCAGAGCTGGAAGAGGTCTGGTTGCTTACACTTCAAAATAAAACCAGGAAATAGGTAGAGTGGGACAGGGCTAGAAGAGCTAGTGTTTTTTGGTTAATGAACTTTTTTTTTTTTTTAATTATGTGTATAATAATCTTCCTTGTTTCAACAGCTGAATTTGTAAGGTATATAGTATTTGCATCTGTACAGCTGTTTCCCCATCTGCTGTGCAGTCCTGCATATTTTGTAATTTTTCCCTGTAAAACCCTGCTTTGATTATCACGAATCCACTTAGTGTTACACCAGTGAAGGCATTTAGAAAACAATGCGTGTGACTCAATTTGAGGGGCAGGAAATATCAGATCTCAACAATTGAAAAGACTTCGTTCTTTTATGTATTGTTTTCACCTCCAAAATTGTTTCCCACCCTTGGTCACATCTCTACTGTGACCTTGAAAGGTGAAACACAAGTTATTATCCCTATTTTGTACACAGAGATCCAAACTTGATTGTTGTCTTCCAAATATGGGCTGCATTTTTCTTTGCTTTTACCCGGTGCTGTTTCCTTCACATGGAATGCCCCCATGCCCAAACCCCCTTGTCAAAATTCTAAGCCTTCCTTGAGGGCTTTTCTGAGTCTGCTTACTTCCTGAACCTTTTCTTCATTTCCCTAACCAGTTGCCATCTCTCCCTCTTGAACATCCCAGAGCATTTTGCACTTCTTATTCCATCTTTATGGCAGTCACTAGTATATTCATCTACTCTCCATATTGGATTGAGAATCCTATGAGGGCAAAGACTCTACCAGAAAAGAAAAAACCCACAAGAATAATCACCAACATCTGTTAAGCCCTTTCTCTGTGTTAGACTCTGTGCTAAGTACTTTGTCATTCAACACCTCTCTACTTTGTATGAAGTGCCTAGCACGGGTTTAAAGGCTAGACCCTTCATATTATTTCAGTTAATCCTTATCCCCCCATTAAAAAAGAAATGAGGTAGGTGTTATTATTAGCCCCGTTTTATAGATGAGGAAACAGACACAGAGCTAGATTGGTTAAGTAAATCCCGCAATGTCACACATTTAGTAGTTGAAGTTGGGATTTGAATTTTGCCATTTTGCTTTCAGAACCCATGCTTGTCACCACTGCATATCTGTCTCTCTCTCCTCCTTATCTTTCTTCCCACTCCCATCCTCAGCTCCCAGTAGAGTACCTTATATATGGAAGGGCTGATAATTATAGGAATGGAATTGAATGGAGAAGCCAAAACGCAGAGAGATTGGCTTTCTTAAAGTCACAGGGCTTGTTGGGATTTAAAATCTAGAATCTAGGTTTTAAGATTCCTAGCTCAGGCCATTGTTCTCCAGGCTGCCTTACTTATTTAAGGCATTCAGAGAAAGGGAAACAAACTAGCTATGAGCAGAGAATAAGGATATGTGAGGGTGGTGGTTTAAAAATGTCCATGGTGAAGAGGTCAGTGAGATTCTCAGAAAATTCTTACAGTAGAGGAAATTATGAACTGCAGAATGGCTCAAAGTGAAACAGAAAGCAAGTTGCATGACCTCAATACTTGTCAGGCTTTTGCTTTTCCTGACTTGCCTTGAACGGAATGTTCCCTGGGTGAGTGCCCAGAAATCTCCAGCATTTCGACAATCCTTTCTGTGCCTTACTCTTATATCTCATAACAGGACCCTTACCATGGAAGAGATAATAGAAGATCCCCCTACATCAGCTGTCTTGCTGGATCATTGTCATTTCGCTCAGGTCATCTTTAACAGTGTGGAGAAGTTCTACGTTCCTGGAGGGGACATCACATGCTATTATACCCTCACCAAGCATTTCATCCCTCGTCGAAAGGATTGGATTGGCATCTTTAGAGTAAGTGGTTAATTGAGTACCAAGCGATCAGAAGTTAGAGGTGAATCTTATAAGCATTTTTTTATATTATGTCTGGCCAATTTTAAAATGCTAGACTAAACTCCCTGACACTTTCCCCTTCACATACCAATGTGTGGTGTGGGACTCATATTTTAAATTCAATCTCAAAATAAAATAAGGTTGCAGATTTTGATTCTCAAAGTTTATAATGCATTCATAGACCAATTACAATTTTTAAAAAATAATCTTATTTTGAAATACCGTCTGTGTCTTGACTGGGATGGCTGGTCCCTTCTTGTGTAATTTTCCTGTGACTTTAAACAACACTTCCTTACTTAGTACAGTATTTAATTTGTTTTAATATGAGTATCACAGATCTGGAAAAGATGTTGAGAAGTTACCTGGTCCAACACCCTGCATCCAAGAAATCTGTTCCTGAGTGTGTCTTGCTTCTTTTGAAAGATTTCTGACAAAGTTCATGAGCTCTTTCAGTGACCTCTTCCAGTGTCTAATCACCCTGTCAGTTCAAGTACAGAACTTTCTCTTAACTGCTTCCCCTTTTCTGTTTCTTCTTTGTCTCCGACATACACACTCCATAATGACAAATCTTCCTATTTGCAGAGACTGGAGATAAAGGTCAGATTTAAATAATTTACATTGCTGAATTGCAATGTCAGTGACCTTTGGTTTGATACCTCAGTATGTCATATGCCTGTTCGCCAACGCTGCTCATTCTGAAATGAGACACCATTCTTCACTGCACTCTGAAGGAGCTGTTACTTATTCACATCCCTCATTAAATTCCTTTTCCTTAATTGTTTGGAATACCAAGGTCCTTGATGGAGCTATGGAAGCTGGAGAAACAAGACTGGTGTTTGGAGGTAGGAATAGTTGACAACCAGAGGGACACTGGCAGGTGTCGTGACAGTTCCTGAGACTGCAGGATATTGAGTCATCAGACTAAAAGATATTCTAACATAAAACTGACACAGCAGAGCGTTTTCTCTTAGAAAGAAAGAAGATAGTAGTTTTTTTTGTTTTTTTTTTTCTTCCCTAAATGTAGCAAAGCATATAGATTAGCACTGTCCAATAGAACTTTCTGTGATGGAGCTATACCTTCACTGTACAATACATGTGGCTGTTGAGCCCTTGAATTACGCTAGTATAACTGTATTTTAAATTTTATTTAATTTTAAATAATTTAAATAGCCACATGTGGCTAGTGGCTACCATATTGGACAGTGCAGATATAGATAATATTAAAAAAAGCAAATGGTTTAAAAATTACTTACTAGACTTTGAAATGTAACTTTTTATTTCTTGCAACATAGTTACATTTCTGTTTTACTTAAACTGAATATTTGTATTCCCCAAGCACATAGGAACTGCCAGTGAAAACTTCACCAAAACCAAATGAAAATCTTGTGCTTTTTAAAAACAAATATGTTTAAAAACATTAAAAAAATAAATAAAGCATCTATATTTGGAATGCATTTCAGATTGCCATACCCAAATCAAGAAATAATGGTTAATCCAGAGAAGGATCTTTAATGTTCATTGCCCGTAAAACCATTAACTGGAACACCTATCCTGAAGCCCAAAAGTTTTAAGAAGTTTTCAGACTACTAAAGAAAGAACACGGGTGGTGCAGTGGTTAAGAGCTCAGCAGCTAACCAAAAGGTCAGCAGTTGGAATCCACCAGCCCCTCCTTGGAAGCCCTTTAGGGCAGTTCTACTCTGTCTTATAGGGTTTCTGTGAGATGGAATCAACTTCATGGCAGCAGGTTTGGTTTTGGTAAAGAGAGAATAGATTTTTTTTTTTTTTTTTTGAGAACATACTATGCGTGCCAAGCCCTTGGTGAGGTTTCGAGTGTGTATATGTGTGTGTTTTCCAATCCTAACAGCACAGCAGCCCCATGAGGTGGGTAGTGTTGTCTCTTATTCACAGATGACTAAAATGAATATACTCAAGAGAAATGGTAACTTTCCCAAGGTCTTATAGTGAGTAAGTGGTGAAGCAGCATTTAAACTCGTGTGTTTGACTCCCAGACCTGTGCTTTGTCTCTTGTATTGCGCTGAATTCCTTTAACAGAGAGAGAATTAAGAGTTAAGTGTAAAGTTTTGTCCTTCATATCTCACGTTGTTCTTTCTGTGTAGCCTTAATCAGGTTCCTCAACTCCTTATCACCCTTAATGCCAGTAGTTGCTGGCACCTAGTGGGCACTTAGTAAATGTTTCTGAGTGCATGCGTATGCTACATCTTCTCAATATAGACAGAGCCACCACCAGTCATAGAGCCTAAAGCGGGTGGGAATCAGCTTTCTTTCCTTCAAGTCAATGTGTAATCCTGTGCTCTGTGCTATGCTTTACCTGGGTATTTAAATGTTTTCAAGGATTCAAAGAGGGAAAATATCATGCCACAGAGGCAGGCTGGGACTAGGAGAGCCATTTTTGCCTTAGGTCTACTTTAGTGAAGAGCCAAGGCCAGAAATTGCAGGTGGCTAGAAGTTGTTTCCTTGTTTCAAGGCAGCAGTAATTCTGAGGCCTTCCCAAACAATATTTTGGTCACAGTGCATTAAGAAACTCCAGGATGTGAATGAGGACTCTATAAAATTCCTGCTTCCTGGACCACCGCAGGCTGCGGTGGCTCTGAGACGCATACAGCAATGGAGTGTGTATTAATGAGACACTAAAACATGCCCTAGTATGTTCTGATAAGCTTTCAGTGTAGCCTTTTCAACTCTACTCTGATTCCTTAATGTATAAAAATGGAATTTATTTTTAGTTCTTTTTCTTCCCACTGGGCTCAAGCAGGGTCAAAATATGGCAATAAATGTAATTTTGCTTCTCATTTACCGAGTTTTCCCCTTAAAGACACGATGGCTTCCTTTCTGTTCTCTGGTGCGCCCTCATCTTCCAGATAAGATTTGAGCTGTCTTAAACATTTGGTGAGAAGATTTTCCACTTAGCCAGCTTTCTGCTCCGAGGCATGTTTTGCTATGTTCTTGTGTCTTATGATTTACTGCATTCAGTACCTAGAAGGGGCCTTTATAATCACCAGATTGTTGTTACTGTCTTTATCACCAAAAAGCCGTCATGTTAAGCACGCATTAAGAAAAACACTGAAGAAAGAAAACTATATTGACCTGGACTCTGTTATCTGGTGCCTCATAACCTAAGACTCCCTGCTTCCCCCTACCCCATGCACGCACATACGTTATTCAAAAGAATGCATTTTTTAAATGCAGTAGTATAACCATGTTGGTGTAGGTGGCAAGGCTGAATTGGACTCAGGAGAGGACAAACTAGTGGAGAGTACAGGTCAGAGTGCTTTCTGATGTAGAAATTCCAAGAACACCCTTTGTAAGAAGATAGCAGGATCAAGGTTCACAATCCCAGAACTTTTTCCCCCAATCGCTCAGTTGTTTGTCTGACTTGGAGATGTAATTTTTGGAGCACTTATACTGGGTATGGAGTAACTTGTTATCATTTTCTTTTAAGTCTGGTATTTTGGACTGTGTGTGCATGCCAATTTTTAGTGGTACCAGACATTTTACCATATGTTGTCATAAATCAAAAGCAAGATTTGATCCATGGTGTGTGAACCTTGACATAATGAACCCATTCTGTTGTATTTCCAACATACACAAATAAAAAGTATGTTTTAAGAAGAGATAGCACAAATAAGATTTCCTCCTGAGCCCTTTCAGATGCTGAGCAAGAGCCTTCTTATCTTTGCAGGTGGGATGGAAGACAACCCGTGAGTATTACACCTTCATGTGGGTTACTTTGCCCACTGACCTAAACAGCGAATCAGCCAAACAGCAGGAAGTCCAATTCAAAGGTGAGAAAAATACAGGATCAAAGGTCTTGGAGACAGTCAGCAGAAAAGGCTAATTATTAATCTTCTTGACCTTGAGCTTTCTGAGACAGATAAAAAAATAAACTCCAGATTTTTAATTTTCTGAATAGATTTTATTTTGGATTAAAAATCATGTTGTGTTTTCAGCTTATTACCTGCCCAAGGATGATGAGTATTACCAGTTCTGCTATGTGGATCAGGATGGTGTGGTCCGGGGAGCAAGTGTCCCTTTCCAGTTCCGTCCGGAAAGTGAAGACGACATCCTGGTTGTTACCACTCAGGTCTGTAAGCATCTCACCTCAGTCCCTTTATGCCATTAGGATTAGCAATTCGAGAATAGAGTGAAATTATTAAGTCTTTTGGGTCAGATAGTGTTGGGAAAAAACCCATTCAGAAATGATTTCAGAACCTTAATAAGAATCCTAACAATAAATGATCTCTTCCTTCTCTAAAACTTTTGACTCATTACCACTCACTTATCTTAACTTTTCCAGTTACTTAATTTTTGTCATATGTACATTTTGTCACCATAGTAAGTTTATCAGCTCCTTTTTATTTATTTATTTCATCAGCACCTTTGAGGATAAAAGTACCAAATATTCTTTGTATCTCTCTCAGTTCTGACACAGAGCCTGTCATATATTAGATTCATTTACTTACTTAGTCATTTAACAGGATACCTACTTTTCATTCAGCACTGTGGTAGGCACTGGGGATGCAATGAAGAATTAAAACACTGTCCCTGGCCTCAAGAAGCTAAGTGCAGTAGGAGAGACAAACAATACTAAGTTTCTGCAAGAAGAATCTACATTGCCTCCTTCTTCTGTTATTCCCCCTTTTGACTTTTTATGGCCTTGATTTTTGCTTATCTGTCTTTTGTGGTAATGACAGCCTTAATGCTGTACTTATACAGACATACCTATATTACACCGTTAATTTCACAAAGGAGCAGCTCCCATTTAGGGTACATGGGTGTCACTATAGTGAGTGGAAATCAACCAGACCCCCACCATCTCAGCCTGTGGGAATTTTCTTTTCAGAGGGACTTACATATCCACTGAGCTATAAAGGATCAAATCTGAGTTTATGGAATGCTCTTTCGTAGGGAGAGGTGGAGGAGATTGATCAGCGTAACAAGGAGCTTTGTAAAGAAAACCAGGAGCTGAAGGACAGCTGTGTCAGCCTCCAGAAGCAGAACTCAGACATGCAGGCTGAGCTGCAGAAGATGCAGGTATGGCTGCTGGTTAAAGGTGAAGTTGAATCCCAGAGGTCAGAATTGGATGGTGCCTCTTATCCAGCACTATTTTCTGTTTTGCTTGTGATCTCACCCCCTTATACTAATAAGTATTTGTTGACTGCCTGAGATACTAAAAAAAACTCTTAGAACTGATTTGTCCCTTTGATGACTTTTCAATCTGTTTTCTTTTAGGGACTACAGGAGGAGCTAGAAACCCTAAAGAGCATCAATAAGAAGTTGGAACAAAAAGTGAAAGAGCAGGAGGACTGTTGGGAGCTAGAGTTGCTTCAGTGAGTTGGTCTCATAATTCTTAGATATGAGGAACTGCTGTATCAGACACCCTTTGACAGAGTCAGATTGGATTCCTGGAATTCAGGAGGAAATACTCTTCCTGTTATGACATTTGAATCGTGAGCTCTTTGATTCTAGATTAGAATCAAATGAGATTAGAGAATCTGTATCAGATTAGATTAGAGAATCTGTATCAGAATGGGAAGGAGAAATGACCTGAATTCAAGTATTAACTTTGTTGTTTTTGTTAGGCGCAGTCGAGTCAGTTCCAATTCATAGCGACCCTATGTACAGCAGAACGAAACACTGCCCAGTCTTGTGCCGTCTTCACAATCATTGCTGTATTTGAGCTCATTGTTGTGGCTACTGTGTCAATCCATCTCACTGATGGTCTTCCTGTTTTTCACTGACCTTCTACTTTACCAAGTTTGATGTCCCTGTGTCCATCCTGATAACATGTCCAAAGTACTTGAGATGAAGTCTTGCCATCCTTGCTTCTAAGGAGCATTCTGGCGTACTTCTCCCAAGACAGATTTGTTCGTTCTTCTGACAGTCCATTGTATATTCAGTATTCTTTGCCAACACCATAATTCAAAGGCATCAATTCTTCTTCGGTCTCCCTGATTCATTGTCCAGCTTTCGCATGCATATGAGGCAATTGAAAATACCCTGGCTTGGGTATTAACTTTAGGGATTAAATATTTGCAGTTGTTTGGGGTCAAGGAACCAAAACAGGACTATAGAAGAGAGTAACCCACCCATTGCCATCAAGTCAATTCCGATTCATAACAACATATAGGACAGAGTAGAACTTCCCCCATAGGGTTTCCAAGACTGTAATCTTTATGGAAGCAGACAGCCACATCTTTCTCCCGCAGATCAGCTAGTAGGTTCGAACTGCAGACCTTTTGGTTAGCAGCCGAACAGTTAACCACTGGGCCACCAGGGCTCCTGTAGAAGAGACTAGTGGATTTTAAAATAATTCTGCAGGGTTAAAGCCAAGCAAGCCTTAAATCATTTAAGGCCAGGGGCAGCTGACCAGGAGAAACAACTATTGCTACTTCTCTGGATTCAGTGGCCAGGATATATAACATTAGATCCTGGAATCAGCATTCATTTCACAGAGTATCTCCACCTCCACAGACTCAAAGAGCAAAACCAGAAGATGTCTTCAGAAAATGAGAAGATGGGAATCAGAATAGATCAGCTTCAGGTAGGTAATGCCATACCTTTGCCAAAGTATATTTTCTTAGTCTTCCCAACTGCCACCACTTCCTGGTGGCCCAGGAAGATGCATTTCATTGTAGCACGTGCCTAATGGTATACCTTTCAAAGCATAGGACTGAAATTTCAGGTGGTATGTTTTCTGTTTTTAAACCAAACCCCCGTCCTTTTTTTTTAAAGAGTCCACAAGGAATTGATAATTTGTTCAACTTATATTTATTATGAGCTCTTAAGTTGGATGACAGTCATCTATACCAATGATTTTCAAACTTTTTTTAGCTACAAATCTTCCAAGCTAATCTTTCTGAAAAGCCTGGAATGTAAAGCAGAGTTAGCAGCAAAATTGCTCTCCTGTTCAGGAAGCTATGCCTTAAAGAGGGACTTTAAGGAGTGATTCAAAGGATTTTACTCACATGAGTCTTAAATATTTAGAGTATGAGATTATGAGGTTTCGTGGAGCTGAAAAATAAAGGAGTTCTAAAAAGTATTTGGCTGTTGGGAGTTGCTGGGGAAACACATCTCTTTGTTACTATACATTAAAAAAGCATTGTTCTTGTTCAGTTTCCCTTCTCATATATCTTGATTATTTTTCACTATTTTCTCTTTAGGCCCAGCTGTTAATTCAAGAGAAAGAAATGGAGAAGCTTATTCAGGGAGATCAAGATAAGACCAAGCAATTGGAGCATCTGAAAAAGGAAAATGACGAGCTGTTTCTCAGTTTAACTGATCAGGTAGAATCATGGAGGAAAATGACATTTTTAGTCATTTGCAAGAAAATATGTACATTGTTCTTTCTTTATCTTTACCTGGGTATCACTGGCTCTGGGAAAGCTCTCAGAGAAAGCATCTGAAATGAGATATCTCATGGGTTTTCTCAGAAACTAAAAGAGGACTTGTCTCTTCTTCTACATCCTGCTGGCTTGGTTAGCTCAGCAGGCCCTTCCCTGGTGTATGCTGGGGTGGGGGGAATGTTTTCAAAGCAATGAGGGTGAAATCTGGTTTTTTTTGCAGAAGAAGCATCAGAAGAAGCTTGAGCAGACCGTGAAGGAGATGAAACAGAAGGAAACTGCTGCAACAAGGAAGCAACAGGAGTTAACGGCACGTGTGTCTTTGGGCGACTGTGCGGGAAGGCGCATAAAGAAAGGAATGGATAGGGTCTATTTTCCGGTGATGGAGAGGATAAGTAAGACAGATTAGAATAGCGTTTGCCTCTGAGTGTTTTGCTCCCTACCCAAAAGGAGAGACAATCTGCCATTTACAAAATATTTTGGAGAAGTGGGCTTTTCTAATCCGTAATGAGTGATAAAGAAGTACTGAAAGTTAAACTTCATGACAGGTTGTAGTAGATACAGAATCACCCTTACCCCTCCTTAAGAAGCTATTATCGGGGCAGACGAATGAATGATTATAAGGTTGAGCTCTACAACAGGAAAGTATAACAGTAAATTCATAGCAAATTTTGTCATAATAATAGCAATTATCATTATAGTAATGAAAGCCTAATTGACTCATAATTTCTTCTATTGTTGGAAAAGAGGCCTCAGTTAAGACAGGTGCCTGTCTTAACAGGTGCTGTCTTAAATGAAGTCCCATTTTCTGAATTGATGTAAAGGCATGAGAAATCCTAATGTCTGGAGGATATCCAACTTTTGGGATTGTAACTCATACATGCATCATTATTCAATCAATTATTGAGGACCTACTATATAGGTAGTTTTAGCATAATAGTAAGGAGTAGAACAAAGTTGGCAAATTGGCAGCTCACAGGTTAAGTTCAGCTCAAAAAATTGACGTAGTTACCAACATTTGAAAATGGGAATGTTTCCCTTTTGAAAAATCTGTATTTCCAGCTTCTTTTGAAAAATTGGAAGATCTGGCAGCATTGAGCCCACATTCCCACCCAGCAGCAATTTCTGGAGCTAATGAGCTGTTATGCCCTTTAGATGGGTCATGTGTTCTCCACTTTGCTGCAGCCTTCACTGTTTTGTTGCATCCGACTCCTTCACTCAGTTACATTACCTGCCTGGCCCCTATACACACATTTGAATTTGTGACCTCTGATACAGCAAAGGAATTATTGTTTTAAATAATATAGCCATTCAAAGGTTTAAACCTCCTTGTGGCTGGTGTGGGTTTCCTTGGTTTTCATAGAATATTTTTCAAGACCTGAGGCAATTCTTTATTCCAAAAGGCCTCTAACTATGAGGATTATGCCTCTTATACTTCAGGAGCCTAGAAACAAGAAAACAACAGTGGAGGAGCAGTTAGTACAAGAGGTGGAACACCTAAAGGCAAAGGTAGAGGCCGGGAAAGCCTGTTTCTTAGAGAAGTACAAAGAATGTCAACGACTCCACAAACAGATCAGGCAACTCAGGGCTGCTGCACTGGTAGGTGACAGAGATAAGGGGCCCAGGAAAACAAGGGGTGTGAAGGTTTGTGGTTCTTAGACCTAGCCCTGAGGATTGTACACCCTTGTTAGAAAGAAAATTTGATCTTTTAGCCAAAAAAAGAAGGGAAAGCCTGTGAGGCCAGAAACTAGCGTGGGGATCCCATCAGTATCGGCCCCAGCTCAGCAGTGGGTCTCCGGGAAGGTTTTTGTAACCATCGAAGAAGCTTCTGTGCAGACTCAGATAGTCCTTTCTTATTTCTGCCTTTTGAGGAAGTGAAGCAGGACCAGCAGAGCCAGCAGCAGCCAATGGGGATGGGGCACCAGGAGCCTGCAGTCAGCACTGTCATCGGGTAGTCCCCTCTCGCGTTACTACCCCAGGGTCGGCTAGAAGCGCACAGCAGTTTGGGCACCAGCGTTCAAATAAAAAATCTTGGAAAAAAACCACAACCAGTAGGATTAGCTTAAGTGTTTTTGTGAGGTATGCGCATATGTATATATGTAGGTAGGAGACAGGAAGCACTGAAGCATGCCTAGAACTTTGGGGCCATAAAACTAGTCAAGCCAACCCATCAAACTGGGAAGCAGGACACCACCAAACTGGGAAGTAGAAGACCCAGTCTGTGTTCCTCATAGCCTTGGAAATGCCTTCCAGCGCTTGTTCCTCCTCAGTGTAACTTGATTCCAGATCCCTATCCTCACACTGTGGGAGAAAGTCACACCAACCTACCTACCCTGAAGTGCTCCAAGCTTCATTGAGTGAGATGTTTATTCAAAACAACAATGATTGTTTTCATGGTTGGGTGGGATTAAACAAAGCTCCATTTATCCCTAATTCTGATAAATTAGTCTTGAGGTTTTCCCTAAACTTACTTTTTCTCTATATGGTCTCTTATACTCCCAGCCAAACCAAAAGAAGTCAGCGTCTTTCTTGATGCCAGCTCAGGCATTTTGTTAAGCCACTTTTCTATAAGTCGGCACCCCCTCCATAGTACCACTCTTTCCTGCCCCATTTCCCTCCCTGCCCCGCCCAAGTCCCACCCCCTTGGAAGGCCAGAATCCACTAGACTCTCCTTGTTTTTCCTCACCTTGGACCTGGATTGCGATATGTGATCCTAATCCTAATTTTTTTATTTTTGACAGGACCAGAACTTCGACCTATCAAAAAGACTGAGTGAGAATGAGTTTATATTTAAAACTCTGCAGAGAGAAAAGGAGAAAATAGAGGGAGAAAATGATGTAAGTGTGTGAACCTGCTGCTGTTGAATCGATTCCCACTCATAGCAACCCTATAGGACAGAGTAGAACTGCCCCCATAGAGTTTCTAAGGCTATAATCTTATGGAAGCAGACTGCTGCATCTTTCACCTGTGGAGCAACTGTTGGGTTCGAACCGCCTACCTTTTGGTTAGCAGCTGAGAGCTTTAACCACTTTGCCACCAGGGTGAAAGAGGGTAGGAGGTCTTAAGGGGAAGGAGCAGGGTATCTCAGAAATGGTAACAAAATAAAAAGTTAAATAAAAGGGCCCTTTTCTGGGACAGTGAGTGAGACAGTTGCTCCTAAACAAAGATTAAATTTAATCTGGTTTCCTAATCTACCACAAAAACCCTCTCCGTTCTCCAACTGAAACTTGTTTGGTGTGGCTATAGTCGCCTTGAAAGGAGTAGTTTTTTGTTTTTTTTGGTAAAAGTAGATAATGAAAGGCGCAGTCTTGATGAAGACCTAACTTTTGCTTTTAACTTGACATCTGTTATACATGTAGTCTTTGTGGGCATAGTATCCTATCACTTTTATGCTAGCTAGGGGATCCATTTCCTTCAGCACAACTTTTTCCTTTTTCTCTGCTGCCAAACCAGGAGTAGAAGTGGTGGTCTGTACCAGTGCTGGACCCATGGTAGGCCCCTAATAAATGCTATGCATGCATTCATTCATTCATCCATTCATTCATTCATCCAACCAGTACTTTATTATCTGCTGTGTGTTAAACACTGTTATTGATTGATTGATTGAGGATGATGGCAGCAAATAAAATGGTTACACTGGAAATCATTCTCCTGCTCTTACCCAGCATCAAAGATTAGGTGTTCATGCATTCTTGCAACTACTAGATCTACACTTTCAGCTGTTCTCCATCTACCCTCTGCTATACCTCCAAGCAGTCATTTCTACTTTTGATCATATGCCAGTGTATTACAGTATTGCAAAAGGCCTTTGAGATCTGTTCTGGTCCTGTCATTGATTCTCATTCTTTCACCTTTGATAAGTATATTTTGAGTTTGAGTTTCCTGGGTCAGTCTGAGGGTGGGTGGGAGTGGCGGTGCGACAAGAAGGAAAAGATGTGATATTTGGAGGCTTTGTTGAGAACTGTAGTAAAGTCCTCTTAAAATGTTAATGGGGCAGTTTACTAATTTTCTTTTTTTCTAAGAAGGGAAGATTATATTAGATGAATGTTCACATTGTATAAAAAATTGTTCTAGGAAGGAGATTGAAAGAAGCATTCTGCTCTCAATAATATACAACAGTTTCAGTCTTAATATAGCTCCTGCCACCCTCATATATGCACAAAACTTTTGCACTCCCCTTACTTCAGTTGGTACATATTCAGAGATTTTTTTTTGTATTAATCTAAACAAAATTCAGTAAATATATTTAAATTCAGATATTAAGAACTCAAATCTTTCGAATATTGAGGCTGCTACTTCCTCTTTTGAAGGATTATCTATCATTTATCTGGGTTTCTCCAGTGCCACATTGAGAACTACCTGTAATGAGCATCCCCTAGCCAGTTCCTGGTGATCATTCTTTGTTGCTGCCTTTCAACACGTCTCTATAAATACTCTATCCTTAGCTTTTGAAGAGGGAGAACAGCAGATTGCTGAGTTACATGGGTCTAGATGTTGACTCTTTGCCATATCAAGCGCCTGCTTCAGCCCAGGGAGGTGCACGACAAAATCCAGGACTTGTATATGGAAACCCGTATTGTGGTAAGACAACTTTGCCATTCTTGGTAGAAGGCCCCTGCCTGCATGCCTTTCCCCCACTTAATTTTTTTTTTGAAGCTGAGATGCTAATTAAGACCAGTTTCATTGTTAAGACTTGCTGGGCAGAAACTGAGGACCCGATAGAAAGATTGCCAGGCGTGAACTGTTAATTGAGAAATAAATCTGAATTCAGAAGACGCAAATCAAATCATTCACCCAGAGGCAGCAGACACAAATTGAGTCCCGCGGCTATATTCCAAATGTATAAATCAGGGAAATGTCTTTATGTAGAAGATATACAAAGCTGAGGAAGCTAATTAAGGTTTGGAAATGGAAGCACTAGGGGCAGATTATTCCACCCAGGAGCTGGCAGTTACGGCAGCCACCCCGATGGCCTGACCTAGAGTAGCAGGAGTGTGTTCCAGAAAGACCCGTGGTTTGGAGGACAGGAAGTGGGGGTGAAAAACACTCTTGTCACTCACTTGGGGTAAGATGTGCTTGCCAAACAGGGAGCTTTTCTCTCTTGTCTCCAAAAGCAATATGAGACCTTATTTGCTTTTTTGAATAGATTAAGGCAGTAATTTTACCTTAAAAGCCACAACCAAATCTTTGCAGTGACAAGTAAATTTTTTCTTTAAAAATGTTTTTTAGCATTTCATTTGAAAAATGTCTGCTTGCATGGATGTAGTCTTAAAATCTGTTCTCAGACTATTTCCTTGTTAGTTTGTTATTGTTCTTATTAAAACCTTATTTATTTTTCCTACTCTGAAAATATGTTTCTTGTTTTTTCTGATAATATAACATGTACGTGGCTATTGAAAATGCCATTTCATTATTTTTTCCTTTCTTTTTATCATTAACTTTGATCCCCTCTATCAGAAGTAAATGGTATATACAAGAGGTAAAGAATCAGAGGCAGTGGGGAGAAAGGAAATAGTTGGACAGTCAGAGAATCTAAGGATGATGTATTTTTCATTGAATGAAACCTTTTTTATTCCCCTCAGGTATCCAAGAAAGTTCTTCCCCCAACCTGGTAAGTATTTGACTCATGAGATTGCCCACATCAAATCCTAGAGAAAATTTCACTTCCTGCTCTAGGTCGTGGGAGAGCCATAGGGAAGAGACTAGTTCATTTTGATAACTCCAGAGGTCAGCTGAATCAATTTCTTTAGTGTCCAAAGCTGAGCCAGGCTGTCGAGGTGGGGAGAAGAAAGCACAGTTCATCCATCAGCATTCTGCATAAGATCTCCAACTGTGAGTTAAGTTTGGCAGCATGACTAGAGAAGGGGTATGAATTAGGCAGCTAGCCAAAAAAGGTATGTCTAGTACCCCTTCCAGGATGGAAGTCATTTTGACTGCATCAGCAATATCAGGCTCCAGTGAGTATCTCCAAATGTGAATTCACTCATTCCTCCACTAATTTTTGAGAACCTACCATGTGCCAATCAGTATGCTAGGTGCCGACGATACAGTAGGGAACAAGTTAGGCATGGTCTCTGCCACATATAGCCTACAGTTTTGCTGATCTCTTTGCTTTTTCTCCCAGGCCTCCATCACAAAATGCCCCACCTGCAACGTGCACTTTACTGATGATATGAATAAGGAGGATCACACCTTGGAGCAGCACGTGCAGGCCCTTTGTTTGGATTGTCCAATTTGTGACAAGAGCTTTCCAATAGACCAGAGGCAGATCTTTGAAGACCATGTACTCTGCCACTCTCTATAAGTGCCTCCTGGATCTATACTATAGATAGATTCTATAGAGTAGAACCTATCACTTCTACTATGAGTTGTGACTCAAGTTCCTGTCTAACCTGAGATCATTAGGGATTTATTCAGTCCTGCTGTCCCTAGAGGTGGAGTCATGTTGATTATCTGAAGGATAGTGTTAAAGGCTGCTGTTCCCTCCTTGTGGGTTGCTACCTTTTAAATGAAATAGTTCTAGCTGTGCCAGCCTGTCACCTATGGTGCCAATTTTTTGAGGGTCTCCAGTACAAGAGGCCTGGGATGGTACTGACCTGGCTGTTCACAACAGGCCTGACCTGAGTACTACGTGATTAGTTCTCCTACTTGTCCCACTGCCATTCAAGTTTAGGCCTTGACTGTATTTGTACTCAGTCCTCAACCCTAACCCTGAGGTTAATCTGGCCTCTTTTATCCAACTGACCTCATTAGACTAGCCAAAAATGGTACAGCAGAGGACTCAGACATCTAATTTGGATACCAAAGGTTTCTCATCCTAATTTCTCAGCTCCCAGCAGAAACATCTTATTCTTAAAACCATGGACAGGAAGTGTTATTTTCAATCACAGAAAACCTTCTTTCTCTCTGGACACCTGATTGGCATTTTGTACTCTGATCTTTCCTATGCACATAAATTTTATTATTATAAGTCCTTTCTTATGGTTAGTAAGAGTTGTTGGAAACTGGATTTAAAACTTTTTCTGAGCAGGTGAGTTTGAATATTGATAAGCCAATAATGAGACAAACATTGTTAATCACTTTAATACAAAAAATAAACTAGTCCTCTATTTTAGGGACTTTGATAATTTTAAATAACCCTGAATTTATGGTCTTTTCTTTTTAAGCTCATGAGAAAAGTGTGATCAAAAGGATTGTGGGAATGGCAGACCCACCAATGATTTCTCTTCACCCATCTTAACTATTCAATAAGAATATGCTGGCAGTTACCTTGAGGTAGGGTGGGGGTGATAAGGAATTAATTTGAGAAATCTGGAGCCCTGATTGTTTGCTGTAACTATCCATGCTTTGCAAGGGGGCAGTGTGAATTATGGCACCGTTGGTGAACTAAGTTGAGTGCCTTCATCCAAAATTGCCTAATTGAACTATCAGAAAATAATTCCATTTTCTCTTCCTACCCCCACCCCCATCCCCAGGGACTGAACAAATGGAAATGACTTCCAGACAGTCAACCAGCTAGTCTCTGAAGAGACTTGTACAAAAACTTTTGAATGATATAAAACATGATATCATGAAGAAGGTTGAGTCAAGTATAGCTCTACATTCCTCCTGAGGTTTTCCCTGATGTGACTGAAAATTATGCCCTAGCCTAACTGTGTTGTCCTAGTCACAGCTCCTTGCCTTTATTTCTCTCTTGATAAAATAAAGGTGAAACTATATTACTACTCCTGTATCACCATTTCAATAAGATGTCTCTTGGATTCATAAGCCTTTTGCCCTTTTAAGAATCAGATGTGACATCCAGGCAAACTAGAATAGAAATATAATGGGGAGGTGGTGATACAGGAGTTTTTTCTGGCAGATCCTTTTCCTCCCAGAAAATTCCTGTTACTCCGTGGATAGTCAGCGACGAATCGCAGTTTCATTTATTTTGTACTAGTCGGCTCTTCATTAAGCACATCAGTGGAGAGGAGCAGTGGAGCACATAATCCAGATCAGTGAATACCATTTTCTGGTGAATTACCACCCCTTTGCCCTTGCTACCCTGAGGGTTACCAACTTACCATGATTATCAACAGCAGTAGGAACCCTTCCATAGGCTTGGTTTAAAAAAAAAAAAAAAAAACACAGTTGAAGTGTTAATGACCCTTTTTGCTGGATATAAAACAAAGCATCTTTAACCATTGTTCATTATCCCCAGCTGCTCTAACCAAGGCTTTGAAGGGGGAAATTAGGCTCCAGGCAGCTACTAGTAGTAAGGAAACTGCCTATCCCAGCCGTCTTCTATGCCCCTTGCAGCCACAGCTTTTATAGTTGTAAAATACCTGCAAAAATCACAGGAAGTTCCGGGAATCTTTGTGCTTATTATGGCACAGGTTTTCCTTTCTAATTTGTTTTTTGGTCTAATATTAGAATGTTTTGGCATTCCTTGAGCACACTTACTTGGTGGGCCTTGGAAAAAGTCACCCTAGCACATGTTGACTGGTGAAAAAAAGCTAACCTAAAATCAGAAAGAGAGTTGACGAGATATTCAGTAAACCAGGGCCCCTAAGAACACCTATAGCTTCAGCCCTTTTCCCTGGTCTTGCTAAAAATAGGGATGAATTGTGACTGCCATTCTCCTGTGAATTGAGTGATTTTCTAAAGTGGCAATGGATTGCACTGAGCTAAGCATACTCTAACCTGGTCTCCTAGCAACAAATGTTCATGAGATGATAGGCTGGGGCTAAAAGATGTAGTCTATTACCTATGAAAAAAGCAAAATGGACTCTACATAGAGATAATACCCAAAGAGATATTCGCCTGCTCCACTGAGTTAACCAACAATAGGCCATGAGATCAGGAAAAATAACCTACCCCTGTGCTCTCCTACTTAATTTCGTATAAATATTAATGTCTTCACATTCACATAGTGCTTTGCAGTTTAGAATGTGCTTTATATAGTCCATGTGTACCTCCAGTAACCCCCTGAAACAGACAAAGCAGTTATTAACTACC
Organism: Trichechus manatus latirostris; assembly: GCF_000243295.1. Taxonomy (NCBI): domain Eukaryota; kingdom Metazoa; phylum Chordata; class Mammalia; order Sirenia; family Trichechidae; genus Trichechus; species Trichechus manatus. Next base: position 13,833,787 of record NW_004443990.1, on the reverse strand, counting down.
ATTTTTATAGATGAGTAAAGTGAAACATGGAGAAATAACTTGCTAAAAGTGAAAATAATCCAAATGTCCATCAGATGAATGGATAAATATAGTATATCCATACAATGAAGTATTAGGCAATAAAAAGGAATGAATTGCTGATATGTTACAGCATGGATGAAGCTGGAAAACATGCTAAGTGAAAGAAGCCAGTCACAAAAGACCACATATTGTATGAAATGTCCAGAATAGACCAATCTAGAAACAAAAATAGTGGATGCCTAGGGCTGAGGGGTTGGGAGGAAATGAGTGATTGCTAATAATTTTGGAGTTTCTTTTTGGGGTGATGAAGTGTTCTAAAATTGAATGGGTGGTGTTTGTACAACTCTGAATATGTTAAAAACGAATAGAATACTTTAAATGGGTGAATTGTATGCTATGTGAATTATATCTCAAGCAGTTACATTAAAAAAAAAAAAGTTAAAAAAATAGCTTACTAAGGCCATGCATTGGCTCAAGTACTAATCCAGAGCAAATTCAACACTGTTGAACTTGGTTAGAGTGCTTATCTCTGTACAATCCATTGCCATAACAGTATTGAGTTGCCTCCCTATCTTGGGCTGGAGGCAGCAGCGATGGAGTCAAGATTAAGAGGGCCAGGACAATTAATGGGAGCCCACCATTTGGCCAGCAGCATTAGTGGTCTCTGTTAGGGAATATCTATTCTGTAGAGATGGACGTACCCAATAAAGTTGGGGGAAAGAGTCACCAGCCCACAAATCCCAGGTAATCACATTAAGAGATCTAGCCTGTTCGGCCTAATGTTATTACTTTCTCCTTGTAGAAAGAAAGAATATGACACTCCAGGGGACTAAGTTTATTGTTTACTCAGTCAATCAACATTTATAAGCACCCACAGTGTGCAGAGCTAGTATCAGGCCTGGATTAAAAAAATAAATAGAAGACAAGTTCTTCCCCTGAGAGATCTACAAGATTAATGGAAACATTCTTACTGCCCTCAGAGAACTCTGAAACTGCTAGGAGAGAAGAGTCTTAGGTTTCAGGGCTCTTCTAGTCTGAAGGGGAAGGAGATAACCATCCACAAAGACAATTTAAGGCTACTTAACAAAGATAAGGGAAGTCATTTTGCAAACTGAGGGATTTAGGGGTTATGGACTGTAGTGTTAATTAAGGTGTGATCAAAGTCCTGGTTAATGATGGCCTTCGTATAGGAGTGTGCTTTGGAAGAGATGGAGGGACAGAGACTAGCAGAGAAGAATAGAGATTATATCCTGAGGATCTCTGCAAAGGAGGGAAGAGTGGGAGGAAGAAGGCCCAGAATGAAAAGACTTTTAATCAAAAGTACTAGAATATAAAAAAATCAGTCTGTGTCCTGAAAGATTCCAATCTGGTTGAGTGAAAAAGCTTATTAAGACTTGGGTCACATCTAACAAGCTCATTTGAGGGAAAAAGGGACAAGGGAGGTGAGGAAGGATGGTAGTTACAAGGATATAGGACTGTCTCATAGAATTTCAGCCTTCAAGACTCCCAGCACTGAGACTGAAGCTCTAGCTAACACAGACACCCTCCCTTACCATCCCTCGTCCTGCTTCACTCTGCCCCTCATCCAGTGTTTTCTCTTTCACTGTAGTCCAGCTTTCTCTGCCTCCTGGACCACGTAATGTAAAAATGCCTGCTGCCAATAGCTCTGGGTTTTTAAGCTACATTGGTCCAGCTCGGGTGAGTCAGTGCTTGCCAGAAGGTGGGTTATATTGTACAAACATAACTATTCTTACTGTAGTTGTGAGGATAGCGAGGGTCAGAGTATATGGGGAGAGGAAGATAACAGATGAGAACATAACCTATATGAGCATTCAACAAATAATTGCAATATGTGACAAACACTAGGGATGGTAGGGTGAGATTTGAATGTGACATTGAAAGACAAGTGGCCCTGACGTGGAGAAAATTGGGAAGGACACCGTGGAAGGCGCAGGATGCAGTACTACTCAGCCACAAAAATGGATCAACCTATTGATACATGGCTGAATCTCCAAGAGGTTATGCTGAATTTAAAAAGCATTTAAAAGTTACATACAGTATATTTATGTGACATTCTTGGAATTTCAAAATTATAGAAATGGAGGACAAATTAGTGATTGCCGGGGGAACAGGGGAGGGAAGTGAGTGTTATAAAAGGGCTACAAAAGGGAACCTGCATTTTGACTGTGGTAATGGGTACACAAACCTACACATGTGATAAAAGTGCATAGAACTAAGTACACACACATGAGTGAGTACAAGTAAAACTGGGAAAATCTGAATAAGACTGGTGGATTCTATCAATGTCAATGTCTTGTGTCCGTCAGACCAGTAAGTCTGGTCTTATTTATGAGTTTGAATTCTGTTCTACATTTCTCTCCCACTCTGTCCATGACCTCGTGTTGTGACCCCAGTCAGAGCAGTAGGTAGTGGTAGCCGGGCACCATCTCTCTCTTCTGGTCTCAGACTAGTGGAGGCCATGGTTCATGTGGTCCTTTAGTCCTTTGGACTAATTGTTTCCTCGAGTCTTTGGTTTTCTTCACTCTTCTTTGCTCGGGGAAGGAAGAGAGCAATTGTATCTTAGGTGGCTGCTTGCAAGCTTTTAAGATCCCAGCTGCTGCTCACCAAGGTAAGATGCAGAACATTGTCTGTATGGATTATGATATGCCAGTTGATGTCCCCTGAGACTATGGTCCCTAGCCCTCAAGCCCAGTATCTCAGTCCTGGGAGGTGTGTGGTTATGGCTAGGAAGTTTTCATGACTGTGTCCCCTGTGTGCACTATTGCATACATGGGTATATTTGCAGTATGTACACATATATATATATGTATGTGGGTGTACTTCCATATGCCCTCCTACCCCTGTTCATCTTACATATCTACCTATGTATCCACTTGTACATTATTGTTATTACTGTTGTTGCAGAATTGTATATGTGTTAGTATTTACCTTTGTTGCCTTTTACTCCTGTGTACCTTTCAGTGTCTTCCTTTACCTTGATTATGTTGTGCATTATCTCTCATATTGTGTATTATCTCTGCTTTCACCAAAGTTAGTACGTGTCTACTATCTGGTTAATGCGCCGCCGCCCCCCCCCCCATTTCCTGATAACCATAAAAGAATGTTTCTGTCTGTGTGAAAACCTTTTTCTGATTTTTTATAATAGTGGTCTCATACAATATTTGTCCTTTTGTGATTGACTTATTTCACTCAGCATAATGCCCTCCAGGTTCACCCGCGTTATGAGATGTTTCACAGACTCATCGTTATTCTTTAACATTGTGTAAGTATTCCGTTGTGTGTATGTACCACAGTTTGTTTATCCATTCATCCATTGATGGGCACTTAGTCTGTTTCCATCTTTTTGCTGTTGTAAATAATGCTGCTGAACATGGGTGTGCATATGCCTATTTGTGTCACGGCCCTTATTTCTCTAGGATAGATACCTAGGAGTAGGATTGCTGGATCATATGATATTTCTATTTCTAGCTTTTTGAGGAAGTGCCATATGGTTTTCCAAGAGCTTTTCTTTTTAAAAACCATTTAATGATACGTTTGTGGGTGCCTGCCCTGATTTCCTACATAAGCATCCTTATCTAAATCCTCCCTGAGGATCTGTCCCCAGTTAGGGAGACTGAGTTCTGGACCTTGGTGAGGCTTCTCTGGGAGAGCGTGTGGGAGTGTGGAGAGTGACTTCCGGACCTGGACCCAGGGATCTTTCTGGCACCTCCTCCCACGGAAGCTGCTGCACCGGTTTGGCCTGTGCAAACACTAGGCACTTTTCACTGGGTCAATATTTTACATCCGTTGTCAGGGTCTCATCCATCCTCAACATCTGCTCCCTGAGATGGTGTTCTCTGCCCTACCACCTCCGATTCCTGGTAGTCTCTGCCTCAAAAAGAGGATCTCTCCAAACCTCCCAGGGCAGCGGTGCTTTCTCTACCTCAGGGCTTCTTGGTGCTTATCCATTTCTCCTTTTTAAGCCCTCTAACCCTTGTCTGGGCCAACAATCTCCCTCAAATTGTAGGGAGGGAGGAGACCCTACCGTTTTGAAATTTTCCCTGGTTACCAGCTGAGCAGGGTGCTGGACACACAGGTGCCTGGTAAACTCTTGTCTCTTATGGAATATAATGATCCCCACCTAGTCTTCAGCCAGCACCATCTAGTCCCTGTCGTTCCCTTCTGTGCTTTGGTAATTAAATGGTCAATCCTCCAGCATCTGCTCATGGGCCCCCATCTCTGTGGCCCACAACACATTCTGATCCAGTGTCTTGCTTGCCACCCTGTTATTCCTGACTGTTGCTTCCGGCTGTGAGCCTGTGGGAGCCCTGGGGATACACATTCTTTTGAATAACACCTCAAAATAGACCGGGGATGAGAAAACCAGTGCAAAAATGTGACAAAATACACTACAAAGAGTAACTGGAAATTATTGTTTCCAATATTTGTACTCTTGCTCCCCAGCATTAGCTGGAAAAGGCAACCAATTGCACTTCTTTTGATGTATGCCTGTCTTGTTCCTCTCATCAGCTCCCCAAGAACAGGGACAGACTCTCTTCTCTGTTCCTTCCCCTCAGTGCAAATCTCTGGTCCCAGGACTCATCATTTATTATATTATGTAAGCCCAACATATATTGAGTGCTTACTCTAAATAAGTGCCGTTACTATCCCTTTTATAGATGAGGAAGCCAGGGCTTTGCAAGGATAAGGATTTGATGAAGGTTACACAGCTACAGGAGGCCAGGCTGGACGTGGGTTTAGGCTTTTAACACTGTGCTGTTTGGGGAAACTTAGCAAACCCAGCTGTGGGGGAATGGGAGGGGTGGGTGTGGCGCCTGAGACTGACTTCCTCCCACCCAGCCATTCCGTCCTCTCTGCAATAAAGTTCATAGTCCAGGAAATTCCCTGCAAATGGCAATGACTCTTAAACCTTCCTGAAAAGAATTACTTGGCCAGAGCCTCCCTCACCACTTGCCATCCCTCCTGCTGATGCTCCATAACTTTTCCTTTGCTGGTAGCCAGGTTCTCCAGCTCACTCTCAGGACAAATCTCCCTTGGGTCCACTCTGACTCATGGCGACCCAGTGTGTGTCAGAGTAGAACTTTGCTCCACAGGGCTTTCAATGGCTGATTTTTGGGGAAGTAGATCACGAGGCCCCTCTTACAAAGCACCTCTGGGTGGACTCGAACCTCCTGCTAACCTTTTTGTTAGCAGCCTAGCAGGTTAACCATTTGTACCTCCTGAAGAGGCCCATCCTAGCCCATCCCCCGTCACTGGCGACCCATCCCTGCTGCCTCTTCCAACCCATCTTCTCCCTTCCGAGAAAAACACTGAACTGTCCCCTGTGGTTGGTTCTCCTTCATATTCCATCTCCCTCACATACCACTGCACGACTCCCTCCTGTTTTCTACACCACTGCTTCTGTCACTGGCCCTGAGTTCTGACAGCCCCATCCCTTTTGCCTTCATAGAGCAGACAGGACAGTAGAGCATGATCATTAAGAGCCCAGACTCTGAAACCAGACTGCCTGGCGGAAACCTTACATTACCTAACCTCTCTTGTCCTCAGTTTCCCCATTTGTAAAATGGTAATAATAATTATAGACCCTTCTTCAGCCAGATAGCTGAGTTAAAACGTGTAAAGCATTTAGAAAGTGTCTGACACATTTACTGTATGCACTCAATAAATTTTCCACTCTGCCACTTAATTGTTGTTGTTAGGTGCCTTCAGGTAGGTTCCAACTTATAATGACCTTATGTATAACAGAAGGAAACACTGCCTGGTCCTGTGCCATCCTCACAACTGTTGCTATGTTTGAGCCCATTGTTGCAGCCACTGTGTCAATCCATCTCATTGAAGGTCTTCCTCTTTTTCACTGACGCTCTACCAAGAATGATTTCTTTCTCCAGAGACTGAGCCCTCCTGATAACATGTCCAAAGTATGTGAGACTAAGTCTCACCATCCTTGCTTCCAAGAGGCATTCTGGCTGTACTTCTTCCAAGACAGATGTGTTCGTTCTTTGGGCAGTCCATGGTATATTCAATATTCTTCGCTGACACCATAATTCAAAGGCACCAATTCTTCTTTGGTCTTCTTTATTCATTGCTCAGCTTTTGCATGCATATAAGGCGATGGAAAAATACCATGGCTCTATTACTTCCAGGTGCTCCTTAGTCCTCAAAGAGACATCTTAGCTTTTTAACACTTTAAAGAGGTCTTTTGCAGCAGATTTTCCCAACGTAATACATCACTTGATAGCTTCACTGCTGCTTCCATGGGTGTTGATTGTGAATCCAAGTAAAATGAAATCCTGGACAACTTCAATATTTTCTATGTTTATCATGATGTTGCTCAATACCATTGAGACATTTGAACAAACAGATGCAATGCTGGAAGCGCTCACTCATCTGTGCTAAGAAATTTGGAAGACAGCTACCTGACCAACCGACTGGAAAAAATCCATATTTGTGCCCATTCCAAAGAAAGGTGATCCAAGAGAATGTGGAAATCATCAGACAATATCATTAATATCATATGCAAGTAAAATTTTGCTGAAGATAATTAAAAAATGGTTGCAGCAGTACATCACCAGGGCACTGCCAGAAATTCAAACCAGATGCAGAAGAGGATGTGAAACAAGGGATATCATTGCTGACATCAGGTGGATCTTGGCTGAAAGCAGAGAACACGAGATGTTTCAGCCCTGAAATTGGGCAGCCCACTTTGAAAGAGGGTATAAAATGGCGTGATGAAGAGCGTTACAGTCATACAGTCTTGCCCTTGAATTCTGACTTTAAACAACTTACTTAACCTCTCTGAACCTCAGTTTCCCTATCTGAAAAATGACCCTAATAACATCTACCTTTCATCAATAGATAGACATCAATAGAGACAATATATGTAAAGGGCTTAGCACAGGCCTGGCTTAAGTAAGTACTCAATATGTGGCCCTTGTTGTTGTTATTAACTCCCTGAATTTCAGTCCTTTCATGGGTAAATGAAGACAGTACCCCAGGAATTCTATAAGGCTTGAAAGAGATGCCGTCTAGTTTCCCTTCTCTTTCCTCCTATTCTTTTAGGATATTCGGTCTACTGCCTGTGAGACACTGACTCACATGTGAGGGCCCACTGGAAATGCTGCCTCTTCCCAGAAGCCTTCCTGAGCCCATCCACCCTTCCTGAGCCCCAATGCTTTAGAGCACCTGATTACTTCTGACTTGAACTCAAAGTCGGTTCTGTTCTTGTCTCATGTCCATTCCACCCCCTGAGCCAGGAGTCCCAGGGGACAGAGCCTCTTCCTAGTCATTATCTCATCAGTAAATTTCTTAATTTACTTAATTAATTTAATTACTTATGTAAATGAAATGCCATTCCTCCCCCATCATACCTTGAGATCAAGAAACTTGGTGGTCGGGGACAGCCCGTGCTACTCACTGAATGTCATCTTCCCAGGCTTAGTTTCAGGGCCCTCAGCAGGACGAAGGGGGACTGGACCTGTAGCCTCTGACGCAGCACACCTGACTTAACTAGCAGAGCCCTGAACCCTCTGTTGGGAGTCCGGGGTTCATTTTAACCCTCCATTCCTCTTACTCCCATCTAGAACCTTTTCAAGAGCATTGAGTGCCCACATCATATAAAAGATATAAAATGCACCCACATGAAATGTAGTTTATACGTAACATACAAGCAAAGTTGAGTTGAAGCCAATCAGCTGACATGTTTTGTCGCCGTTTACTTAAATGTTTATGAATTTCCATTAGGCAATTTTTTTTTTTTCATTTTGAAACCAGTAACTTTTTTCCCAGGTTTCCTACGTGTCTAAGGGATGGGTCAGCAGGACTTCGGTGCCTAAGTTAGCTTGGTTAGATTCCTGGGTTCCAGAGCTTGTCAACTCCAGGGCCTTATCCAAACTATGCCCACCCTATCCATCTGTCTATTCCATCTATCCATCTTTTCATCTGTCTCTCTGTCCTGCCTGAAGAAGAAAAAAGGTAACGGCGTAGAGCAGGTAGAGAAGCCAAGTATGGTGTGAGACTGCCCTCTAGAGATTGCTGCTGGGAAGTGCAAGTGGGGCCTCCCCCTTCTTTCAGGCGGAGATGAGCCCCATCACCACTCACCCACATTTATTGAATGCCTACCCTATTACCAGGCACCACATAGGTGCTCTGAGAACAAAGGGTAAATACAAAGAGCAGTAAAACACACTCCTGTCCTCCAGGAGGTCACCATTTTGTAGAAGCAACTGCAGACACGTAAACACATAGTTACAGTTCAGCGCAATGACTACCATAATAGATGTGTGTACCAAGTTCTGTAAGAGCATAGAGGGAAAGGGAATATGTCTGGGGCCACAGGGGAAGGCACCACAGGGAAGTGACACTTAAGCTGGGCCTTGAAGGATTAGTAAGAGTTTTCCAGGCAGTGCTGGAGAGGAAAGGCATTTGAGCAGGGGAAACACTATAAGCAAAGGCAATGCCCTGTAGAAGTGCATTCTTGTTGGGGCCCAGTGAGAGGTATGGTGTAGCTGGAGAGTGCATAGTACGGAAGAATGGGAGAGCCATCTAGAGAGGCAGGTGGGGCCAGATGGTGAGGAAATTCCCACTCAAAATAGCAGGGACCTGATTCTCTGGCTAGAACCCTGTGCTAAACAAGAGGGAGGCCTGACCCAGCCACTCAGACTCACTGTGAGGGGAAATTAGGCATACCCAGGACCAGGAATCAGATTCTGAGACCAGCAGTTGTATCTCAAACTGGATTCAGCTGAAGACAGTAGTGCTGAGCAGGTGGGGGGGCGGGAGGGAACAAAGGGGCAAAAGGGGCAGTTTGGGAGAGTTTACAGGGCACCTCTGTCTTCTGTACTGTATTTCTCTGATCATCCCCTGCTCAACTCTCTCGTTTCCTGCCTGGGCTGGAATCCTGGCTCTACCATGTACTAGCTTGGACACCTTGAGCTAGTTCAATGATTGAGAGCCAGTTCTCTCATCCTTAAACGGGGAGTATAATAATTGTACCCACCTATCAGGGTTGTTTGAGGATTAAATAGGATGAAATTATTGAAAGAACATACTTAGCTCAGTGCATAGCATACAGTAGAAGTTTGGTAAACCTTAGCAAGTTCCTTAGGATTCCATTCTTGACTTCCTTGTCTTCTCTATCAACTCCTACTCCTTAAGTGGTTCTATCTATTTCTCATAGCTTAGCTCTCATCTATATTCTAAGGCCTCTCACATCTGCCATCTGAGATCCAGACCCATGCACACGGTACCCAGAGATCCTTCAGGAACCTAAATCCAGCATCTGAAAAGGAATGTCTGCCCCCAACCAACCTTATCCTGTGTTCTCTTTAACTTGACTGATGACACCATCCAACCACCCAGGAAACCAGAAGACCACACTAGACTTTGTCTTCTCCCATCCGCCACAATCAGTCAATTCCACTTCCCAAGCATCCTAGAATCTTCTCCCTTCTCTCTATTCTCACTGCCACTGGCTTGGTTAAGGAAAAGGGTTATTTATCTTTCCTGTATCTCCTTCTTAGAAGCCCCTTAGCCAACTTCCCCTCCTATATCATTGGCCAAACTTGGTACCCATGTAGGGTAACCGACCATCCTGGTTTGCTTGGGACTGAGGGGTTTTCTAGAATGTGGGACTTTCAGTGCTAAAACCAGAAGAGGCCCAGGTAAACAAGGACAGTTAGTCATCCTAGTCCCATGCTGTAGTAAATGTGGATGGTGCCCCACTCATAGCTGTTGCCAATTTGAAAGAATTGTCTTCCATTGAGCAACTTTGCCAGGGAAGTTACACCACCACCAACCCCGCTGTCCCTCCTAAGGGACAGCCTGGAGGTACAAAAGATTGGTCCCTTGTTTCAAAGTGAGATCAGCTCTGTGATGCAAGTCATATGCCAGAGATCCCCAGGCACTCAGTCTGAAGCTAATCTCAAAATGAGACCATGTCCTTGCTTACCTTTGTTTCCCTTACTTCCCTTCTCCTGAGAGAACCCTGCCCACTAATCACTTGCACAAGAATCCTAGTGCGCATTAAGGGTAGAGTTGCACAGCCAATTGTAATTGCTGACAATAAGTTGTAGACCTGTAAAAGCTGAATTGGCAAAAGTTGTGTGATATATTTACGATAATGAAAAAAAAAGATTAGCGGCTGAGGCTGCTTATGTACAACCAAAAACCTCCTGGGACTTGGTTCCTTGGCTTGGACGTTTAAGGTCATGGTTTCATGGAGAATCCCAGTTAGTTGGCTGAATAACATGTTTAGTGCCTCTGTTCTTCCTCCTAGTTTGTTGCTGAGGTCTTAAAACCTTGCTAGCGGGCCATCCAATGCACAATTGGTCGCTATTCACCCGGAGCAACAGAGGAAAGAGAGTCAGGAATAGAAAGAGGATGTGGAATGTGTGGCTAATTACCTCCATGAACATGTGCCTCCTTTGCCATAAGACCAGAAGAATTGGGTGATGCCCGGTTACCATTACTGAACATTTTAATCAAAGATTCTATAGAAGAATCCTGATCAAAAGGGGGGAAATGCAGAACAGAATTTCGAACTCTAATGAATTCCAGACTTCCTGGAGCCATGAAGTTTGGATGAATCCCTGAAACTATTGCCCTGTGATAATCTTTAAACTTTAAACCAAAAATATTTCCTAAAGTCTTCTTAAAACCAAACAATAGTTTAGCTTAACAAGTAAAAAGAATGTATCTGCCTTGAGCATTATGTTCTTTTAAGAACTATCTATATGGGATCAAACTGACAACAGCAACTTGAAAAACTAGAGAGGAACCTTAGGGGGCAATGAATTTCTGTTAATGGGGGTGAAACAACTCAGAAAATGAGAGTGAGAATAGTTGCACAACTCAAAGAATGTAATCAATGTCACTAAATGGTACATGTAGGAATGGTTGGATTGGTGTATATTTTGCTGTGTATATTCTCAACAACCACAATGAAATAAATAAAATAAATTTTTCAAAAAATCCCTAGTGCAACCCAACCTAAGACACTTGGCCATTACTAAATCAATGGCAAGGAAAATGGAAATGCCATTATCTACCCCAGGACGGTGCCCTGGAGTTGGAGTGGAGTTTACTTCCGCTGACACACCTGGCAGTGTGAAGGAGGAACACCTGGCCCAAACCAGTGGATGATTAAAAAGCAGAAAGAGGCAGAAATGCTCATTAGTAAGGTAATCAAACCAACAGAGGTGCTCTAGCAAGTAACACTCTTGGAGAAATAACCCTGGCATATCTGGGCTACCCAATGTATAGTGTGCAAAGTTTGGGGTTTTATGAAAATTGAGTCCCAGCTTTTGCTCCCTGTGAAACAAAGCTGTATTTTAACAATAAATCCCCCTAATTTTTTTTTTAAGTTTTGAACAATATGTTCATTACCGCGTTATTTGTTTTTTTTAATATTACGTTTTTGGTGAAAGTTTACACAGGAAATTAGGTTCTCATTTAACAATTTCTATACCCATTTGAATTACGGTGTTGGCGAAGAATATTGACTATACCACAGACTGCCGAAAGAACGAACAAACCTGTCTTGGAAGAAGTGCAGCCAGAAGGCTCCTCAGAAGCGGGGATGGCAAGACTTTCTCTCACGTACTTTGGACATTTTATCAGGAGGGATCAGTCCCTGGAGAAAGACATCATGCTTGGTAAAGTAGAGGGTCAGAGAAAAAGAGGAAGACCTTTGTCTTAGTTATCTAGGGCCCAAGCATAACAACAATCATGAGTATAGTGAAGGACTGGGCAGTGTTTTGTTCTGCTGTACATAGGGTCGCTATGAGTTGGAACCAACTTGACAGTACCTAACAACACACATATTGTTCAGTGACATTGGTTACATTCTTCACAATAGATCAGCATTCTTGTTATTTCCATTTTGGTTGTTCTGTTTCCATTAATCTAGCTTCCCTGTCCCCCCCAGCCTTCTTATTTTTGTCTAGGGTAAATGTTGAGATTCCCATCCAATAGTTTGTTCATAAAGTGTTTCGTGGCCTTGGCTTCACTCCCCACAATGTGTCAGCATTCTCCCCATTTCTGCCCTGGATTCCCTGTTTCCTTTCGTCCTGATTTTCTACCCCTTCCTGCCTTCTCATCTTTGCTTTTGGGCAAATATTGTCCTTTTGATCTCTTATAATTGACTGTTCCAAGGAGCACTTTCCTCTCCAGTGTTTTTTTTTGTTTTTGTTTTTTTTTTAATCTTATGGGCTTGTTTATTGTTTGGCTGAAAGGTGGTCTCCGGGAACGGCTTCAGTTCCAGGTCAGAAGGGTGTCTTAGGGCCATAGTCTCGGGTGTTATTCCATTCTCTGTCAGACCAGTAAGTCTGGTCTTTTTTGTGAATTTGATCTTTTATTCTACATTTTTCTCCCACTCTGTCCAGGACCCTCTGTTGTAATCCCAGTCAGAGTGGTTGGTAGTGGTAGCCAGGCACCTTCTAGCCAATTTTTTAATAAACTAACTTGACTTAGATCTGTCATTTTCAATCAAAGAGTCCTAAATGACATAGAAATGAGCACCCAAAGTGGGGTTCATATACTAAACCTTGAGAGAAACTGGGACTTGGCTGAGTCAGGGAGTGCGAGAAAGGAATATATCACCACAAAAAAGGGAAGATGGCAGCCCTTGCTATGCGGTAGTGAAATGGTTGGTTAAGCTCTTCTGTGATGTTATGGAACTCAGTCAATGTGCCCACTGAGACCAAGGCTTTAGGTGACTTCACAGCAAAACAGAGCATGTTGGTTATTGCTCAAGAACTTCAGGAAGGTACAAGCCAGAGAGACAAGCTGTTATCCAGCAAAGGCCCAGTTGACGAAAGGTAGTAAAAATCAGGGCTACTCAACTGAGATGGTTTTAGTCAAGGTCAAGAAATTAGCCTTGAATCGTGTTGAATTGCAGCATCCAGACTCTCCCATTCTCTACACCTCCCCTACACTCCAAAATTAAATTAGTTGGAAGCTCCATTTGGACCTGGCGTTATCTCTGTTAGTCGGTGCTGTATCCTCAGGCCTAGAACACTATCTGGCATCTGATGAGTGAATAAATAAATTACACGATTACATTCATGTTTTTTCCTTGATATCCTTACCATTCTCTAATTTTTATCTTGTGATGATCTAAACTGTCTCTTTATATCTCGCCCTAAGTGGAGCAAATTATTAACTGCTTGACTACCAACCAAAAGGTTGGCAGTTGGAACCCACCCAGAAGCACCTCGGAAGACAGGTCTGGCAATCTGCTTCTGAAAGGTCATAGCCTTGAAAACCCTATGGAGCAGTTCTACTCTGTGCACATGGAGTTGCCATGAGTCATATTCAACTCGACAGCAAATAACAACAAGAAGTTGCTGTGAATGCTGAACAAGGTTCTGATCTCTTTAGAATAGAGGAGCATCTAGTTTTATGAGGCAGTCAAAACAGCATAATAGCTCTGTACACAGGACTTGGAATGAGGCAGACCTGAGTTTAATACTGGCTGTCTAATTACTGATTTATATATCACTGGCTCTTTCTCTAGAGAACCCTAAGACAGGAAGTGAAGCAAATCGTCCAAAAATCATAGAGTCTGGCTCTCAGACTACCAGTTAGAGCTAGAGACGCATATTTGGGAATCATCAGTGGATTGGTGGTAGGTAAGCCATACAAACAAGGAAAACAACAAACTTTGTTAACCCTTGCAACTGTATGGAGTCTGACCCTCTACAAAGAAATTAAAGATTTCACACACACACACACTCACAAAGAATTAAGTTAGAACATTGATTAGAAAACTGTAAGATCTTAGCCATTGAAAGAGGGTATTGATTCACTCTCATTTAACAGATATTTATTGAGTACCCACTCTACGCCAGGTACTGTTCTAAGCACAGACAACAAAACAGGCAAAGATCCCGGCATTCAAGGAACTTAAATTATAGGATGGAGAAAGATAATTAATAATGAACATAGCATGTCAATTATGTAGTGTGTCGGAAGGTGCGAAGGGCTATGGAGGAAAAAAAGAAAGCAGGGTAAGAAGTCTGGGGAGAGTGGGGAAGTGGTGGTTGTAGTTTTAAACAGGGAGCTTAGGGCAGGCTGCGCTGAAAGCGTGAGATCTGAGTAAAAACAAGCAAGACACAAGGGAGTGAGCCAGGTGTATATAAAGGGGAAGAGTAAGAACATGTCTGGTACGTGCAAGCAACAGCCAAAAGGCCACTGTCGGAGAGGCAATGAGACCAAGTCATGTAAGGCTTAAGGACTTTGACTTTTACTCTGAGAGAAATGGGGAGTCATTGCAGGATTTTGAGCAAGGGAGTGACACAGGGTACTTAGAGCTTAGAAGGACCACTCTGGCTGCTAGGCTGAGGACAGACAATAACGGAGCAATACAAGGGAAAGTGGTAGATCTCTGCAGTAATCCAGGTGAGAAAATGAAGGGGGCTCGTGCTAGAGTGGTAGCCCTGGAGGTGTGGAGAAGTGGTCAGATTCTGAACACATGTTGAAGGTAGAACCAGTATGATTTCCTAACCATGAGAAGCCAGCTTTGTTTAAAAAAAAAAAAAAAAAAAACTCAAAGCACTGGTCTCTCCAAAGTATTTCTCACTGAGCCCCCTCTGCTGGACAAATGTGAAATTGCCTGCCTTTTTAAACGATCCACCCATAGCGGTGGAATGCAGCAAAGGTACAAGGCTGACTTTCCAAGGCAGATTAAAGAAGGGTCCCATCAGACACCCCCCATGATTCAACGTTCATACCGTGAGGCGAACGTCCTTAATTGGAGAGGATTTGCTATGGATGAGCAGAGCCCCTAGGCATGCCCAACTCTGAATCTTTACCCAGCATGGGAATGATCAGTCTTATCAAAGAAAAGACAAGATTCCTTGCTTGGGCTTTTTAGCACAGATCCCTCACAAATGTCATGATCAGGCTACGGAGGTTTTATGGGGATTGCAGCACCAGGTAAGAATACAATACTGGCAAACCGAGGTCTGAGATTTTCTTAAATAAATGTCACAGGGAACTAGGTCCCAAATCTTTATACAAAGGTTACCAGCAATAGCAGGAAGTTCCAACAGGAGATCCTACCCATTGCTCTTCTTTGGAGCAGTCCTGAAAGATGCTTGTTATAAAGATGCCAGTAGATCCTAGGGCAGCTTTGCTGACAAAGGAACTCATTCCACTGCTGGAAAATGACTTACACAATGATGCCCATGAGACTTGCTGGCTGTATTGACTTGATAGCACCTAACAACAACAATCATCTACCTGTACAGCCCTATCCAGCAAGACACAGCACAGCCCCTGGACCAATGGGCAGACGTGGTGCTTTCCTAGAGGCTTCCCACTAAACCCTTTACTTAATGGCAGCTATTGTGATTTTCTTTCTTTTTTTTTTTTTTCTTTCCCACTGTTGTATGAAGTGTATATAAGTGGTAATTAATGGTAGATACTGGTAATCAGAATTAAAATTGGGAAATTGTTATGGTCACTAATATATAGAGAAATGTACCTCATAAGTGAGCATGAATATTTTGTGTTACAAAAAACTCACTGAATCAATACTATTAGAAGAACGTATCTCAGTGAGCGAAATTCTGGGCGATGAGAAGTTTTTAAATCATAAGAGAGGAAGGCAGGAATTGGGCTGGAACTTGGAAGAACTTTGTGTAGAGACAATGACTGAGAGCCTTCCACTGAAGGAGTAAGTTGTGGACAAAATGGAATGTAATGAATCTAGGTGCTCGAAAGGGTTTGACACTGCTCCTGCAGAAATGAACTAAGTGTCCATGAATCTGTCCTAACAATCTGAGATCTATGCTGCATGGAAGGAAGCCCAAGGGAGCATAGGGTGGGGGCAGTTGGCAGTTACATTTATTATTTTAGTTCATAGACGACAGGATGATGTGGATTCACACCTGGATAGAGACTGAGCCTGACCTAGAAGACTAGACCTCTCTAGGAGATTATGTCGTTGGGGAAAAGCTGTCTCATAATATTGCCTTTGGATGATTTTTCCTTTAGGAAGGAGATGAGTTGTAGTTGTACTTGAAATGGTTGAACCACATTGGGTAGGGTCATCTTAGGTTGTATTGGAAGAAGGATGGGCGTGTGTGTGTGTACTGAACAACCATGAAATGTAATGGAGACCTTTTGGAGTGTCTGTCTGGCTATGGTGTTTATACTCTTTTCTCTAGATACTGTCCCCCAGTCCTTGGTATGGATTCCAATAGTCATATTTGAAAGTTTATTTTTTAAAAGTCCAAATGTCCAAATGCATGGTTTTCATTTCTTATTTAATTACACTGTGGTCAGAAAATGTGGTCTGTGTGATATTGATTCTCTGGTATTTACTGAAGTGTGTTTTGTGGCTTAGTAAGTGGTCAATTTTTATAAATGTTCCATGCGTGCTTGAAAAGAATGTGTACTCTCTAATTGCTGGGCACAGAGTTCTATGCAAGTCCAATAGAAGGTGGTATTAACTATGTTGTTCAAATCTTCTATATCCTTGTCACTTTTTGGTCTGCTTGATCTGTCAATTACTGACATGTTTTGGATCTCCCACCATGGAGGTAGATTTCTTAGTTTCTCCTTGTAATTCTGTCAATTTTTGCTTGATGTGCATATTTTAGATACATACAGTTTAGAATGGTTATATTCCTTTCATGAATTGAACCTTTTATTAATGTATATATGACCCTCTTTTCTGTAGTAATGCATTTTGCCTTAGAGGATTCTGCACCTGATATTAACATAGATACGTCAGATTTCTTTTGCTTAGTATTTTCCTGGTATATTTCATAAACAGAATATAGCTTGAAGTACTTCAGCCACTGTCCAAGCTCCATTGAGGGCCAGTGCCTCTTACCTATTGCTCCAGAAATCCTCCCTTCTCCCTCTTATACCATCAATTTTTCCATCTCTGTTGGTTCATTCCCATCAGCATAAAATCATGTTGCTGTTTTTTTCCATCTTCAAGAAAAATTCACTTGACCCACTTCCTCCTTAAGCTACTGGTTCATTTCTTTGTTCCCCTTTACAGCAAAACTCCTCAAAAGAATGACAGTCACTGTCTAATTTCTCTCCTCCCATTGTCTTATTTTTCCCATTCTCAGTTTTTCAGTCATTATTTTATATTTTTAACAATCTTTTATTATTTCGGAAGTAAAACACAAGCAATGTAGAAAATTAGAAAATATAGATAAGCAAAAATAACAGAACGAAAACATGACATTCTCACCATGCAGAGAGAACCAATGTTAATAACTTAGTATCCCAGTAATAACTGGATCTTTATATATATGTATTTTTAAGGTATTGGGCTTTTTAAAATCAATATGAGATTATATCATACCATTTAATAACCTCTTTTTTATCGATTAATCATCTCTACCTTTCCGTATCTGGATTTTTTCATCTCATCTAATACCTAAGCCATATTCAAAATTTTCCAGTTATCCCAAAAATGTCCTTTACTAGTTATCTAGCAATGTCCATACTAGTACTTATGGTCATACATTGCACCTGCTCTTCTATCACAATCTCCTTTTTTATGACACTAACTGTTGAAGGGACTAGACCAAATGTTCCACCTTCTGGATTTGGCTGGTTGTTCCCTTGTGGTATGGTTTAGCTTGTTTCTTTATTCCTTGAATTTTCTATAAATGGAAAGTTAGATCTAAAGGCTTAATGGATTCAAGTTAAATAAGTTTGGGTAGATAAATGATAAACAAAAAAATCAAACCCATTGCCATTGAGTCAATTCCAACTCATGGCAACCCATGTGTTACAGAGTAGAACTGCTCCATAGGGTTTTCTTTGCTATGATTTTTACAGAACCAGGTCACTAGGCCTTTCTTCGTCGTACAGCTGGGTGGGGTTAAACAACAAACCTCTATGTTAATAGTTTAGTGCAAACCATTCTGCCACCCAGAGACCTAGATATATGATACATGATGTTAAATACTTCATATCACATCTCAACATAAGACATGGTATGTGGCAACACACCAGTTCCGACAGCACTGTTGCCCACTGGGTTAGGGTGAAAACAGACTAATCCTTCCATTGTAAATTACATTTCCCCCCTTGTGACTAGAAAATAATGTGTGTGGTATTACTTTGGTACTATATGAATGTCCAGTTCCCCATCTGCTCATTCTCGTGATGCTTTTAAACCAATTAATAATCCTTGCCTGAATCAGTCATTTCGTAAGGTTTGCAAAATGATGATGCTCAAATTCTAGATTATTTTGTAAAGTTTTTCTTTATCATCTGAATCTATTTGATTATCCTAAAATACAGTTCCTACTAGAAAGAGAAGATAAATGTTTAATTGTTTTCTTTTAATTACCAATTTTGAAAGTAAGTGCTAGTAAAATACACATATAAAATGATCACAAATCACAGTATTCTTAAACATACTCCAATCAGCTTCCACCCACTGAAACTTCTCTTGTCAGGTTTGCCAATGACCTACAAGTTGCTACATCCAGAAGTCAAGTCTAATTCTCATCTGACTTGATGTATCTGCAGCAATTGACACAGTTGATCACTTCCCCCTCCTTGAAACATGTTCTTCATTTGGTTTTCAAGACACCATCTTGCCTAATTATCCTTCTACTTCACAGCCATTCTTTCTCAGACTCCTTTGCTAGTTCTCATTTCCCTGCCCTGTTAATATTGAGGGGCCCTAAGACTCCCTCTTTGGACTTCTCTATCTACACTCATTTTTTTTTTTAACGTGTTATGGATAAAATTTTTCCCCAAAAAAAGATACGTTGAAGTCCCACATGTATTAAATATATGAAGTCCCTTGTATATTAAAATGCCTACTTGTCGTCATCACTCGAATGTCTAATAGTTACCTCAAACTTAACACGGAAATTTTTAAATCCCAATTTCCACTCCTCCCAAAAAACCCTGTTCCAATTACATTTGTGAATGTGTTCCAGTCACATTTATCTCGTTAATGCAACTTCATTATTCTAGCTTCTCAGGCTAGAAACCTTGCAGTCATCGTTAACTCTTCTCATTCGCTCATCCCCATCGTCCATCAACAGTAATTATGTTGCCTCTACCTTTAAAATAAAACCAGAAGATTAACATTTCTTACCACTTCCACCAACATCACTTTGGTCCAAGCCACATCATCTCTTATCTAGATTATTACAGTAACTTCCAGCTGGTCTCCCTGCTTCTACTCTTGTCCCAACTCCAATACTCTACTGTCAGAGTGATCTTTTTAAAACATAAGTCAGACTATGTCACTTCTCTACCACTCCCTCTAATGGCTTGACACCTCACTCAGAGTAAAAGCCAAAATTCTTACAAGGTCAGCACTTACAGGGCTCCCCCTTTCTCCCATTAACACCACCACTATCGCCCTAACTTCACCTCCAATGACTCTTCCTGTTACTCCCTCCACTTCACCCGAACTGGCCCCTTGCTGTTCCTAGAACATGTTACTCATGCTTTTGCCCCAGGACCTTTGCACTTGCTGTTCTTTTTGCCTGGAACACTTTCCTTGCCTTCCACCCCCATAGCTGCATAGTTTACTCCCCTTCCTTCAAGCTGTTGCTCAAATGTTACCTTCTCAGCAAAACCTTCTATTTTAGAGAAGTTACTTTTTCTCTATGGTAGCTTTTAATAGCTTTTCTTTGTGGAGGGGTCTGTAGCTTCACTGTAATGGGAATAACACTTTGCCATCAAGTCAATTCTGAGTCATAGCGACCCTATAGGACAGAGTAGAGTAGAACTGTCCCCTAGGGTTTCCAAAGAGCAGCTGGTGGATTCCAACTGCCGACCTTTTGGTGAGAAGCCCAGCGCTTAACCACTGCATCACCAGGGCCCCGAAATGGGAATAGGTATAGTTTTTTTCTTTTTAAAAATTATCCTATTTGGGACCTGTCAAAGTTCCTAAATCTGAGGATTCATATCTTTCATGAGTCTGGAAACTTCTTGACTATTATATTTTCAAATACTGCCTTTTCCCCATCTCTCTATTCTCTTTCTAATATTCTCATTAGATGGGTGTTAGTTCTCACTCTGCCCTTCATGTTTTTTAATTTATTTTCCATATTTTTTTATCTTTTTTTCCCCTGTGCTTCATTCTGAATAATTTTCTTTGATCTATTTTCAAGTTTCTAGTTTTTCCTTCAGCTACGATTACCATTTAACCCATCCATTAAGTTTTTTTTCTTAATTTCAGTTACTATATTTTTCATTTTTAAAACTTCCATTTTTCAAATCTTCAAGTTCTTTTTTATACCACCTTATTCTTTTTTGCTTCCTCTTTTATGTCCTTAATCATTCTAAATACACCTAGTTTATAATAATAACAAACATTTGTATGACACTTACTATGTTCCAGGCACTGTCCTAGGCACTTTACAAATATTAATCCATTTAATCATCATAACAACCCTGTATAAGGAAACGAAGACATAAAGAAGTTAAGCAACTTGCCCAAGATCACTTGGCTAGTAAGCAGAGACCCAGGACTAGAATCCAGGTAATCTGGCTTTGGAGTCCATACCCTTAATCACTACACTTTACTGTCTCTTTTGTAGTTACCATCTGTTACATATTGAATTGTGTCCCCCAGAAATGTGTGTTAACTTGGTTTAGGCCATAATTCCCAGTATTGTGTGGCTGTCTACCATTTTGTGATGTGATTATCTTATGTATTGTAAATCCTAACCTCTATGAAGTTAATGAGGCAGGATTAGAGGCAGTTATGTTAATGAGGCAAGACTCAATCTACAGGATTAGGCTGTATCTTGAGCCAATCTTTTTTGAGCTATAAAAGAGAGAAGTGAACAGTGACCTCATACCACCAAAAAAACGCTGGAGTCCCTGCGCTGAGAAGTTCCTAGATCAGGGGAAAACTGATGGACAAGGACCTTCCCCCAGAACTGACAGAGAAAGAGAGAGAGCCCTCCCCTGGAGTTGGCACCCTGAATTCGGACTTCTAGCCTCCTAAACTGTGACAGAGTAAATTTCTGTTGTTAAAGCCATCCACTTGTGGTATTTACAGCAGCAGCAGATAGCTAAGATACCATCTGAGAGTTGTGCTATCTGAAATTCTTGCTAGTTTTTTGTGTCTGCTGATTCTTGTTCATTGTGGATTGTTTCCTTGTGGAACTCATTTTTCTCTGGGCCTTTTCTTGTGGAAAATCTGTATGCATCCAGATAAGTTTTAAATTTTTTGCAGCCCAGGGACACCAGAATGACTTTTAGTGGCGGTTTATCAGCTTGGGAATTCCTGGGCCATAGGGTATAGATTTTAATCCAAAACCGACATACAGTCCTGTAGTTACAAATTCTAAGGAAAGCTTCTGTTTCCTACCCAAAGCCAGGAGTAGGCAGACAGGCTTCCTTGTTCCCAAGATTGATTTTTTTTTTTTTTTTTTTAAGTCCATCCTTTTCCAAAGGGTGTAGCCTTTTGAGGATGTTAGCTTTATTTTGGAATTTCAGTCCCACAGAACCCAAGACCCTTCTATCCCCATAGGGAATTAAAACTCAAGCCACTTAATTTCCAAAACTGTAACCCCTTTCTCTATCCCACCATATTCCCAGCCATGGCAGCTTAAGTGTAATATTACATGTTTACTGATTTGTGTTTAGGTCCCTTCTTTGTTTTTGGTCCCTAAGGATTTTCCTTACTATCTTGTGAGTTCAGTCATGCATTCAAAAGCAAGCAGGTATCCCCATGAACCGTCTCTCCTCCCTACCCTTAAAAAACTCCTTTTATGTTTGTACCTATTGTTGTTATATAACATATCATCACCAGCTGATAGAACAATTTAGCAGGGAAGGTATTGTTTTGGCCTGTGGTAAATTTGTAATTTGGATGTAATATAGAATACATTTTATTTGAGCTATCAAAAATAAGGCTATATATTTAAAAACATGTTGTTGTTGCTGGTAGGTGCCACTAAATCAGTTCCAACTCATAGTGACCTTATGTACAACAGAATGAAACACTGCCCAGTCCTGCACCACCCTCACAATCGTTGCTATCTTTGAGCCCATTATTGAAACCACTATGTCAGTCCATCTCATTGAGGGTCTTGCTCCTTTTCACTGGCCCTCTGTTTTACTAAGCATGATGTCCTTCTCCAGGGACTGGTCCCTCCTGATAACATGTCCAAAGACGGTAAGACGACATCTCGCCATCCTCGCTTCTAAGGAGCATTCTGGCTGTACTTCTTCCAAGACAGATTTGTTTGCTCTTCTGGCAGTCCATGGTATATTCAATATTCTTTGCCAACACCATAATTCAAAGGCATCAATTCTTCGGTCTTCCTTATTCATTGTCTAGCTTTCACATGCATGAGGTGATTGAAATACCATGGCTTGGGTCAGGCACACCTTAATTCTCAAAGTGACATCTTGCTTTTGAACACTTGAGAAAGAGATCTTTTGCAGCAGATTGGCCCAATGCAACAGTTGGCCCTCCTTATCTGGGGGTTCCACGTTCGTGGGTTCAACCAACTGTGGATCAAAAATATTAAAAAAAAAATCAGTTCCAAATAGCAAAACTTGAATTTGTTTGAGCGTTCCTTGTTCGCCTCCCTTCTTGATCATTTGTTACTTGTGTTGTGTACACCCTTTATTTCTGTGAAAAAAATGGCCCCTAAAAAGCAATTAAGTGGTCAGAGCAATCCCTCAAGGCTAAGAGGGAGCTTAAAGTGCTACTTACATAGCACTTTACAACTATTTACATAGCATTTACATTGTCCTAGGTATTATAAGTAATCTAGAGATGATTTAAAGTATGTGGGAGGATGTGCAAGTAGGTTATATGCAAATACTACACCATTTTATATGAGGGACTTTAGCATCCTTGGATTTTGGTATGGGTGAGAGGGGCTCTGGAACCAATCCCCCATGGATACCAAGGGGATGACTGCACATCGTTTGATATCTTGACTGCTGCTTCCATGGGTGTTGATTGTGGATCCAAGTAAAATGAAATCCTTGACAACTTCAATATTTTCTCCGTTTATCATGATGGTGCTTATTGGTCCAGTTGTGAGGATTTTTGTTTTCTTTATACTGAGGTGTAGTCCATACTGAAGACTGTAGTCTTTGATCTTCATCAGTGAGTGCTTCAAGTCCTTTTCACTTTCAGCAAGCAAGGTTGTGTCGTCTGCATATCCCAGGTTGTTAATGGGTCTTCCTCCAATCCTCATGCTGCATTCTTCTTCATATAGCCCAGTTTCTTGGCTTATTTGCTCAGCATACAGACTGAATAAATATGGTGAAAGGATACAACCGTGACACACACCTTTCCTGATTTTAAACCATGAGGTATCCTCTTGTTCTGTTCAAATGACTGCTTCTTGATCTATGTACAGGTTCCTCATGAGCAGAATTAAGGGTTCTGGAATTCCCATTCTTCACAATGTTATCCATAATTTGTTATGATCCACACTGTCGAATGCCTTTGCATAGTCAATAAAACACAGGTAAACATCTTTCTGATATTCTCTGCTTTCAGCCAAGACCCACCTGACATCAGCAATGATATCCCTTGTTCCATGTCCTCTTCTGAATCTGGCTTGAATTTCTGGCAGTTCCCTGTTGATGTACTGCTGCAACTGTTTTTGAATTATCTTCAGCAAAATTTTACTTGCTAACAATATACTTGTTACATTTTATGCAGCATTTTTAGGTGTTTGTGGCAGGAGGATTTTTTGAATATTTGGTCTGCGATATTGTCAGAAATGGAAGTGCAGCAGTCATATTTGTACTGTCCCCTACCCATGGCTGATTCGTCTAACCTTCAATACACTAACTCTCCTATATGTTGTTCACTCTGCCTGAAGTAGCCTCATCCACTCTCACCATCTGTCTTAGTCATCTAGTGCTGCTATAACAGAAATACCACAAGTGGATGGCTTTAACAAAGAGAAGTTTATTTCCTTACAGTAAAGTAGGCTAAAAGTCCAAATTCAGGGCGTCAGCTCCAGGGGAAGTCTTTCTCTCTCTGTTGGCCTTTTCGTCAATGTTCCCCTGGACTAGGAGCTTTTCTGCGCAGGGACCCCGGTCCAAAGGACACACTCTGCTCCCGGCACTGCTTTCTTGATGGTATGAGGTCCCCCACTCTCTGCTTCCTTCCCTTTCCTTTTATCTCTTGAGAGATAAAAGGTGGTGCAGGCCACACCCCAGAGAAACTCCCTTTACATTGAATCAGGGATGTGACCTGGGTAAGGGTGGTGTTACAATCCCACCCCAATCCTCTTTAACGTAAAATTACAATCACAAAATGGAGGCCAACCACACAATTCTGGGAATCATGGCCCAGACAAATTGATACACACATTTTTGGGGGGACATAATTCAAACGATGACACCATCTCACTTGATTTATCTAACTAACCTATACTTATCCTCAAAACCCAGCTCAGAAACCATTTTTTTCAAAAAGCCCTCCTTGGTTCTGTCCAGATGGAGCTAGCCTCTCCCTTCTTACTGAAGTTTTATTTTGGTACTCATTGGCAACATATTTTTGATTATTTGTTCACATATTTATTTACTTTCTAATTTTGAGTTTCTTTAGGGCAGGGTAAAAATGGCGTGGCATCAGACCTCCTCTAACTTCACAGGTAGGAGAGAGTCAAGATCAGTATCAGCCCCAAGGCTGATTCCTATGAGGTGGACGTCAAACATACCTCCACCCTCCAACCTTTTTACTAATTCTAACACCAACCCTCCCTCCCATGGCACTCTCTACTTCCCTGCTGGGTTCCATAATTGGTTGCAATGGCCGTACAGAACTCATGAATTATACTCATGATTATGGGGTGTATTAAGGAAGTAACAGGTTACAATTCCGGATCAGGAACGACTCAGGATACAGTTCTTCGATCAGGACAGTTGCTTCTCAGCCATACCCGCAGGCAGGCCTCTCTCAGCCCCTGGTCCTCAGCTCTCGGCCTGGCCTCTGCCCTGCTCAGACAAGTGTTACAAACTCTTTATCCCTGCCTATTAAGTGCCCAGAGGCACCCCACTTTACCAGAAGTCTTCTGCTGGACACTTAGCTCTCTTGCTCCGTGGATCGGCAAGCCTAGCCTGTGGGTCCCATGTTGATGCCATCTCGTGCCATCTTCAGTATTACAGCTCTCTCTGTCTCCTAGGTCTAGTAGGTTTTCAGCACAGGGACCTGGTTCCAAGGGATGCGCTCCGCTCCCGGCTCTTCTTCCTGATGTAGTTAGGTCCCCCTCCACCCTCTGGGATTAAGCTCCCTTTAAGTCTAGCAGGATGGCAAAACTGACCAATCCCCTACAAGGGTTCCAAGTACTTTATTTGTATAGTTCCACCCCCGCCAGGGTTCCATGCACCTTATTTCCATTATTAGCAGGCTGTCCAATCTCCTTGGTGGGCCACAAGCACCCTATTTGCCTAGTCCCATCAATCATTTTATGGGAGTTACAAGACCATGGCTAAAAAGGCCATATAAAATAATTCACTGCATCACAGCAGACTGGTCTTATTCATCTGTGTACTCCCAAGGACAGTGCTAGGTACATATTAAGTGCTCAAAAATGTTTGTTGAATTGAGTTCCTGAAGTGTAAGAAGCTGGGCTTGAAGGAAAAGAGAGGAGATCTGAGATAAGACTCTAGGTGGAAGACTATAGGGTTTTGAAAGGAGAGTCAGAAATGCCTTTGGAAGCTAAGAAGGTTCCTGAATACAATGGAACACTTTGAGGAATAGAGTAGCAAGGGTAGGGGTCTGGGGACCATGCTTTCAGGGGACATCAAGGTCAATTGGCATAACAAAGCTTAAGAAAATGGTCTGCATCCTACTTTGGTGAGTGACATCTGGGGTCTTAAAAGCTTGCAAGCAGCCATCTAAGATGCATCAGTTGTTCCCAACCACCTGGAGTAAAGCAGAATGAAGAACACCAAAGACACAAGGAAAGTATTAACCCAAGAGACAGAAAGGGCCACACAGACCAGAGACTTCATCAGCCTGAGACCAGAACTAGATGGGCCCAGCTACCACCAATGACCGCCCTGACAGGGAACACAACAGAGTCCCTGCTGGAGCAGGAGAAAGGTGGGGTGCGGAACTCAAATTCTAGTAAGAAGCCCAGACTTAACGGTCTGAGACTGGAGGTACCCTGGAAAGCATGGTCCCTGAATTCTCTATCAGCCCAGAACTAAAACAATTTCGGAGGCCAACTCTTCAGACAGGGATTGGACTGGACTGTGGGACATAAAGTGATACTCGTGAGGAGTATGCTTCTTAGCTCAAGTAGATACGAGAGACTAAACGGGAAGCCTCTGTCCGGAGGTGAGATGAGAAGGCAGAGAGGGTTAGGAGCTGGTTGAATGGACATGGGGAATCAGGAGTGGAAATGAGGAGTGTGCTGTCACAGTATGGGGAGAGCACTTAGAGTCACATAACAATGTATGCATAAACTTTTGTATGGGAGAAAAAAAAAAAGAAATGCCTTTGGAAAGAGGCACCTACTCGTTTCTTATCCACAAGTTTGTCTTTTGCCTCCTTCATCAAAGCATTTCTGCCTACTCAGGAATCTTCTCAGAGTTCCCAGAGATGTTGTTTGGCCACCTCAAGCTAGCTGGTATACTCCCAGCTACCTTCCATTTTGCACAACCTCTCCTGGTTTACCACGATTTTCTACTTCAGTAATAAAAAGAGCACTTCCACACATACCATCTCATTTATTTTTTTATTCTCATTTATTCCTTGTATCAATGATGTTAAAGAAGGTATAAACCCATTTTCTTTTTTTAATATTTTATTGTACTTCAGGTGAAGGCTTACAGAACAGATAGTTTCCCATGTAACAGTAACACACATGCTGTTTTATGACATTGGTTAACAACCCCATAACATTTTAACCCTCTAAATTCTC
>NW_004443990.1:13792963-13806376 GCF_000243295.1 Trichechus manatus latirostris | reverse complement strand
AGCGGTGGTAGCCGGGCACCATCTAGCTGTACTGGACTCAGTCCGGTGAAGGTCTTGGTAGCTGTGGACAATTAGTCCTTTGGACTAATCTTTTCGTTGCATCCTGTTCTCTTCATTCTCACTTGCTCCCGAAGAGATGAGACCAGTGGAGTATCTTAGATTAAGCCCATTTTCTTGATGAAGACAGTCTTAAAGAGATTAACGACTTTGCCCCAAATCACACAGTAGAAAGTGACAGTGCCAGGATTTGAACCCTGTTTGTTTAACTCCAAAATGTACATTATAAACATGGCACTGAACCACCTGCCTCTCAGTAGGTCATAAGAAAATCTTGACAACTTTGGATGTATCTATGAATAAAGCTATGTGACAAATATGTATGTGGAAAAAAAAACAACACATTAATACATTTAGACAAAGTCAAGGTGTCAGGGATGATCCACATGGAAAAATAACTTCTTCTAGTGTAGTAACAGAAAGGGAACATTTACTGACTACCTATGCATGCCTGATATTTATTTTAGATGGTATTTCTATAAGGCAGGTATTATTAATCCTATCTTACAGGTTCTTCAGTTTTAGGGAGATACAAGAGCTTGGCTAAAAGCTTGTGCTTTTCGAGCTTGAGAAAAATAGTCTTTAAAATGGGATAATCTGTAAAATGGGGATAATAATACCTACCTCAAAGGGTTTTTGTAAGAATTAAATCATACAATAGGTGAAAGCACCTAGCTAGCACAGTGCTTGCCATATGATGAGGCCTCAATAAATGGTAGCTTATAACACTTAGGTCAAGAGAGACTTGGTAATCTGCTCAGAGTTCCATATATCCAGTTATATAGCAGAGGAACTCAAATCTGTGCAGTATCAAAAATCCACACTCTTCCCATTATACCATGCTGGCAGGATGTTTCAAGTCTTCTTAATCTTAAAATGTTCTTCTAAGACTCCAGAGTTCTGGCTTTCAGATTAGTGTATACTCAAAAAACTGGAAAGAAGAAAACATAAATCAACCTATTATACCACCCAGAGTTAACTATTAATATTTTGTTCTATTTTCTTCCAAACCTTTTTTCCATGTTATTTTTCTTTTTTACAACACTATACATAGTTTTGCATTTTTCATGTCTTGTAACGTGATTTAGGAAATAATGTTGGAGTTATTATTCCCTCTCCTTGAGCATAGAAAATGTGACCCAGCTGGAGCTGGGCTCACAAGGACTCACAAGGACACATCAACTGGGCTCTGAGATATAAAGACAATAGCTAAGATACTCTTGGAAAGTATCTTTTAGGGAAACTTTCACATAAAGCTGATCAAACACAACACGAAAGACTTTTCACTCTTATCTTTTTCTATTAGCATTCAGTGAATAGAAATTTGTTGGGTCAATGAAGACCCTCCAGACTGTCATTACTGAAACCTGTCCCAATGATTGTTAAGAAAGACAATTCAAAATGTAGGATCACAGTTTCTAGCCAATCTGAAAAGGCTAAGCTTTCAATGGTTTTGCCCATTTGTAATGTTAACATATACTAATGACTCTGTAATGGACTCGGGCACACATGGCTCTGGCAGCATGCTTGTCCGTTTTCCCATTCTTGCCTATTCTGTAATATTCTTTGGACTTGGGCAGACATGGCTCTAGCAGCATGGTTGTCCGCTTCCCACTTCTGCCCTTCTGAATATATGCCGAATAAAACTTTCTTTTTGCTTTACTAAACTTTTATGTTTTTCCCCTACAACACATGAAAATTTTCTCAATATACTCTTCAAAACATGATTTTTAATATCTGCTCATTTCATAAAGTGAAGATATCATAATTTATTTAAGCATTTACCATTGGTTGAACATTTACCTGTTTCCAATGTTCTAGTTTGATAAACTCTGAACAGAATCTTTGGCTGTATTTCTGGTTGTTTACTCAGGATGAATTCCCTAGAAGTTATACTACTACTGGGTCAAGGAAAATGAAAGTTTAAAGGCTCTCAATGCCTCGAGAATTTTGGGGTCAAAGAGGATAGATCATTCGAAGGCTTCCAGTAAGTCTTGCCAAGTTGCTTTCAAGAAAGGTTTCTAATTCACACTCTCACTAGCAATAGAAGAGAGTGCCTGGATCAGGTTAATAAAAAGAACTCTGCACTTTTGGTAAGTGCAAAATGGTGCGTTTTAAACTATTTCTTTAATTAGTAATGTTGAACATCCCTCCCTGCAATTTATATTTCTTCTTTAGTGAACTGGCTGGTTCTGTCCTTTGCTCGTTTTTCCATCGGTGTGTTTTATCCTCACAATGTTGTTTTTACAACATAAAAAATACTTTTAAGAAAATATCTGGCTGCCGGTCCATGACTGTTGAACGTCCACAGAGACCCACAAAAACACGATAACTTCCGAACTTTCAAGCCCAGCACGCAGACATCCTTTCAGCATGGCGGAAACAAACCCTACTTCAAATCACTTGGGTAGGAAACTGTTGCAAAGGCGTTGGCGCTGGAGAGGAACGTCTCGCGGGATCTCAGTTGTCCCACAGGGAGGGGGAGTCTCCGACCTGACTACAAATCCCAACAGGCTAAGCACTCCAAGGCCGGAGCCCCCGAATGAAGGCTCAGGTCCAAGGTCATGTGTCTGTCCGCGTAATGCGTCCGGTCATCTCTCCGACGCCTTTTTCTTCGGCTTCCACCTTGGTCGCCATTTTGTGCAGGAGGTTATGGAACCTCTGTGTCAGGCCGACTCTATGGTCGAGCATTTCAGGGCTTGGCCAATCGTAAACCACATCTCGGAGTAAGCCCCGGCTTTACCCGCATGGAGGCGGGAATTGCCACGAAGCTCCTGTGGAGAGAGAGGAAGAAGCTGCATAAAACCAATAAGCAGGGAGGAGTTGGTGACGTAAACCAATGGGGGCCCGGAGGGATTGCGGCCAATGAGAGTGGAAGGACCCCAGGACACGTGTGTCGGGGAGCTGAGCGCTGAGACCCAGAGCTAAAGCTGAGAGGTGAGTCAGTCACCTTGAGCGGGGCGAGCGCCGTGGTCCGAGCAGGGGCAATAGGACAGTGGGAGTGCAGGTGACTTGGGGGCAGGAGCTAGCGACCGGCGGGGTTGTGGGCTGGGATGTGTGAAGGGGCATTTGGCCACAGGGCCGGGAGTGGCGCTGGGAGTCTCCCGCCTTACCACTTCGTGTTAATTACCAACGGTAAAGAGCGATTGACTGTCCCGGCTGGGGCGGACTGAGGACAGCTGTGTAAGATGGGCAGGACCCTGTATGGCACCTGCCCAGTATCTGCCTTCAGCCTTCCCGGGAGACCATCCTCTTCCGCAACATTTTCCTGCTGGGGCTTTGGCCTCATTTCCTCCATTCCTTCCGCTCTCCGTGACCTTCCTTTGCAGACCCACCGCGCTGAAGGTGGTGAACCGGGGAGTTCGCGCTGGCCCTCTGACATCTAATGCCCTCCTCAGCTGGGGCACGGTGCAAGGAAGAGCGTGGTCCAGGGAGGACGAGCGGGGGTGGAGGGGACGAACGAAGGTCGCCACTGTCACCAAACGACTAGGCTCTCAGTAGAACTTTTTTTCCCCCCCTCTGTAGACTGAAAATATGCAGACCACCGGGGCATTACTCATTCCTCCAGCTCTGGTAAGCTGAGGCTCCGGGGTGATCTGTAGAGCCAGTTATGGGAGTCCTCAAGGTTTAATGAATGAACTGAGAGGAGCTTCGCATCCTGATGATGTTGGCTCTTTGGGGAGACTATAGAATGTGATGCAGGTAATCCCTCTTTATTTGGGACTGTAGAATTAAGCAGATAATACTAAACCAGCTACCTGGGCCTTAGAATGTCCTCAGAGAGTCTGGATCTGACCTTTACCCCAGTCTGACGTGGCCTTAGCGAGGTAGTCCATTAAAGCAGTGGTTCTCAACCTTGGCTGCCCATTAGAATCATCTGGGGAGTTTTTAAAAATCCTGATGCCCAGGCTGCACCCTAGACCAATTACATCAGTCTCTGGGAATGAGAGTGGAACACAGACATTTGTATTTTTTAGAACTCCCCAGATGATTCCAATGTAAAGCCAAGTTTGAGAGCCACTGTGCTAAAAAATATTTCAAGAAAGCCATGTTACAGAAGGCTCTGTTTAAATGGCCGTTTCAGGAGCCTCACCAGGCTTACTGGCCCGCTCTATCCAGGATGTGTAGCAGTGAGTAAATTTTAGCAAAATAATATTTCTTACCCCTGATTCCTTTGAGGTGCAAAGGAATTCCATGTACCTGGTTTGATATTAGTGTGAATTTTTGTTTCATTCTGGGATACCAATTGAGGCTGTGCCTATGGAGGTGAACTTTGGTACATGGTTTTAAATGGTGAAGGTCGCCACTGCTGAGTACACCAGGGTCTCAGGACAGCTGTCTTCCTGGTGCAGGCCTATCTAGTAGAAAAAGGAATAAATTAATTGACCTTGAATGTGTTAAACTTTTTCTGTTTGCGATGTTTATAATCATTTTTGACAGAAGTTGTAACAATTACTTTTTTTTTTTTTTTTGGCGTGTCTTTCTGATTTTATAGTTCCGCTATAATACCAGGGGTCTAATCAGGCCCATGTCTGCCTCGTTCCTGAGTAGGTCAGAGATCCCATCTAAACAGGTAAGGGAGTAAGGCCCTGTTCTGAATTTCCTCAGTTTGGGTAAATTGAGTTGCCTTTAGGCAGAAGTGGTAAGAGAGAGGAAGAGAATGTAAAGTGTTTTTATTGTCTCCTAAGATGAGCATTGTAGGTGAGAGACTTGCTTAAGTGAGGTTCCCCTAACCCACAAAGTTTCCCTAGCCATGTGTGAAAACACATTCCAAGACTGATTCGCAGCATACTTTGCAGTCAGAGCATTCTGTACTTGCCAGGCAGTTTGCCAACAGTTTCACAGAGCACAGGTGGGTAAGGTGAGGGGGTGGAGTCTGCCACCTGTCCTGTTCCTCGCTATCTCCTTATGCTCTCTCTTCCTTTCTCTCCCTCCCTACGTTACTCTCTCTTTCCCTCCCTCTACCTACCCGCCCTCCTTCTAGCCTTCCTATAGCAGCTCTCCACTCCAGCTGGCCAGACGGGAGTTCCAGACCAGTGTTGTCTCCCGGGACATTGACACAGCGGCCAAGTTTATTGGTGCTGGAGCTGCCACAGTTGGTGTGGCTGGTTCAGGGGCTGGCATTGGGACAGTGTTTGGCAGTTTGATCATTGGCTATGCCAGGTAAGTTTGAAGGTGGCCTAGAGTATCCCCCATCGTGAGCTCTACCCTATTTGGGGGAAGCCTCAGCAGGAGGAGCTCTCTTCAGGAGCCTGGAGGTTGATTTTATTTGCCTCCTATTTTCTCCAGTGACCTCAGAATCAGAATTTAAATATGTGTCTGTCTAACCTGGCTCATTTAAACTTACCATGTTGGTTCTCTGCTTGCCCATCCAAATCCCCAGGAAATGTGTAGGCTAGGCCCTCTCCCAGTCATAGCACTCCCCATTCATCTTACCCTCCTTGCCCTCCACTGTCAGCATGACCTCACCCCATCTCCTCCCTGGGCTGGCATCGATCTCTGTCCCTGGCAGGAACCCGTCTCTCAAGCAGCAGCTCTTCTCCTATGCCATTCTGGGCTTTGCCCTGTCTGAGGCCATGGGGCTCTTCTGTTTGATGGTCGCCTTCCTCATCCTCTTCGCCATGTGAGGCTCCGTGGGGGTCACCTACCTGTCCCTGCTGCTTCGACTCCAGGCCGTGCGCCGTGCTGGAGTGTGCTAACCTTTACAATTAAACACATTGTTTCTCTAAATCCATATGCCTGTGCCTCTGTCCTTTGCCCTTGGGGAGGGCCTTGGTGAAAAGGAAGGGAGAGGGAATTGGGTCAGCCAGTGGTCATTAGGAACTGCTCAGGACTGAGCAGTAACACTGCCATAGCTGTAAGAGCATATGGGTTCCCTCCATCTCCCGGGAGAAGCATGGGTTTGTCCCAGTAATGATAACTGGTGCTTTCTCCCCATCAAATTTAATGTTAATTTGTAGCATTTTGACGGAGCTTAATTTGCACCAAGCTCCGTACCAAGTGTTTTACATTTGTTATCTCCACAACCCTGTGAATTAGAAGTACAGCTATTACACCTGTTTGCCAAAGAGAGAACCAGGGCTTAGGGAAGCAAAATAACTTGTCCAAGGTCACAGCTGGTCAGTGGCAGAATTGGGGATAGCCCTCCAGCCAGCCCAAACCTTTAACTGCTGTGCTGTCCCGTCTATTTTCATTTTGGGCCCAATACAGGTAGGGAAACTTGGTTCCAAAGAAGTTGTAGAACACGTTAGAGGTGGAGCTAGGTCTTCATCTGCTTGGATTTAGTCCCACTTGTTTTATTTTCATTATCAATTAACCTTTCTTAGAGTACTTAAATGTTCTTGAGTAAAGCAAATAAGATACACAATCCCTGTTCTTGGGTAATTTACGATCTTAGCTTTGCTAGTGACAAAAAGGGTGTTTTCTGAGGTGAGCCAACTAACGAATTGCTGAAAAAGCTTCATGCGGCATCTTCCATGTGGTCTCACAAGTTTGTGTTCAGCAGTCTCCCCCTGCTTGGTTAAAGTGGGTCTGATATCCCAGGTAAGATAATGCTAAGCTGATATATCAATAGCTGCTGCTTCTCTAAGCCTCAGCAGGGACAATCCATGGGCAGAGAATTAATGCAGCAGTGCTGGGGGACATAATTTGCAAGTGGAAGCTATTTTGTGAAAGTCTGTTGCCTCATAACTTACTGCAAAACTTCTATGAAATAGTGAAACCAAGAGCCTTCCTAATTAGTGTTAAGAACACCTTCTAACTGAAAGACAGCTACCACAAGAGGATTAAAACATTCCAAAGAATTTGTCAGTGAGAATGGAGTCAATCTATGTGCAGCTGAAAGACAATCATGCAGGTGTTTTAGTACTAAGCACCTTCCTGGGGCTGTGAGGAGGCAAAGAAATTTAAGGTCCTTGCCCTCAAGGAGCTTGGAACATCCAAATGGAAATATTGAACAATGTATAGAAGCTATTTGCTGTAGAAATTCCAAGAGGAAAAGCAGGGAGGTTAGCATTGGTTGTAGTAATATTGGCTAACATTTGAGCACTTGTATGTCAGGGGGCAGTGCTAAGCACTTTCCTTGAGTAACTTAAATCCAATGAGATGTCATTTTATAGGTAAGGAAACTGAGGGAGGCTCAGAGAGGAGGCATCCTACCTAAGGTCACACAGCTGGTTAGTAAAGCTGGGATTCAAGCTCCAGAAACTGTTTTCTTAAACACTACTGATTCATCTAAAGTTTGTAGAGGTTCAGTGATTTGCGCAAGGTCATACAGCAGGCCAGTGATTCCAGTCCAACTCCATCTGACATTCATTCAACAATCATGGCCTTTATACCAGTTTTTCACCCCCGGCACATTTGGAGCCAGATGATACTTTGTTGTGGGTGGCTGTCCTGTCCTGTAGGATGTTTAACAGCATCCATTGCCTCTACTCATGAGATACCCATAGCAAACTCTTCCCCCTACCCCTGCCCAGTTGTGACAGCCAATGGCCAAATGTCAGATATTGCTAAGTGTTCCTTGGCTGAGGGACGAAATCACCCCTGGTTAAGAACCACCAGCCTACCACAATCTGTTGCTTGTCCTCTTAGCCTCTATACCTAAGTAGCTTCCTCGAGGTTACCATGCAAGCCAGTGGTAGAACCTGAAGTAGAGCCCAGGAATCTCAGAGCCACAGGGAAGGAATGGGACTGAGGCTGAACTGGCAGCTGAAGAATGGCCAAGGGAGCAATGGATTAACTGGTAATGCTGTTATGCAAACAGAACTTCATAACCCTTTGGGATGTCAGGCTGGCATCCTTGCTGGGTCACTACCCTCTGGTGGTAATCGAGGAGCAGTCCCCAGGGAAGGTGGTTGCCTTTTCCTTCCTGTGAAACCCCAGGAACTTAGTTTTTACCAATGACTAGTAAGAATTGTCCTTCATTGCAGGCTCCAGACACCCTTGGAATTGTTGGGACATAAAAACCCAAACTAGCGGCATTGGGAATGTGGTTGGTGGACCCATTAGAGCCATAAAGGGTTGGTGGGGGTGGAGATGCTCTCCCACCCCCCAACCAGACTAATTAGTCTCATAACTTTACCTGGAGGTTCTTTAGGGACTATGGACTGACCCATGGATGGCCATTTTGCTTAGTGCAAAATATTTGTGAGTGGATACAGAGGTGCATTTTTCTTGGGAGAGGGTCCATAGCTTTCACTGTATGTTCAAAGGGGTCAAAACCAAACACATTGTTGGTGAGTCTATTCCAACTCACAGCAATAGTGACCAAAAAACAATTAGAAACTACCACCTTAAGAGTTCAGCACCCGAGGTGAAGATCATGGGCTTGGAAGTCAGACAGTTACAAAGCCCAGCCCTGCTGCTTCCTAAGAAGTTAATTGTCTTGGTAGTGGAGTGGTTAAGAGCTTGGCTGCTAACCAAAAGGCAGTTTGAATCCACCAGCCTGCTCCTTGGAAACCCTATGGAACATGTAATACATGAGATAATGCATGTATAATATGCATACGCAATATTAATGAGATACATGTGATATATACAAGACCCTGACGGCACAGTGGTCAAGCGCTTAGCTGCTAACCCATAGGTCGGCGGTTTGAACCCACCATCCACTCCGCGGAGGAAAGATGTGGCAGTCTACTTCTGTAAAGATTTACAGCCTTGGAAACCCTATGGGCACTTCTACTCTGTCCTACAAGGTCGCTATGAGTCAGAACCAACTTGATGGCAGTGGGTGTAGTTGGGTTTGGGTGATATACAACACACGTTGCCATCGAGTTGATTCCAACTCAGCCACCCTATAGGACAGAGTAGAACTGCCCCATAGGGTTTCCAAGGAGCAGCTGGTGGATTCGACCTGCTGACATTTTGGTTAGCAGCCTGAGCTCTTAACCATTGGGTGATAGATAGAAATAGATGTATTAATGAGATATGTAATGAGATATACAAATACATGTATTGTTAAATTTATTTTTACTTACAAGCCTCAAAACGCCCAGTCTAAGTTCAGATTTCTCCTTTTCATCCAAGGTTTATGACCTTGACTGGGAGCTCTTAAGTTTCATCTGTCTTTGGCATTGAGCCTAAGACAAAAGACAGCCCTGGAGGGGAAGAAAGCCCCAGAGGGCAGTGGGACACAGAACCCTCAGGAAGGGGAGAAGGATATTATTTGTTAGAAGTTGGGGCACAGTAGTGACCTGAACTCTAGGGCGCTTGCCTGCCCTTGTCCTTGGGAAGGGCACTTACCTAATTGCCATGAGAAAGGTGCTACCAAACTTTGTTGCAAAGGGACCTCCTCCAGGCAGGGCAGTCCTATTGCTGGGGGCGGAAGGTCTTCCTGTAGGAAGCCCGCTCAGCTCTCACCCATACCCAGAGGGCATGGGAATGGCTCCAGAAGGCATACTGTTAACCCCCTGGCCAAGCTGCCAGTGAGCAGCGGCTGGTTGCCACCTTGAGAACATCACTGAGCATTGGACTAAGTAGTGCCAGCTCATGAGGTTCGGCTAGCCTCTCTCTGGCCTTTCTTCTCTCCCACCTTAGAGGCCTCCTGGAGGTGTTGGTGTTGAGCTGGTCATTTTTAAGCGGCTGCCGTCCCCAAGCTTTTCAGTCCTTGACCTGCAGGTTCTTTGTGCAAGCTTGGCTCAGCCCTTTGTAAAGAAAATAGACCTATCTGAGGGGAGGAGGAGGTGAAATCCTAAAGATCCATGGCCAGGGAAGGGCAACTGGCTACCTTGTCCTTATTTCCATTCTGTTCACCATTTATACAACACCTACTGAATGTCAGGTCCCAGGGGCACAAGGATAGGTGCTCCATGCTTCCTGCCCTGGAGGAGGTCACACCTAATGACCAGAGAGATGAGTAACCAAACAACTAAAATAAAAAGTAGTATGTGCTATAATAAAGGTGTGAATAGTCAGCAATGAGAACCAAAGGAGGAAATAATTAAAAATGACTAATTATTAATAATAATATGTCTGGAAGTGTTAAAGCTTGGCAGAGAAAGTCATATCCCAGCTACCTTTGAAGGATTAATAAGAATAATAAGAGTTAATAATTATTGGACATTTATTCTGGCCTGGCATTGTATACATTCATTATCACATTATCTTTACTTAGTACCCATTGCCGTTGATTCGATTCCCACTCACGGCGACCCTATAGGACAGAGTAGAACTGCCCCATAGGATTTCCACGGAGCAGCTGGTAGATTGGAACTGCGGACCTTTTGACTAGCAGCTGAGCTCTTAACCACTACACCACCAGGGCTCTCTTTACTTAGTATCTGCTATTATTTTCCTAGTTTTTATAGATGAGGAACAGAAGCTCAGAGAGGTCAAGAAATTTAGGATTTCCCCTGGTACTGTAGAGGAAAAGCATATTCCAAGTACAGAAAATATTATGAGCAAAGGCCTGGAGGAAAGAATACACTGTGGAGAAGACAGGTGCCAATTATTTGTATAGTACTTGCCACTTTACAAAACCCTTTAGGAAATGTCACACTTAATAAATCAAAAGAATGTTAAGAGGTAGGAATTATCACCATTCTATGAATGCAAAAATAAGCTCAAAGAGGCAAAGAGTGGAGTGCAGATTAGGAGCTTGAACCTTTTTCTTCTGAATATAAGGTAAGTGTTTTCTGTTCATTGTCCCATCACTGCCAGACCTTGCACTTGAAAACAATGGCCCAGAAGTGAGATGCACTGAGGAATCCACATCCTCTCACCCCAGGGGCCATCTTTTGGGCGTCTACAGTCTGTAGCCATGGAGGAGCTATGGAGTAGTGTTTTTCTTTGTGTGAGGTCACCTGACAAGTTGGCCTTTGAGCACCTCACTAAATAAGTAATACCCAAGCAAAATTCTGGAATTCTTTAAAAATGAGTATAATATATAGTTTGAATTGGCAATAGATGCACAGCACATTTGAAAGGTATGAGGAAGTATATACTCTAGCCCACCTTGCTGGCAACCAGTCTATCCAGAGGCAACCACTGTTCCAGTATCTCATGTATCTTTCAGAGACATTCTGGCATCTTCATTATAGAGTGATAAAAGACTGTACCAAGAAAACATGAAACCTGTATAAATACTGCATTAATTCATTTTGCTCCATGTTAAGTGCCAAGGTTGTGCCATGCCCTGTGCTGGGTTCATACGCAGCACATGGTCTAGAGCCCCAAGGGTTTGTATTGTGTGTGTGTGTGTTGGGAGAGAGGAGCAGGAAGCAACAGGTAGCAAACAACTGTTAGTACAAGGTAGTATACGGTAAGTGTGGGAAAGTTCCAAGCAATGATGTCCCACATAGTGGTTAGAGCTTCTCTGGATTCAGACAGATTTGGCTTACAGCCCCGATTCTGCCACTTGCTAGCTATGTGACCCTGCATAAGTGACTGAACCTCTGTAAGCCTCTGTTTTTCCATCTGTTAGAACAGACTAATAATAGTACTTACTTCATAGCCCTCAGTAAATTTTGGCCATTATGACTCAGGTCCACCGCCCTTTATTGGAAATCCACAAAGCTCTGAAAACTGGGCTTTTCAAAAACAAATGTGGCGGCAAAATGGGATTTTACAAAGTGAGACTATTCATGCCGTTTAGTATGAATATTCATAAATGTACCCAAATTAGTATGAATATTCATACACTTGGCTGCAGAAATATCAATATGTTTGGTTACTGGGTGCTGTCCCAGGCCCTGCTGAGGGTATTATCATAAATTTTGAAAAACATTTGGCCCCAGGGGTTTTGGGATAAGATTATAACCCTGTATTCTTGATGGGAAGAAAAGAGAGGTTGTTTTTAGTCCATAGCTTTACTTTTCACCTTACAAATCTCAGTAAAGTCCTAAGGAATCCTCCCAGTATGTACACTCACGGCCCTTTGATTCCTGTATATTCAAGTGTTTGTGGGAAGAAAGAGTACTGATGTCGGGAGGCCTGATTTTCTTCCCCGTGCTATCACTAACTTGCACCAAGTCTCTCTGGGTCTGTTTCAGTGTCCCTATGGCAACACCTAGAGCAACAGTGCCTGGTTGTTCAGTAGGCCCTCAATAAATGTGTGTGGAATTATTTTTAAAATGAGGTGGCTTTTCATTCTGGTTCTGTCCTAACTCTTGGTCCTGTTGCAGGCAAGGGGCATGGGAGCCTCCCTTCGGTGGGTGAGGGTGCAGAGAGGAGGGATAAATCACGGAGTCTTTCGGACTGGAAGTCACCTAAGTGAGTCACCTCATCCACCCTAAGTTTCCCTGAAAGGAAGCTGGGTCCCCAATCCTGCCCCACGGGCATGTCTGAGGCACAGTCTCTTTAAAGCGTTGGGGGATATGGCTCTCCCTTCCTCCCCTTTAAACACTTGAAAATAAACTATTCAATGGAATTGGGCTCTCAACTGCACCTAGACGTCCTGACACCCTCAGAACCGCGGGACCAGCGCGAGCCCGGAACTCACGCTCGGCCGCTAGTTCCTAACCCCTCTCGCCCTGGAGGACCGTGGGTGGACGCTCTTGCAGAGAGCCTCTCGCTGGTTGGAGCGGGGGTGGGCGGAGCCAGCGCCGCCAGCGCAGCCCGGGCTGTGGAAACGGAGGGTGGGGACACTCTGGCCCGGCTCTCGGTGGTGCAGGAGCAGGAGGTGCAGCGGCCGCTCTGGTCGGCGGACGTGCTGCGGTGCAGTCCCGGAAGCGAAGCAGCGATGGCGGAGAGTCCGACTGAGGAGGCGGCGACGGCTACGGCGGGTGCCGGGGCGGCGGGCCCTGGGGCAAGCGGCGTTGCTGGTGTTGTTGGCGTTAGCGGTAGCAGCGGCGGATTCGGGCCGCCTTTCCTGCCGGATGTGTGGGCGGCGGCGGCGGCAGCGGGCGGGGCCGGGGGGCCTGGGAGCGGCCTGGCTCCGCTGCCCGGGCTCCCGCCCTCGGCCGCTGCTCACGGGGCCGCGCTGCTTAGCCACTGGGACCCCACGCTCAGCTCCGATTGGGACGGCGAGCGAACCGCGCCGCAGTGTCTACTCCGGATCAAGCGGTGAGCGGGGGTTATTCCTCCCCCAGCCCCGACCTCAGGGGCTCGACCTTCCCCGCCCCCCACCCTTTCCCACTACAACTCTACCTCCTTCTCCCGCTGCCTCGCGCTTCTCTTGCGCCAGCCCAGCTCCAAGGCCCAGATCTTGCCGAGGCAGAGCGTCGGGATCCGTGACCGGTCTCTTCCCTAGCCCCAATTCCCACAAGCACCAAACCCCCTTTCCGTAACCAAATTCGACCCTATCCCTGGGCTACCTCCCATGGGCCCTCCGTCTCCATTCCGGATACCCTCCCCCACACTCCCATACCTCCCGCTCGAAACCCGACCCTTTGGCGCTTCAGTAACACCCCCCCC
>NW_004443990.1:13749101-13792863 GCF_000243295.1 Trichechus manatus latirostris | reverse complement strand
CCCCCCGCCCTCCGCGCCGCCCCTCTCCCCCCTTTACCACCCCAGCATTGCTAGATGCTGCCGGGAGGCCCCACCCATCGGTCTCCCCTCGTCTCCTCCCGAGCTCCGTTTCTAACACATACACACTCAGAGGTTGCTTTCCCAGCCTCAGACCCGAGCCAGCCTTTTTTTTTACTCGCCGTCTCCTCAGACTCCCTCCCAGAGCCCCCTCCCCATGCCTAGATCGCTTCCCTCATGTATCCGCAATCATCCCTTGAACCCCCTTTTCAGTACCCCAAAGCTGTCCACTCTCACACCTATTCCAGGAACTCGCGCCTCCCTCCCCTCGGTCTTACTTTGGCTTGTAATATCCCACTCAGGACCTTCTTTCCTGTATTTTTTTCTCTGGATCATTTGGTTTATTTTTTCTGAAGCAAATATACTCAATTCAAATATAGGAACAAAGGCCTAAGTACTTTCTGTGCTTATTTCTGGGATGATTGATTTTAGATCATATCATTTAATAGCGCTTAGTGTAATACCTATCGCATAGGAAAAGGGTGATACTTTTTAGCAGCTCTTAATCCTGAAACAAGACCCTCTTCCTATGCCCCCATCACAAGCATCGTCACGTAGGTACCCTCATCCTGCCGTATTCTGAGTCCTTTCAGATGTCTCTCTACCTTTCAAGGTTGTAATAAAAATTAAACAGTACAATGTGTGTAAAGTACCTGGCATAGTGCCTGACAAAGGACGCCTATTGCAACTTCTGACTTCTAACTAAAGAAACTCAGCACTCCTTCCCAACCCCCTGTACACCTTCAGCCATTTCAGTCTCCATATCCTGATACACCTTTGAGTTTAGCCAGTATGTCCTTCCTCTGCTCTGTCACCTATATGCACTTTTTTATGTTACTAGCCACCCATACAAGTCCCTAGTCTTTTCCTCAACTAGAATGTCTTTACACCCTTGCTCTCAACTGCTCTATTCCAGTTTGTGAGACATGACTTTGTTGTTGGTAGGTGTCAGCGAGTGGGCTCCAGCTCATAGCGACCCTATGTGCAACCAAGCGAAACCCTGCCTTGAACCCCTTGAACTTGAACATGACGTAGATGCTATAAATCTCCTTTAGTAGTCATCTTACAGATGTGAGGTTCTCATCAATTTCACAGGGTCCCCTCTCCCCAACCTGAAGAGATTGCTACCCTGTTAGTCCCCTGGGCAAGAAAAAGACCATTACAGTCTTCTTCCCTGCTAGCTCACTTGCTTCATATAATCCCCTTCCCAACAAAGGTCACTGTGTGGTTATGGAATTAGTTTTTTAGTGGGGTTGATTATGTCTTCCTAGTTACTAAAAAATCTTCATTTAGCATTCCGCGTAGTACCTGGGAATCTCGGAGGTGGGGAGTGAATGAATTGCCATGTGGGAGGAAATGAGTAAATGGGATGTGGCTTTTCCAGGGTGACATCTGATGCCATTGGGATCTCTGATTTTTTTCCTCATCGCTCTACCCTCCTCCTGAGGAAACAATGCCCCTTTGATAATAATTTGCTTTCTGCCTGCCTGACAAGTACTCAGCTAAGGTTTCTCAGCCAACAAGACAATGCAAACATTTGTGGTACCAAGCACCACTTTCTCGAACCCTGGCCTCATTGAGGTGATAACAACTGTCCTGCTCAAGGGATTCCCCTTTGTCTCCCCTCCCTCACCTCCTCTTTGGTGTTATACAGGGATATCATGTCCATTTATAAGGAGCCTCCTCCAGGAATGTTCGTTGTACCTGATACTGTTGACATGACTAAGGTATGTAACTTGGTGGGGGTCGGGGGTTATTGGGAAGTTGGGCTCATAAACTTGGAAGAGCCCCCAAAGAGATTATTCAGCTCACCTCTCTGATTATATAGACGAAGAAATCAAGACCCTCAAGAGGGTAAGTGGCTTCCCCAAGGTCACAGTGAGGCAGAGCAGAGGCTTGAACAAGACCCCAGGTGTCTGTTGTTAGGGTGCCTGTAGGTCTGGTTGGCTTGGAAGATCCCAATTTATGCCTGTTATCTCCACATAATTATTAATAAGGTACT
Organism: Trichechus manatus latirostris; assembly: GCF_000243295.1. Classification (NCBI taxonomy): domain Eukaryota; kingdom Metazoa; phylum Chordata; class Mammalia; order Sirenia; family Trichechidae; genus Trichechus; species Trichechus manatus. The sequence goes on along the minus strand of NW_004443990.1, from coordinate 13,790,804 downwards.
TTTTCACTCCCAAAAGTACTCCAATTTGGATGATGAATTGTATGGCCACGATATCCATTGTACCATCCAGCTCTTTCCCCACTCCCCCACCTAGCCGCTCTTGACCTTTAAGTATGGTGCTATAAATCAGATGCAGGGAAGGTTGGGGATGAGGCCAAGCTTGTCTGAACAGTGTTTGCAGTTAAAGGGCCTTGTTTAGGCTCCTATCCTTAACTGGTTGCTTTTGAATATCCTTCTAACCCGAAGACCATTTCTCTCTTGTCCTCCACACAAACACAGAGAAAGCTTAGTACATGATGTCAAATTCCTCTGGCATAGATACCAGGCTTCTTTGTCATTGAGTGCTCTATCCTCAGAAGTGAATTTGCGCTTAAACTGGTGTTGAGAAGAAATCAGATTTCTTTAATCTAGTGTTGTTTAAATGAAAACTCCCTGAAGTTCCAATTTCTTAGAATAAATACTCAGATTTTGTATTGTTGGTGTGTCTTAGTTGTTTTGAATAGACTTCCCTTTAAATTGATTTTTTTTAAATCTTTTTTTATATAGTTGGAAATGTTTTTCTGGGATATTTTGTCCTCAGTTAAGTGCCAGTGTTAATATGACAGTCTTTGGGGTCCCAGAACTGATGCCCGGTTGAGACCAGCTGAACTTGCTATTCCAAATGTCTGAGGGTGAGAATATAATGTAGGGTACTGCCAGGACAAGGTAGGGACTATAGACTGGGGCATTGGACCCCAGTGTCCTTTTTCTTCTTGCTGTTCAACTTCTGAACAGACTTAAAGTGCCTAGGAGCCTTTTTGTAAGAAGAAATGCAACTGATTCAGTTTAGATTTTTCTTCCTTTGGGAAGGGAAATCTTAAATACTGTTCAATAAATTATGGCCGGAGGAAGAGAGTTTAGTGTTCTGTTTTAAGGACTGATTTTTTTTTTTTTTTTTTTTTTAAAGCAGCAGCATTGGGGAAAGTTCAGGGGATGGTCTAATGGCTCTGAGTACACCCTGAGTTTTCCCCACTTTTGTATTTTTGACACCACTGAATACTGCCTGAGCCCCATCCTTAGACTTCTCCACAGTAGGTTTGATCCTCTGGGGAGAAAGCAGACATCCTACACATCCATCACAACTCTCAGCCCTGCACTGTTACTGGCGCTATGGCCTTCAGTCCCTTTCCTCTTTTTTCCATTCATCTTGCCTCCCCCTTCGTGCCACATGAATGTAGGGTGGAGTTACATACTATGCAAGTCTAACCTAGGCAAATTCAAACATACATTTTTAGTAAAAATATGAATTTCTTGGAATTAAAAATCCTAGAATTATATTTTAAGATATATGCTGTACTATATTTTGCACATTGGTGTTCTATCCATTTGTTATACATAACACTGAACAAGGAGATCTGCATAAAAACTGCTTTAAGGGGGTTTTTAAAGGGATATGCAAGGGTAATTTTGCCTGGATTCCATTTTTACCTTGGCCTCTAACTTTAGAATGTAACCACTGAGTAAGATGGTACTCCACTGAAATGGAATTTATTAAAATTCCAAACATGCTTTTTAGTATGAGTGAGGAAAAGGATGTTCGTTCTGCATAGTGAGGTTATGGAATATGGATATCAGACCGTGGGCGCTGTTCTGGTGTGGGTAGCAGGTTGAAGCCAGGAGGGGTTGGGGTGGGACATCACCTCACAATTTTGAGATGGGGTTTTATTTTGCAGATTCATGCATTGATCACAGGCCCATTTGACACTCCTTATGAAGGGGGTTTCTTCCTGTTCGTGTTTCGGTGTCCGCCCGACTATCCCATCCACCCACCTCGGGTCAAACTGATGACAACGGGCAATAACACAGTGAGGTTTAACCCCAACTTCTACCGCAATGGGAAAGTCTGCTTGAGTATTCTAGGGTAAGAGGAGACTTCTAAGTGGCCAAGTTGGTTGTTAGCAAAAAATTACTCTAGGCCAGCCTTTATCAACCAGGGTTCCTCACTGAACCACAGAACACAGAAAATGATCAGTGACTATCTTCTCTATTCTCCCCAGGATGGTACACAGCTAGTATCATTCTAGACGCAAAAGAAAGAAGTAAATTCATTACTTATAATGAATGCCTTAAGAAAGTGGTTCTCAAAGCGAAGAATTTACAGAGATACAGATTCCACCCTAAACCTAATCCAAGCCAAACCAAACCCAGTCTACTGCCATCTAGTCGATCCCAACTCAGTGACCCTATAGGACAGAGTAGAACTGCCCCATAAGGTTTACAAGGCTGTAAATCTTCACAGAAACAGACTACCACATCTTTCTTCCAAGGAGTGGGTGGTGGGTTCCAACCGCTGACCTTTCGGTTGGCAGCCAAGCACTTTAACCACTGTGCCACCAGGGCTCTTGTACCCTAGACCTACTGACTCTGAAACTCTGGGGGTGGACCCAGTAATCTGTGGTTTTTTCAGGCCCTCCCGGTGATTCTAGTGCTTACCCAAGTTTGAGAACTGCTCCCTTAGGGCATTAGGGCTTAATTCTGTCCAGAACAGGTTGAGAAAGGCTGCATCTGTGCCATTCAGGATTGTGAGTGTCTTCTTTCTGAGTCTCAATGAGTGGCTTTAGAGGTGGTGGTGATGATAATGACTGTGATATTTTAACAAATGAATGAAAAATACCTAACACTGAAAATCCCATGTGTGAAACACAGAAGTTTTGAGTACATCTTGTTTCTTGGTGCTGCTGTGATTTTGCTTTGTGAAGTTCCCATCTATTCCCTCTTAATTGCCTCTGGGGGTTAACAATTCAGAATGGGAATGCTTTCTAGCATATTCTGGGTTGGTCTTTTTAGTGTGTCTGAATTTTCCTGGGGTGAAGAACAACACGTGCAGTTGAAGTTGAGAAAGTTGCCTAAACTGGTAATACTGCTTCCTCCCGTCCAACACATTTCCAGGTTTGTGTGGGGAAAAGGCAGCTGAAACAAACTGGAGACACAGCTCAGTGTTTTAGAACTCTTAGATCCAGGGATATGTTCTGTGATTGTGGCAGTCAGGAAGTCCTTAAAGAAGGTTGTCTTAGAGAAGTCCTTCACTTCATTAGGGTACATAATTGTCTGCTGGTAGGATAGAGGTAGGAGCCTTGGTGGCACATGGTTAGGAGCTGCGGCTGTTAACCAAAAAGTCGGCAGTTCGAATCCACCAGTCCCTCTTTGGAAACCCTGTGGGGCAGTTCTACTCTGTCCTGTAGGGGCGCCATGAGTCCGAATCGATTCAACGGCAACAGAGGGGGCGGAGGTTAATGGTATATATGATTCATAGTATGTATGTTATCCACAGAGGTAAGAAAATTTAGGCATTGCTTCTCTATGAAATTTGTTTTTTGTTTATGAAAGTGTTTCTGTAGTAAGTTCTCCCTTGTTAGGCTGATATAAAATTACTTTGAGCAGACACCAACTCACAGTGGGAAGAGGAGAAATAAGATGGTGGGGTAAAGGTGACCAGAAGTGTGTTGGGTGGAAGAGGAGAAACTACTCTGAAATTGAATATTTTCCATGAAGAATCACAAAGTGGAAAATTCCCACGTGTTCTTAGTTGACTGTATTAGCTTTATCAGCCTCTCTCCTTCCCCGCCCCCACCTAGAAAAAAAACTATTAGGCTAACTTACTGACAAAATAAATCTAATAAGAGTTTACCCTGTTGACTGGAATACCTGAATATGTGGAACATTATAGAGAGTAAAGTCTAGAGTTCCTGGGGGAGCAGAGCTGAGAAGAGAGCAGGTTGAGAGGCACTTACGAGCAAGCTCTGATGAAGTTACGGTAATGCATCACTTACTTGGGATTTCCCCAAGTACAGCCCGGAAAGGGAACTGGTCACTTAACTTGAACAAGCCTGTCCTGGTTCAGGTGTGTTCAGCTTCCAGCTCAGGTGCCATCTCTTCAGTTAATTGAGCTAAAAGTAAATACCATTAATATTCATGTTCTCTACCCTCCAATACTTGATCAGGTTTATGAGAGAGGAGTCATTTTGGTATTTCTCTTTGTGTTCAAGATGTTTTCCATGTATTATTTTCAGACCCTCCACAGTCTGGAAGTTCCTGTTATTCTTTTCCTGTCTTTTGGCAGAGCTCTCGAGTCTTCAGAGAATTGAACACTTCTTGAGGTCCTGATTTAGAACTGAATGCCTGATCATCAACCTCACCACATGGCCTCTACCCAGAGGCTTCAGTCACTTGTGTGCTTCTATGCTCAACTTCTTTTTTGCCTCACTAACTTCATCACCATGCATAAAAATCTGTTTGAGGTTCACAGAGGTTAAAGTTAAGAATGCCTTAGGAGCTGTTTTCTTAACCTTATTTCGTTCATTTTAGTTATGGTGACCTTCCCTAGCCACTGTTATTTTTCTAGCCCAAGGAAAAGCCCTTCAAAGTTATCTCCCTTGCCTTATCCTCTTGTTTTGTCCTACTTCTTGATACGAGGATTAGGCAGTTGACTGACTTCTGGTGAATGAGGGTGAGACAGAGGCTGGGAAATTTCAGAGCATTAATATTGAAAGAAACGTTGAGTCACTTACGGTGGTGTTGCTGGGCTCCAGAGTACTTGTGTACTGGGCTTTCTAAAGTATCCTTCCCGTCTTTCCCGCCTCACTTTCTTCCCTTCCCTGTGACATGTTTTGCAGTACGTGGACTGGCCCTGCCTGGAGCCCAGCCCAGAGCATCTCTTCTGTGCTCATCTCCATCCAGTCCCTGATGACTGAGAACCCCTATCACAATGAGCCTGGCTTTGAACAGGTAAGGCCAGGTGGGTCCAACTGTGAGGTGTTGAGTATTGATTCTTAAGAGACCTGAGAAGTCTGCTTGAGAGAGGTTTTTGTTTTTGTTTTTGTTTTTGTTTTTTGGCGGGGGGGCGGGGGAGGCTGGTTAGATGCATGAGACTGGTCTGTAACCCCTTGGATTGCAGTTGTTGCTGTAAGAGAAAAAAGAAGCTGGCATATGTTTTCCTTTATAGAGAGAGAGACTTATTTCCATCTAACTTGGATTAATCTACAATGTAGAGTCAGTGGAATCATTTGGAAATTAATTCGGAGCCTGCTTTGGGAGCTTTTGCAAAAAGTGGGTTCTTCATATGCCTCCATTCTCCAGTATCCCCTGAAGGTGCTCCCTAATGACTGCTGCCGAGCCAGCTGTTCTGGGGTTTTAAGGTACCATCACCTGCAGAGCCAAAAGTGGCTTGTCCTTAGCCAGGGCAAGAATATTTTAGTCACCCCTGCTGAAGAAAAGGCGGAGGAGATGAAAACTTTGAATGGCATGCTGTATGCCAGACACTGTGAAGTGTTTCATATATAATTTCTCATTTAATCTTCTCACTGCTTCTGTGAATAAGCGTTATCCTCTTTTTCAAGTGAGGCAACTAAAGATCAGGTAGGTTAATTAACTTTCACAAGAACACAGAGATAAGGAAGGGTAGGATCCAGGATTTGTGCTAAAGACCGTGATTCCAAAGGCCAAGCTTTCCACTGTTCCAAAGCGCCTCCCTGAGCTACTCATGAACACAGGAAAAAAGTTCTAGTGATAGTCCTAAAAGATAATAACTCAAGGTAAGTGATTAAAACAGTATAATTTATTATTAAGCTACTGAGGTAACACTAATGTTGATTGTTCTTCTGTAAACCTGAACAGGGGAGAGTTTAAAAATAAAAAATTCATCCCTCAACTCTCCTTCCCACACAAATAGTATGTCTGATTTCAGGAGTAGGTAATAACGGAAGTGGACCTTACTGGCTAAGCAAGGAGCTGAGGTTTAGGTCTTTCCTTGTTTAGAAGTTTAAGAGATGTGACTTGAGGGTTTGGGGGGTCTTTTCTGAATACTCCCAAATGTTCCTGGTTCACAGCACCCTTAGTGTCTCATACAGTTTCTCAGGCTAAGAGAAATACCTCACTGTTGCATTTATTAAATAGTTAGGTCCAAACAACTTATTTTTTTTTCTTAAATAACGACGATTTTTTACTAATGGGATGTGTACCCCTGTTGGGTATTGCACAGCGTGGAATCAGATTGGACCCCACCACCCTCATTTCTCATTCCATGCAAATTTTCATACACTCCTTGCTTTTTATCACAGCAATGGCTGAAAATTCATTTTCACAAAAACATCATCAAAAGGAATACAGTGCAGTTTAACATTAAAACTGAGAACTAGGTCAGGCTAATAGTTTGCACGGTGTTCAACAGATGTTGGATATTTCTCAAGTTTAAAATAATCATACAATGCCCCTGTGATATCGTTTGGAAACTATGGTAGGAGGTTGAAGCTATACATCTCTTTCCTGTTCAGCATTACATTTTTATCAGACTTGTTAGCTGCTCTGGAATCATCATCTGGTAACCTCATGCACAATGGAATAAAACGCTGCCTGGTCCTGCACCATCCCCGTGATCTGTTGGGGATTGAACTGTTGTGATCTGTAGGGTTTACATTGGCTGATTTTCGGACGTAGATTGCCAAGCTTTTCTTCCTAGTCCATCTAGTTGAGTCATTAACGGCAGGGCCCTTAGACACGTAAAGGAGTTAATCAGGGAGGCATCCTTTACTTCTTGTCTAAACCCTCTAGACTGAGTCTCCTACCATCATTTATACCCTTTTCACCATCATCCTGAAAAGTGGGATCAAATTATATTAGTTGTCTTCTACTTAATTCTTTGCTGACAGGCCTTTCATTTCAGGTTCAGGAAAATTGGATGGATCTGGTTTTCTGGTTTTAGGTCAAATGACCTGTAAAAGAAAGATGGGTATTGGTATATATGGGGGAAGGTGAATTGTCTCAGAAATAGAGGTATTGCTCTTCATGGATCTGCCATGCAGTGGGAAAGTATTATCTTCTTAGTTCATTTGCTTGGCTCCTGGGACACACCCCATACCAGTCTTTAAATCTCTTCCCGTTGGCATTTTTCTTTTGCCTAAACTTTGCACTTGGATACTATGGTGTCTGTTACGTTACAGGAGAGACATCCAGGAGACAGCAAAAACTACAATGAATGTATTCGGCACGAGACCATCAGAGTGGCCGTCTGTGACATGATGGAAGGAAAATGTCCCTGCCCTGAACCCCTACGGTATGTGTCAAGAAGTCCCCGTGTGATATTCCTTTTGGAGATTCAGCTGGTTTGCACCTTTGAGGAGGCACCCTGGTGGCACAGTGGTTAAGCACTTGGCTGCTAACCAAAAAGATAGGCAGTCTGAACCCACCAGTCGCTCCATGGGAGAAAGGTGTGGCAGTCTGCTTCTGTTAAGATTACATTCTTGGGAACCCTATGGGGCAGTTCTACTTTGTCCTATAGGATTGTTACGAGTCGGAATTGACTTGACAGAATGGGTGGCACCTTTGAGGGCCTTTGGGGCAAAGTCCAGTATTGGACACCAGAGGGAGATAGAGAAGCGGGAAAAATGTGGTTCATGCTTTTTAAAGAGCAAGTGTGCTGGGGGTTACTTCTACCAAAGAGGAGGTTGAGAGAGCCTTGTCTCTATCCTTAAGAATGCCAAGCCTGATGGGAAGGATAAAGTTCGTGCCCTCAGGAAGCCCCCAGTGTGATGAAAGCCTGGGCATGTTAAAAACACTTTTTTCAGCCAAATGAAGTGTAGAGCACCTTCATAAAACTCTTAGCACTAAAGTTTATTTTTTAGTGTTACAACTAGATGAACAAAGTCAATTAAAAGCTTCGTAGGAGAATTTTGTGCAAGGTTTGGGGTTAGGAATGGCCTATGGAAAACAAATCAGATTGAGCAAGTGAAGAGTCGAAGTTGGAATTCAACTAATCAGTATTACAACCTGTCTTGTTTTATAATCCCTTAGGTATGAGGAAACTCAATCATGGGTACACAGCTTTTTCTTTTTCCATTTTTCATGAGAAAGCAATTCCGGGCTTTGGAAATCTAGCTGCTTAATTTGGCATTAAGGTTAGGTAGTGAAGGGGTGAGACACCTTCCCTTTTCTGCTTGTTTTCCAGGGGGGTGATGGAGAAGTCCTTCCTGGAGTATTATGACTTCTATGAGGTGGCCTGCAAAGATCGCCTACACCTTCAAGGACAGACTATGCAGGTAATGCAGCCCCTGCTGCTAATCCCAGAGGTCTTGCAGCAGACTAAGTTAGATCTCTTAAGAAGGGTGACATCCGAGTCTCTCATAGAATGTCGGTGCTGAAAGGAACCTGTGTCATTTGAGGAACTGAGGCACAGGGAAGAGTTGGTTCTCATTTCTTGGCATAAACTAGGTACTCAGATGAGTAGCATCTGAACTGTCCTGCTTTTTAGGCTGGAACTCCTTCCCTTTTTGGTCAGTAGTCTTTTCAAACCAAGAATATTCAGCACCCTCAGAATCTTAGGGATTGGAAGAGTCATCTATTGGCATTGGTGAAATCTCATTTCCATCCTAGCCGAGGGGTGCTCACAGAGAAAGAGGGCTTAGGGAAATGATGGGTGTACAGTGTCATATTGAAAAGATTCCTTTTCCAAAGATGGTAACCACTTACTCATCCAGTGTCTATGCTGGGGAAATGTGTTTCCACTTCCAGTAAGCAGGTGGAATTTAGGCTTGATTTAAAGAAGAGATTCTTACTAACCAAAACAGATAAACCCAAATAGATCTGGTTGGTAAGAGAGTGAGAATCCTTCTGTCCTGAGGGAGCAGTTCTTAATGTCTTTTGATTCATTTACTGGTCATGTTGCTTAGAAATGGGAGTGACTTAATAATCGCTAAGGCTCTCTTCAGCTCTTCTTGGGCTGTTTCCCCCACTCACCCAACACCAGCAGCAGTAGGAGATGTCTTGTTTCCTCAGGTGTTGCTTGTAAATGGTAGCCTCCCTTTTCTTCTTTCAAGGCCTTCCCACCCATCTGCCACATTTAAGCTCAAAGATCAAGGCAGGCTCAGGGTGAACTTGTTTCCTGAACCCTTGGTGAGAGTATTATAGAAGATGGTATATGCCCTGGTTAGTTCCCCATCAGGTCTTCTCGTTGCAGGTATCCAGCAGTACGACCAATTTGTGGAGGAACGGTAACTCGTGATGAGGGAAGGCAATGGAAGGGCAGCATCTTGGGAGGAGGGGAGTATGGGAAATGGAGCCAAGGATGAAAAAAGGAAGATTTGGAGGGTTGACAGCTTCAGACTAAGTGTGGAGTTCAGCCTTTGGAGAATTTAACCATCATAAGTGAAAGATGTGAGCTGTGGTTGACTGTGCCTGTGCCTAGCATCCACTGGCACCTTAATCATGAGGCTAATATGTGGGCAGAAATATGGAAGGGAGTGTACGTGAGAGAAGAAAAATCACTGCTAGGGAAAGAGTCTCCGCTAGTTTGAACCCTGGCCACGCTACCTTGCTGCTGTATTCCCCTTGGAGCATTTTATACACTTTTTTTTTTTTTTTTTAATATCCTTTATCTCAACCATAGTTATTTTTGAGACTTTGAGGGCAGTTCACCCTTTCTACGAAGTGTTTGGAGATCTTTGATCTAGAATGATAAGGACTAGGGTCGATGTTTGGTGGCCCTGGAGTGATAACCGGAGACCTTGACAGGAGTGTATGAAGGGTTCCTGGGGAAGAGTACAGGTGCTTATCTGCAAGTCAGAACTCCTGAGTTCTAGACCTGCCTGTGACCTTAGAAAAGCAGATTACTCTTTTTGAGTGTATCAAATAAAGGATAACTTTTCCCTTGTACAGGTTTATGAAATTAATTATAAAACACGGACACTTAATGATTACAGTTCTGGTGTTGAATTTCCCTTCCCTGCCTACCTTCCTTTACAATTTACCCTTCTGCATACTGGTTTGCTTTTAAGGAATAAAAGTACATCTTTATTTTGGCCTAAGCCGGACCTATTTGGGGCGGTAAATGTGCCATAATAATCCTAACTACAAAGATTGTCTCCTGCTGTTAGGGACTGTCTATGCTATCCCCTTCTCTGTTGCCATAGCTCAGAAATGAGCATGCCTGTTCACATGGGCCCAAGCTGCTTTCTCTCGGGTGAGCCACCCAGACGGGAATCTGCCATCCCCCTTGTCTCCTTTTCCCCACAGGACCCTTTTGGAGAGAAGCGGGGCCACTTTGACTACCAGTCCCTCTTGATGCGCCTGGGACTGATTCGTCAGAAAGTGCTGGAGAGGCTCCATAATGAGAACGCCGAAATGGACTCTGATAGCAGCTCGTCTGGGACAGAGACAGACCTGCACGGGAGCCTGAGGGTTTAGACCCTGCTCCTTTCTCCCCTCCCCGCCCACTCAAGAGTCCCAGCAAAGTCCCTTCCCCCCACCCCAGGGATGGAGAGGCACTGTGTATCTCCCTCCAAACGTGACATCATCCTGCAAGATGGCAAGAATCAAGAGAGCTCGGATCCCAGGGTGTGGGAGTGGGGAGGCTGTTCCTCATCTGACCTCCTTGGCTCCAAGCAACTGGGGCCGTGTTCATCCCGTATCAGGGGCCAAGGTACCTATACAGGAGCACCTAGGGCGAGGGCCTCTGGCAAACAAAACAACCAACACACCTCTCCACAGGGCCAGCTCCTTAGGAATAGGTGGAAGACAGAAATTGCAATTCCAAGAGGGAATGTGCCCAAATGGTTTATGGGGATATCTGGAAGGGAGCTTGGGATGGGGGGCTGTCTGTGACACTTAAGCAGTCTGGGTGGTTGTCTGTCTGTCTTTCTTCAGTCTTGAAGCAGGGCTTCCCAATGCCGTTTTCCTCCCTGCCCCCCTCCCCCATCATTTCCCACAGGCCAGCGTAATTTTGTTTTTCCTAATTTATAGTCACTGTTCTAGACAGACCAAAGAGAAGGAACAGTGGTGGCGTCTTGGCTGCTGATCAGTAAGCTTTACCTAGCACCTGAGCACCTTTCTCCCCTGTCCCATTCCTTTACCCTTTTCTAGATTTAAGATAGGATGTAAAAGTGACTGGGACTGAACCAAGGTCTTGGTAAAGCCTGCACAGGCGCCATAAGAAGCTGAAAATACTGTTTGTTCCCGCAATCACTGATTTGAAAAGTTCCCAACACAGGCAGCTGCTGTGTGGATGGGATTAGAGCCACTACATAGAATAGCCTCTTACAGATTTTCATAAATACTAGTCACAGGGCATTTCTCTTGGGGGTAGGGTACAGGGGGGAGACTGATGCTAGTCCTATTGTATTTTGTTTGGCTGTCCTCATGTTTTTTTTCTACCCCAGCCTGTAGTCCCCCTCCTTACTCCAACCCCCAGGGACTTGTGGGGAACAAGGATAGCCAGTGGCAGAAGGGGATTTGGGCTGGGACTCTGGAGACTGCTCCCCTTCTCCCCCCTCACCCTTTTTCCCTTCCAGCTGCTCTTTGTCACTGGCTCTGATGGGTGTTTGCCTGGCTGTGTTGCTTCTCTGTATTTAGCTGCAGTGATCCTTTAGCTGGTTGGCTCAGAAAAATGTGCTTTAGGTGCCCTGTAATACTGGGCATCAAGGGGATCCATTCTTCCCGTTTTTGATGTGTTCTCCCCTGTACTTTCCAGATTCTTATTGTGTTATGGCTCCCAGAGGGGTATTGGTGATCCATGTGACGCAGGGCCTGTCAGTATCCAGCCGCCTGAAGGGGAGAGGATAACTTGTACCTGCCCTGCCCGCTGCTATGAAGGTGTCTGCCTTATGGATCATGGGATCCCCCTGGGGGAAATTGGGGTGGGGGTGGGCACAAAGGAGAATGTCCTACTTGGGAGGGCAGGAAGCAAAGAAACTGGACAGGGAATGGGCCTGGGAAATGGAAGTTTATCTTGGATACCTGAAGGTTGTGTCTCTTCACACACATTCTCAAAAAGGGACCCCGCTTCAAACTTCCCTCTTCCAGTCCCAGAGCTAGTCCAGGGCTTAGAAGGACGCCCTTGGTCTGTAGGTCCAGTGTTGTCTGTCATCCATTTAAGTGTTCCCACTTTCAAGTGACAATCCTCTCCTTGGCGCTGCCACGGGCAGAGCATGTCTGGCATTGTGGCCTGACTTTTACGCCCTAATCTTGAGGAAATATATGCACAGGAGTCAAAGAGATGTCTTTATATCTGACTGTACATAAATGAAGTTTTTTTTTTTCTTTTTGGTGCAATAAAGTTTGTTTTGGCAGAAGGAGGAAGCGCCTGTGGGTGTGGGAGGGTTTGTGTAAGGGAAGAATGGAGTCTTCTCAGATAGTTCTCTCACTTGGGACTGAAACTATCAGGGAGAACAGAAGTGCTCAATGAATTGTCTGGAAGCTGAAAACTTGGGTTATATGGTATGGGAGGAAATAGGATTTGGTGACAAGCTTCTCACCAACTGGGAGGTTGTGGCTCTGGAGAGGAATACCATGTTATCCTCAGTCACTTCCAAGATAATAATGATTCCCAAGTTTGGGGAATGAGCCTGTCCTTAAGGACAGGTAGAGGTGGGCTTAGACTGCTAGGGGAAGGGTGTCTTAAGGATAATCCAAGTCACTGTATTTTCAATTTTCTGGCACCAAAGCAGCCCCCTTGGGAGTTTTGAATTTAGACTATGAAGATTCTGGGAGCCTTAAACTCTGGGCCCCTGGCTCATCACCACTTCCTCTACTTCCTATAGGGGGTTCTTTCTGGCCCAGAGGCTTTTCCTCCTGGCCAACCATGTGTAGAACGACCACAAAGTGTCCTTGCCAGCCTACACTGTGGAAAGCATCGAGAGGGAAATTGTGAGCTCTGGAGTGAGAAGACCTAAGCTCTAGTTTGCTGCTGCCGAAGCTAGTGGCAGCTGGTGAGTTACTTAGATTCCTCATCTAGGAAGTTAAAGATACCTAATTTTTAAGGTAGTTTTAAGGATTAAATGTGTATATAAAGCCTGAGAGTAGGTGTTCAGTAAATGATCCCATTTCTCACCAAGGCCAGAGAGACCTGGTGATCAGTATAGGTGGGAAAGCTGGCAGGAAGTACACAATGTTCACTATTGGTGGATTCCCCTTAAATTCCACTGTTTTTCTTTCCTCCGGTCTAGCCACCATTTACCACTGACTTCTACTTGCTTCATACTCAGCCAAGTCTGTCATCATAACCTGTAGCCTCTACGGAGGAAGCTGCAAGAGACTGAGTAGTATTTACTGCTCCATTAGGGTCTGCTAGTTTGAGATAAGGAACATTTTATAAGAGGCTTGGAGTAGAGGCTATAATTACCGTCCCACGGATACAAAGAGACTAGACCGTCTAGCCAGGAGACAGCCTTCGTCCTAGGCCCAGCTCTAGAGTGGGCCTACCTGTGGTGTAGAACCACAAAAATGTCCTTGCCAGCCTGTACTGTGCAGAGAATGAACTTGTAGCTTGCCTGGGGAAGTCATTTTAGATGTGTTCCCTCCATCTATGTTACTCAGGTTATCCTTACTGGATCAATGAAGTTTTCTCCAATAAAGATGCAATGTGAAGGCACTTAAAAAATTTTTTTTTTTTTTTTTACTAACGGGGGAAGAGAGAAAAACTTGGAACTTTTTTTCTACTTTTTTTTTCTTTTAAACAAAATTGTTCAGATTTTATTCACCAAGAGCTCCTCCCTCTTCTCCCTGCCTGCTGCTGTGCCCCCTTCCACATTCCCATAGTCAGGGGAGGGCTTCTCTGGCCTCCTCAGCTGTAATCTCCTGGGAGTAGAGGTCAGTGAAGAGAGCTGGCAGCCAGTAGTGTGGCTCCTTGGGGGCCTGCAAGTCCAGCCAGGCCAGCCCTTCCTTCAGCAGGTGTTCCTGGAGGGAAAGGCAGGAAGAGGGATTTGAGAAAGGGGAAGAAGTTTCCATAGACAAAACAGGGAAGATAAGCAATCCCCAAACGTATTTTGGTTTCAGTGAGGTTTTCAAACAATCTACCTGAGTGCCTTCACACATTTACACAACCAAACTAGTTCCTTTGCCTGAGGTGTGAAAAACGCCAAATCATTTAATATGTGCTGTATGTTCTTGAGCAAATCACTGATTCCGTCTTCCCTGACGCAAAATGGAGACTGTGGTTCTAGCTATCTTTGATTTCACCTTACCAGGTAACTGGCAGATGTGGGGAAGCCTTTTTGGAGACGTTAACAGGAGGACCGTGTTAGTATGAGACTGCACACACAGCTCCTGGAGCTGGAAATATGCTCAAGCTGGGCTAGTGCTGCCCAGTATCATTAAACATTTATGTTATCCCCATTTTACAGATGAATTAAGTCTAGAGAGTAGAGTAGCATGGATAGGAAAGGAGGTACTGAAGGCCAGGGCTCCTATATTCTCATGCTGTTCCCCTCTTCACAACACGAATCGTTCATTAAACTGCCCCCTGAAAAAAAAAAAACCACTGCTATCGAGTCAATTCCGACTCACAGTGACCCTATAGGACAGAGCTGAACTGCCTGTAGGGTTTCCAAGTCTGTAATCTTGTAAAGATGAAGCAGACTGCCACATCTTTCTCCTATGATGCTGCTGGTGGGCTTGAACCACTGACTTTTCAGTTGGCAGCTGAGCACTTAACCACTGCACCACCAGGGCTCCTACAATCATTAAACCAAAAAGAAAACACCCATTGCCATCGAGTCGATTCCAACTCACAGTGACCCTACAGGACAGAGCAAAACTGCCTTACAGGGTTTCCAAGGCTGTAAATCTTTTACAGAAGCAGACTGCCACATCTTTCTCCTGCAGAATGGCTGGTGGGTTCAAACTGCTGACCTTTTGGTTAACAGCTGAGCGCTTAACCACTCCACCACCAGGGCTCCTCTTGATCTTTCATTAGTACCATGACATCTATGTATATAAAACTACAGAATATGCAATAGTGTATAATTATAGATATGTAATTATCATGATTAGTTAAGTCCCTTCACTCTATACTAATAGTATTACTTCCAGTACAAAGTATACACCTTCTCCTATCAACTATCTTGTTATCTGACATTTTGCATTTATGACAATAGTAAAAAATCTACTATCCAACTAGTCTGCGCATTAACAACGTACATCTGGCAGTAACAAACGCCGAGGTGTGAGGCAAGAGTAATGCTGGCTTTGGTGGTTAAGGTTATGTGTTGGCTTGGCTAGGCCATGATTCTCAGTGGTTTGGTAGTTATGTAATGATATAATTTGGCAGTTATGTAATGATGTAGTCATCCTTCATTTCTGCGTAACACCGATTTCACATAATGACTTGGTCTTTGGAACCTAACCACACTGACAGCTGAGAGGAGGGTGTGTTAACAATCTAGCCAGCAACTCCAGGCTCAACATAGCCAGGAGGGATACCAGGTGATAGAGAGTCCCCAGTAGCAGTGGTGGCCTGTTTTTACATACATGCCAGGATTAGAGGCCTACTTTTGTGAGTTCTGCCTTCTCAGTGCCATCTTGAGAAGAATGCTGGGGTTACTGCTAGTGTGGCAGCGGTAGTGCTGAAGACAAGTAGCCAGCAAAGTGAAGCTGTAGCTCCTGCCTCTGTGGTACCTGTCTACCCACTTCCTCCTCCCATCGCAGGCCCAACTTTTCTGGGCCATTCCAAAGTCACGTACCAGCACTTGCCGCGCTCGCTCCGTCTCCCATTTAAGACTGGCTTTGATTTCACTGACAGTCACGTAGCCATTTTTCTAAAGGGAGGAAGAATAGGGATTGAGACAGTTGAGAGTGTCCTCTTCCTCAGAACCCAGCATCTGCCCAGGGACAATACATTTACCCCGACAGGAGGAGAAACTGCCCTTGGTCTAAGCCTAAGAGAACACAGAAAAAGAATGTTTAGAGGTCCCAGTAAAGATAGAGAGGTGACCTTCAGGTTGACAGAGGTAGGCTGGTGGATTCATTCTTAAGAAGTGGGGTCCCAGGTACTTAAATATTGTTAGACCCTTCAAAGAACCCTAGAGTATGACAAGAGATGACTGACTGATAGAAACAAATGGTGATAATCATAAAACTATTAATAATCTAAAATACTTAAATATTCAGCCCTTGTCCTGCCTCAGCCTACCCATCCCCCAATGAAGAAAAGTCCCTCCTTTATTTGGTTTAGTTTTGCAGAACAGAATTAAGAAAATTGAACATGCCTTCCCTCAATACATGATGAGGATTTGGGGGAAGGTGGTACATACTTCAGTCATGCTGAGGAACGGGGGGATGGCAAACTAAACATTTGTTTCAAAGAATCCATAAAGCAGTTTAAGAAGACATCAAAGAATCTGTCTAGTCAAGGAAATAGTTAGTTAGTTGTCTGCATGTGTGTCTACTCCACTAGACTGTAAGCTCCTTGAGAGCAGAGACTGTATCTTATTCATTTTTCTATGCCCCACAGCCTAGCCCAGTGCTTGCTGTTCAATAAATGGCTGCTAAATAACCACAGGTGTGAGTAGTTTATCCTTAAGACAGTCTCAGCAAAAAATCTGAGTCATGGGGAGGAGGTCAGAACTGCTGCAAAACCCCATCCAAGACTGTCCCTTACACACACACACATTCACTCTCAGAAGACACACCAGTACCTCTGCCAGCTGCAGCACCACAGTGTGATCCATATTGAGCTCAGCTGGAACAGACTGAATGAGGTACGTGCCGCCCACAGGGATGATGCTGAAGCCACTGCCGAGTGCCTTTAGTTTCTTGATGGCCCTGATCAGGTCGTCTCTGAGGTGAGGAAGAGCTGCTTAAAGACTCTTGGCAGACCAGACCTAGCAACAATGCAGTTTCAGCTCCGCCCTGGGCGACATACCCTCACAAGACTCAAATGGCTGCACGACACTCAACTACGTCAGTAAAAGGACAGGGTTAAAGAGCACCAAATGGTACTTGGGTATTCGAGGGAGATGGTAGAGGATTCAGGCTCTCCATTCCTAGAGAGCAAACCATTCCAACACCCATACAGAAGTACAAAAAAAATGCCTGTAGGAGCCTAGCAGGCAATGTGAAGGAGTGAGCTGAATGAAAGAGACAAAAGAGAATAGTGTAAACTGGCAAACTACACAATGCACGTCCATTCTAAAGGGAGCAACCCAGCCATTTGGAAATTCAGGGCGAGTACTGCCAAATTTTCTGATTTTTTCCAGAGGCTGAAAAGCT
Source organism: Trichechus manatus latirostris (assembly GCF_000243295.1). Classification (NCBI taxonomy): domain Eukaryota; kingdom Metazoa; phylum Chordata; class Mammalia; order Sirenia; family Trichechidae; genus Trichechus; species Trichechus manatus. The sequence continues at coordinate 13,773,794 of NW_004443990.1, read as the reverse complement.
GGATTTTTAAATGAAATTCCGATTCCTTAGCTGACAACTTACTCAAATCAGAGTAAAAGAAAACACACAAAACACTGTGTAGACCATGTATCTGTGTAGACAGTTACAACCTCTGCCAAAGCCCAAGAATGTGTTACCTAACCAGTGAGGGAAAGGGAACTTTTAAGTAGATTAGAATGCTTTCTCCAACCCCCTCGAATAGTCAATTAAAACCTGTTACAAATGCACTAATTCACCCTCTCATGAGAATGAATCCGCAATGAGTATGGCTAGTAATCTCTTGTCATCACTTTCTTTTTGATTATTCCAGGTCTCCATAATCTCATACTAGGCTGGCTCCTTGGAAGCTACATATAAACCATACTTTTCTCTTTTCTCAAACAGGGGTCACACACAAAGGCTGGTAAACCAGTCAATTTATACCCTATCATCTGACATCACCCTTCTCCCCAGTCTTTCTAGGTACCTACTCTAGTGTCCTTTGCCTCAAATAATCTCAAAACTATATACAGCCCCAATTATATACATACACACACACATACGCATGAAAAAGATGCTTAGAAGGAAATACACCAAAGTGTTAACGGCTGTGATCTCTCAGCTGAGAAAGAAAACAATGGGCGGTTTTTGTTTTCCTCTTTATACCTCTCTGTATTTTCAGTGTTTTCTGAAATGAAAATACTTTTTCTGATTATAAACAGTTAATAAAAAATAATTTAAGCTAGGCCAGACATATAAGGAGCAGAGAGAAAAGATTTCCATCTGACTTTTAAAGACCTCTTTTTATCCTCCAAGGGGTCAGAAGGCAAGACCTACTGGCTGACATCCTGTGCGAACTTGCCCCTTCCTTTTAACACCTGTTGATGTAGTTCCTCCAGAGTTATCAGACCTATTGGACAGGGGACAGAAAGCAGGTGAAGACATTACCTTTGTGGCTGCAACCACTTATAAAAATGGACAGTCATTACTTTCCAGTAGCCTACAAATAGCACATAGCGTTTAGTTCGTAAATTTCTTTCACCTCTCTTCTCAGAAGATCACTGGCTATACATGAGAAATGGGTTCTAAGACCCTATATCAGGACCTTCAATTGTCAGAATGAGACCTACGAAAACCTAAAAACAATTGTAAAAACTAAAAATGTTTTTATAAACATTTTTGAAACACTATAAATGTTCAAATGCTCTCAACATCAAGGCTGTGTCCATGATTTATAGCTTGTTTTTAAGCTTGCTTGCTCTTTCTCTCTTCTCTCTCTTTCTCCTTAACTTCAACACAGACCATTCAATGTGCTTATTAAGATGACTGGATGACCATTTTTAAGGTCGTATTTTGGGAAACTTAGACACTCAGTTGGTATCACCATACCTCAGAAAGGGAGGGCAGGACAAATGAGAAAATCATAGCCAACACAAGGTAGATTGGGGGAAAAGGCCCATTTCCTACTTCCCTACTCTTTTCTGTAATGACTAGAGGCTAGATCCTCCTGACCAAAGATCTGTGGAGAATAGACACAATTATTCAGGTAATTCCATTTACCGGTGGCCATGGAGATCTGCCATGGGCTCAAGTGCATTCAATAGCTAAGATGTAAATACCCAACTTCTAAGACCTTACAGGCCTGTAGACTGCAGGATGGAAAGGACAACCTTTTAAGGTTTTCTCTCAATGAAGTCCAAGCCCAGACCACAGGACCTTGCCAACCTCACCTCCATTCCGGTGCTTCAGGGCCAGGCACACTTCAATAATCTGGACGCCCAGCTCGTAATAGAAGTCTCCCACGCCCAGCATTTCGGACCAAAATCCTTTTCCAGCTAAAAGACAGAAATAAAAGCCAGGCTATTCATTAATTTATGTCCCTGCTTTCCTTTCAAAGCTGGATTAAAACATCTATCCTAGTCTTCTCTGACTAAGTCACTCTGCTCCATTTGCTATTCTGGATCCTTGAAACACCCTGACTCTTGGCAACTCCTACTAATGAAGAGGCTCAGACAGTTCCAAAGGATGGCAAGCGAAAAGTCATTTCTATATGGCTGAGACTGTACTGAATGACTATGGTTGATTTTTCCCTCTTAACTCTGGCTCAGGATACTATAAAAATGATTTTCCCTTCCCAAAGCATACAGTGAAACATAATGGGAGATGTAGTCTAGACAAGGCTAATTACAGAAAGAATACGCAGACCTGGCATTCAAAAATCCACTGAAGACAACAGTCTATGGAGTGAAAAATGCAGGTTACAGAGTAGTACTTATAGTAGGATCCTATGTACGTAAAAAAAAGTTTATGAGAAATGTGTCTACAAAGATACACCTTAATCTGTTAACAGTACTTTGCAATTATGGAGCAGGATCAGGAGACTTCCATTTCCTCCTTTATATCACTCTACTGATTGACTGGATGATAACAACACACTACTTGTACTAAAATTAAATATTTTTTAATAAAGAAAAAAATATTCAGAAAAAAAATCCACTGAAGATCATTCAAGGGAAGATCATGTATACTGGCTATTCAGCCTGCACTCCAGCCTCCTCATCATTCTCACCAGAACTGACTAAAGACAGCGGTCTTAGCCCTCCTGCGAAAAACCAGTTGCCATCAGGTTGATCCTGACTCGTTGCAACCCCTTAAAGAACACATCCTCTGGATCTCCCCATAAGCACTTCTACAGAGGGCGCCCAAACAGTGGTGATGACCACTAGGTGAGCCTCTGTTTCTCAGGAACAAGTGGACTCTTAAAGACAAGTCCTTACAGGCCAGGGGATCCACCCCAATGGTGGCACACATGTCCTGGAACTGCACCCGGAACTCGGGATTCTTCCGGATCTCCTGCTTGTGTTTGCTGGCAAATTCCTCCAGGTTGGTCTTGAACATGTCCAATTGCTTCGACATCTACAGAATGGACAAGGAGAAGTTAGGGGCAGCCCAGCCAGGTAATAAGCGGTTACCAACAATAGATCCCTGACCCACTGGCAAGAAAAAGGCTGTTGTCAACAGAAATGAGATGCTACAGTCTTTCTGCAATTACAAAACACACATTTTTTTTTCATGTGTTCCTGTTCTAAAGTCAGGATACATCCAATAATCAATATGCATATCTAATGTCGTGCTTCTTTTCTTTTTTCCAGAAAAACTTATTAAACTGAAGGTGCACAGAATAATCCATTTGTCTTAGAAATGAGGGAATGCAGTGTTCAAACCATGGGAAATCTTCAGCCACTGAAAAAAAGGCTGCATGGGAGAAAAATGAAGCCTGGTATGAATTAAGAGTGCAGTGGTTGTTTAACCTTTGAGTCATGAACCTCCCTGGGGGTCAACTTCAGATAAGGAATCCCTGAGGCTGGGTGTGGGTCTACCAGATTTGCATTCCAAAGCCAAATATAAACCATTTGGGGATTTTCTGCAACCTTATTTGTATTATTCCTTCTCTTTCCCTAATTAACAAGGCCTATCTACCCCACCAAAAGGAACCACTCCTGGCCCAACATCTTCTCATTTTCCACATAAAATGATTAGAAACCACCACATTCTTATAATCATCATTTCCAGTAGACTTCTACATGTCACCTCCCACAGGAGTGGGAGCTTTTGGAAAACACCTAGTAACTAACTCATGGAGACCCCATGTGTGTCAGGGTAGAACTGTGCTCCATAGGATTTTTCAGTGACTGATTTTTTGGAAATACAAAGCCAGGCCTTTCTTCCAAGTTGCCTGTGGGTGGACTCCAACCACCAACCTTTTGGTTAGCAGCCAAGTGCATTAAACATTTGCACCACCCAAGGGCTCCTTGAAAAGCACAGCCTGCGTCTACTATTTGTCTTCAGTTTAAGGGCCCATTTCCTACTTACCTGACTCCTCTTCTTCACCAGTCACAATAACTGAGTAAGCTCAGAGCATGTACAGAAAAGCAAAGTGTAAGAGAAGGAAACTGTGTGCAGGAGCCACACTCCCACCAGTCACACACCTTTCTGGTGCACGCCTGGAGGTAATGATGGTGGTGGCGAGTGCCACAGGTTAGGCAATATTTTCATTTTATTCTGAAGCATTTAAAGTAAAAGCCCCAAAGACATAAACCAAACAGCTCTGCTATTTATTACTTTATAACCTTGGATAAACCACTTAACACCTCAGAGTCCTCAGCTCTAAACTGTGAATAACAGAAGTCCCTGGGGATTGAACAAGGTAGTGTATGTAAAGAAAATGACCAAGTACCTGGGATAGGAGAAGCATGCAATCACTCAAAGATATCGGCTATTATTATCAGCCAGTTACTTCAAAGATCTCAGCAGTCTAGAACTCAAGATTTGCCAAACACTCTACTTTTACTTCAATCCAAACAATCTAGCTTACTAAAGGTGTCCTGTCCAGCCCTGCTGGGTCTTCCTTCCTAACTGGAGCCCTCCAACCGACTCACCTGGGCAAGCTGGTCCTCAGCCAAAACAGTCCCTCGCTCCTTATACTTGGCCTGCCAGACAAAGAGACCCCCATGAGTTTAGAAAGTGGGCACTGGGGTCTCCCACTTGTGCTGCCACAGTTGAAGTCTGAAAAAAGGAGTGCCTCTCTTAATTTTCTTTTTTTTTCTTTTTTAAAGCGAGGGAGAGTGAGAAGGTGGCATAGGCGATACGTCTCTAGTCAAATTTGGGAACGTGAAGGGGGAAGGCAGGCTGGGTTCTGGGGGTGCCGACACTCCAGGCCACCGGGAGCTGGAGAAATTCAGTTCTCCAGGACTCGAGAAGCCTGTCTTAGGTCTGGTGGGAGGCAGTTTGAGGGTGCAGACTTCTGCTCCAAGAAATTCAGTCTCTCAAGGGTAAGGGATGGCTGTGGGTCGCGTTTCTCCCACTCACCTCGGTAAGCTTCTTCTTGGCGATAGCACCGGCTCCCACGCCGCGGCGATGCATCCCGGCGCTGGGCCCCCGGGCCGTCCGGCTACCGGGAACCCGGGTCTCCGCCTCCTGGGATCCGCCGGCGGCTCCCCAACACGGAAGCCCGGGTGGTGCGTCATCTCCGCGCGCCGGAAGCTACGCTCCCGACTTCCTGCCGCCGGGCCGAAGCTCTCCTGCCGCTGGTGGCCCCGTGCCCCCCCCGCCCCATGTCTAAGTACAAACTCCCCAAAGCGTGGCCGCAGAGAGGCTGCGGGTGTGGGTGCGCATTCCATCCTCTCGCTGATCGACGCGCGGACGCGGAGTGGTAGGCACTATTTTACGGCCTCGCGCGCTCTACCCTCTTGAGCGCTACCGACCCTCACAACTCATTACAACTGCCCCTCCGCAGGAGTTTTGCTTGGGGCCGGAAGTTGTTCTTTGAACGTTTGTTACTTGCTGGTGCCTTGTTGGGCACCAAGGGTTCCATATGGAGCCTTAAAGCAGAATCGGCCCTACCCTAACAGTTTTATCTGTGGCAAGCACCCGCACAGATTGATTTGCCAAGGCTTTACAGTTAAAACCGTGGACTCTGGAGCTGGACTGCCTGGCTGAATTGCTTAATTCCACTACTTACAGTCCAGTGATTTTAGGGAAATTCCTTAATCTCTGTGTTTCATTTTCCACAGTTGTGAACTAGAATAACAATACCTACCTCATAAAGTTGTGAGAATTAAATGAGAAAACAAGATATTTATTGCAACGCCTGGCATATACACAAAAAGCAAACTCGGTGCCATCCAATCAATTCCAACTCATAGTGACCCTTTCCCAAAGTCATGGAGTCGATTCCGACTCCTAGTCACCCCACAGGGTTTCCAAGGCCGACTTTCTGTTAGCAGTGGATAGCCTTAACTACTGTGCCACAAGGGCTCTCTTAGTGACCCTATAGGACAGAGTAGGGCTGTCCCCATAGGATTTCCTTGGCTATAATCTTCACAGAAGCAGATCACTAGGTCTTTCTCCCATGGAGCTGCTGGATGGGTTGAACCACCGACCTTTCGTTTAACTAGTTGTGCCACTAGGGCTCCTTATGAATAATACTACCAGAGGGAATTTGAGTAAAAGGATAAAAGATGGGAGCAGAGGTTGGTGGCAGAAGATTTAGCTGCCGTTTTGGACTTCGAAGAATGGTGGAAGGATGAGCCAAACGATCCTGCATTTCATGCAGCAGCCCTTTGGATGTTTATGAGAGAGAGAAATAATGTGCTGTTTTGCTAAAGTCTCTGTTACGTTTGTGTTGTTCCATTATCTGAAGCTGAACTCATCTTAACAGGTGCGAGAATCAAGGCTGGGAAATCGTTCAGCCCTTTGTAGCCATGCCTTCATATTCACTCACACACCCTCAAGATGCTAAGCTTAGATAGCATAAGCCACCTTGGACACAAATTGACTTCCTCAAACACAGATTTGTCCTCTCCAACACATATACTAGCCTTTTTAGACACCCTGTCACACCCATTTAACTCCTCCAATATACCTACCCATCCTATTATCCAAAAACACACTGGCCACTTATATACACACTGACCTCACATTCTCAAATTCTTACCCCAAGTAAAAAAAAATTGGCCCTGTAGGTAATCACTGACTCCATCTAGACACACCTGCTTCCTCCTCTTTGTTTCATACTGCTTAAGGTATATACACTGATCCCATCACTCACTCATCACCTCAGATTTAGCTGGTCATCCACTCAAATGTACACATACATACTCACTCCCCTAGGTCCGCACACTGCCCCTCAACACACCTCATAGCCACACTCCAATAGACATGGCTTATCCCCTTGTTCAGACACACTTGTTCCCTTTTATAATTTTACCGAAAGTATGCTGACCAGTGATGTGCTGGTAAATGTTTAACAACCACATCTCCAGGCTGGAAACGGAAGAGCCCCGATTTGTAGCATTTGCCAATTTCCATAGTATAAATGGGAATTCCAGAACACTTAATTGTGCACATGAGGAACCTGCACGTGCATAGATCAAGAGGAAGTCATTCGAACAGAACAAGAGGATACTGAGTGGTTTAAAGTCAGGAAGGGTGTGCATTAAGGTTGTGTACTTTCATCATACTTATTCAATGTGTATGATGAGCAAATAATCCGAGAAGCTGGACTATATGAAGACGAACATGGCATCAGGACTGGGAGAAGACTCATTAACAACCTGTGATATGCAGATGACACAACCTTGCTTGCTGAAAATGAAGAGGACTTGAAGCACTTACTGGTGAATATCAAAGACCACAGCCTTCAGTATGGATCACACCTCAACATAAAGAAAACAAAATTCCTCGCAACTGGACCCATAAGCAACATCATGATAAACGGAGAAAAGATTGACGTTATCAAGGATTTCATTTTACTTGGATCCACAATATCCATGGAAGCAGCAGTCAGGAAATCAAACAACTCATTGCATTGGGCAAATCTGCTGCAAAAGATCTCTTTAAAGTGTTAAAAAACAAAGATGTCACCTTGAAGACTAAGGTGTGCCTGACCCAAGCCATGGTATTTTCAATTGCCTCATATGCATGTGAAAGCTGGACAATGACTGAGGAAGACCAAAGAAGAGTTGACACCTTTGAATTACAGTATTGGCAAAGAATATTGAATATACCATGGACTGCCGAAAGAACAAACAAATCTGTCTTGGAAGAGGTACAACCAGAATGCTCCTTAGAAGCAAGGATGGTGAGACTACGTCCCACATACTTTGGACATGTTATTAGGAGAGACCAGTCCCTGGAGAAGGACATCATGCTTGGTAAAGTAGAGGGTCATCGAAAAAGAGGAAGATCCTCAACAAGGTGGATTGACACAGTGGCTGCAACAAGGGACTCAAACATAACAAGGATTATGAGAATGGTGCAGGACTGGGCAGTATTTTGCTCTGTTGTACATGGGGTGGCTATGAGTTGGAACCGACTCTACTGCACCTAACAACAATAACAATGTGTTTGTGTATTTAAAGATTAAAGTCTGTCTCTGTTACTAAACTTTAAGCTCCTGAAGGGTAAGGCTGGTGTCTGTTTCCTTCACTGTTGTATACCCAGTGTTTAGTGTAGCTTCTGCTATATTAGGTCTTCAATGAATGTTTGTAGAATAAATAGGTGAATTAAGAGAGTCAAATCTCCTTTTCACTGGGTGGTGGCCACACACACATACACAAAAACATGCATTGTTAGTGCTCAGTTGTTGTTCGTTGCCGTCAAGTCAGTTCCAACTATGACGACCCCATGTGTGCAGAGTAGAACTACTTCACAGAGTTTTCAAGGCTGTGAACTTTCAGAAGCGGGTCATCAGGCCTGACTTCTAACATGTCTCTAGGTGGGTTCAAACCGCCAACCTTTCGATTAGTAGTCAAGCACTTAACCATTTGTGCCACCCAGGTACTTCTAGTGTTCAGTAGATATTTAAATGGATTCTAATGATGGACACAAAGATTTATTTCAGCTTAAACTTTATTAGCTTGGCTTCTCTTGGGTATCATGGAGTGGGGCTGAGGCAGGAGCTGAATAAGTGAAGGGTAGAGTCCAATCCTGAGCTGGATTTGGTCAGAGTCACTGAAACCTGGGAAGAGTGGGGAAACAGAGGAAGACGTGGTAGAGAGGAAGGTTCATTATTGGCTTGGAGACAGCAAAGAAAATTTATCCTGGTGCTCATCCATAGTTAAACCTATCCTACCTCTGAATTACTTTTTTAATTATAAGTAATGAAAATAATCTGGAATATGCAGAGACTATTCCCCACCTTCCTGTGGAGTTTTCCTCATACTCTCCTCTTCTCCTTCGGTCTGTTCACTTTCCTCTCTCGTTTCTTAATCCTCTTACAGGAAACCTTCCCAGGTTTACTCCCTCATCCCCTCCCTAGCTTCCAGATACCAAAGTCTGAACAAGTTTTGGTTTCTGTGCCTTGGTGTCTGCATCTTGAATGAGTGTCCTGTCTGTATGGATCTCTCCATAGTATTTAGTCATCCTTGTGCTCTGGGAGATGAATAGATAGATTGAAGGATTTCTTAGCTGGTGAAGTGGGCTGCCGCATCTTTCCTCCGTGGAGTGGCTTGTGGCAGGGGTGGATTATCCAATAACCAAAGTAAGCACAGGTTTACCTGTGCCTACTTACTAATCTGTAGTGAACAACTTCACACAGGTTTCCTTTGATGTGGTGTGGTATAACCCGTGTGAAATGGTTCACTGCAGATTAGTAAGTAAGTACAAGTAAGCCCGTGCTTACCTTGCTTATTGGCTTATCCCCCACTGGCTGGTAGATTCAAATTGCTGACCTCTCAGTTAGCAGCAGAGCGCTTAACAACTGTGCCACCAGGGCTCCTTGGGAGAAAGATGTGGCAATCTGCTTTGGTAAAGATTACGGCATAGGAAACCCTATAGGGCAGTTCTAGTCTGTCCTATAGGGTTGCTATGAGATGGAATCAACTCAGTGGTAATGGGTTTGGGTTAAGGTGGCCTGAAGAGGCCATTGAGGCCAGCAGTGGCTACAGAGAAGGGCAAAATGCTTCCAACTACTGGGGTTCTCATCACTGGGAAGGTGCCATGGGCCAAGGGGACAAAGGGAAAGGTGGGAATAGGAAGCTTAGCACAGGCTGGCAGGAGAGGTGAGAGCAGCATCTCACCAGGGAGAAGCTGAGAAGGAAGTAGAAATAGTAACAATAGCTACTAACATTACTGAGCACTTACTACTTCCAAGCTGTCTCCCTAAACTGTTTCCTCACATAATCTTATTTAAACATCTGAACAATCCCATGAAGTGGTTTTAATAGCCCCAATTTTAATGAAAACACTGAGGTGCAGAAAGGCTAAGTAATTTGTTAAATGTCACACAACGAAGGGGTGCTGGAGCAAAAACCTGAAGCCGTGTCTGACCCCAAAGTTCAAGCTTATAACCACTGTGCAACATGCCCAAAGCCCCACCTGGGCTTGCAGAGCTCCATCTGATCTACCATCCAGGCCAGCAACTCCTGAATCAGCAAATCCCTTAACAAATCTTCATCACAGGGCATCTTGGGTGGGGAGCTGCGAAGAAGAAAGCCTTTGTCAGACCATCTTAGCCTGGGTCCTACCCAGAGAGAGTTAAGTACAGGGGGCCTGGGACTCCAAGGGCTGGGGTGGCATTGGAGAGAGTCAACACAGGTGTATCTCAGTTATCTCAGCTTTCAAACCTCAGCTACCTTTCTGGCAGCTCCAACCAGCTCTGCCTGCCTGGGGAACAGGGCCAGATTAAGGCACGTGAGAGCCCTAAACACTGAGAATCTGTGCTGCCCCCTCCTCTGCTTACTCATGTATTCTAACGGGATATGTGAGTTAGATATATACATCTATATACGTGTGTGTGTGTGTGTGTGTGTGAGAGAGAGAGAGAGAGACACTTAGCTACCCATGATGTAATTTCTTTTTAAATGCAGCTATAGTATTAGCAACTGAAAACAAAAGTGGCATATGCCATTTTAGCGGGATGAGATGAACCGGATAATAAAATTTTAGTGGATGCAGAGTACTAAGATTTTTACTATATACCACATTTTCTACTAAAAGAATATTCCATGTATTCTACAACAAAGAAAATGAGTCAGTGAACTTAGTTGTTTCAACAATCTATGTAAAGTTCTATCGATCTCCCACAACAAAAAATTGACTTTCACCAATTTTGCTTTAAATGGCTCATACTTCAATTTTGGTGCTTGTTGCATAATAAATGCTATAATTATAAATGAGCAAATGAAAAGATGTTATTAAAAAAAAATTTAATGATCAGAAAACCAATATTACAACAAATTACTGTATTTTATTTTTAGATCGATCTCCTCTAACATGTTATAATTAAAAACATTTCTTTCTATTCTTTCCTCTTACAAATTCTTCATTGATTTCATCACTATCTACTTCCATACATAATAAGGATAATGAATTGAGTCTTTCTTGAATCATTGTGTGCTCGCTTTTCCTTGGGTCCTGTCTGCTTGGCGTCTGTGGGGTTTTGCTTTGGACAACTGGTGTCCCTGTTTTGTTGATGCCCTAAGGATGTGCTTACCTTGCTTATTGGGTAATCCATCCCTGCTGGGGAAGATGGGCTCTTCAATACAGGCAAGCCAAACAGAATTCTGGTATGAGATAGTCCACCCACCCACCTTGAAAAATATTCCAGAATGCATTCCCCAAACCTGAAAGGTTACTTTGGGAACGTTCACTCTTTAGAATGATCTGTGCCACAGATTCCTCTCTTTTCTCAGAGAGGGAGTAACTGATTTCAAGGGACTGCCCTTGGGTCTCCCCCTTCCACAAACAGCCTTCCTGAGGTTTGTCAGGAAGAAGTGGGGAGGCCAGTTCCTGAGTGCCTCTCCTTTACTGCCTCTCTCCTTGACCCAGTGACTGTGCACACTAAGTCATCAATCTTAGAAACCATGGACCAGAAGCCCCTCCCAAAACCCCTCCCCCACCCCTCCAAGGCTTCTTCCTTAAGCCTGGGCTGACCTCCAGGAGTTTGCTCTGTGAAGCTCCCCTTTTGAACCTTGAGTGAAATGGGATGCTTATCACAGGCCCTTGCTTTGCCCTGGAGTCCCAGAGTCCAGGGACAGGGAACAATGAAGTGGGGGTGGGTCAGAAGTCAGGAGGCCCCTCTGCACCCCCTTTCCCCCTGACTCACCTCTGCTTCTCGCTGGCCTCCTCATTCCTGTTAGATTGACTGGCCAGCTCTAGGGCCCTGGCCTCCCTCTGGGTGATGTTGTGTTTCCAGCTGGTAAAGTAAAGATCAGGGAATGGGTGGGGCTGGGGGAGACTCCAGGCCTTCTCTAGTCCAGGGACTCTTGAATCTTTTGGTACCTCAACCTTAGGAGCAGAGGGTACTCCACTCCCTGCTTTTAGCTGCCGCCACTGGTGAGCAGCTTTTCAGAATCTACCATGCTGACCAACCAGGGAAAGAGATACAGCAAAGAGAAGGAAGAAGGGGGCAGTTATCCTATTTCTAAAGTCTGAAGTTGCCACCACCAAACAGTCATTGGAAGTAGCTCAGTTCCTCCTGCCTTTGTCCTCACCCTCCTGGGGATCCTCTGGGTTCTCCCACACATCTCCCTGACACCTCCTCTTTAGAAGTAAACCAAAAACGAGTTGCTGTGGAGTGGAGTCTAACTCATAGCAACCCCACGTGTGTCAGAGTAGAACTGTACTCCATAGGGTTTTCAATGGCTGATTTTTCCAAAGTAGATTGCCAGGCCTTTCTTCCAAGGTGCCTCTGAGTGGACTCAAACTTTCAACTTTTGGTTAGCACCTGAGTGCATTAACTTTTCGTACTACCCAGGGACTCCTTTAGAAGTAAAGGATTGAGAAATCACCATACTCCTGCCCTCAGACTGGACTGCTGCCCCAGCCAGGATCTGGCCAGGCCCGCCATGGCCAGGACAGCTCCTCATTGTGCATCCCACCCCCGTGTAGCCGTGTATGGCAGCCTGGTCTGAATGTATGAAGGTAGAGCCCTGGGGACGTGGAACAGGAGAGGGTGTGCACAAGGACTCACTCTTTCTTCTTCCCCTTCTGGGCCAGCAGCCAGTTCACAAAGTCTTGTTGGCGGATCTTGTCCATGGCAATGCTGTAGTCACTGATGAAAGTCCCCTCAGCATATCTCGGGCCTCGAGGTTGAGGGCCGCTGACCTTAGGGTGGGGTCTGAGAGTCAGGGAGGGGAGAGAGAGAAAATCAGGATGCCAGCGTAAGAACAGAGGGGGGAAAATCACAATGCTGGGATAAAAATTGTCACTAACAAGAAGCAGACAATTGAAAGCAAACCAGCCCAATTTCTTGGGGGTTGGTTAATTTGGAGACCCCTGTTGTCACTCCATCAGCCTCCTGGGGACTTGATCCGAAGCTCAAGGCCCATCCTCCTTCATTCTAAGCGTGTGTGCCTCTGGATTCTAGGCCGAGAGGGGTCTGGGTTCCTCTCACCTCGAAGGACTGATTCACACAGTTCCTCCCTTTCCTCCTCTTGCCCTGGCCCTTCCTGATTCAGTTCTTTGGGTCTTATTTGATCACAGAAATAGTGAACTCTTATAGGACAACACCTACCATGAGTCAGGATCTCTTATTAGCCCTTTAATACATACACCCATTTAATCCTCACAGCACCCCTATATAGCAGATAGTATTTATTATCTCCACTTTATAATTGAAGAAACCAAGATGCAGAGAGATAAATTTATCATAGAGCATAAGAAGCAGATCCAGGATTTACCCCCAAGCAGTATGGCCCCAGGTCTAGGTTCTTAACATCTGCATGATGCTGCCTCTCTGTGTACCCGTCCCTAACACCTGTGCCTGAAATTTTCATGGGCGTATGGTTTGTTCTTGCATCTGAGAAGGCCCAACTCTTTCCTCAGACAAGTCTTCCTTGGTCCCTGAAATCATGACCACAGCCTCCTACTATAGTCACTCATAATACTCTCAGCTTGTCCTCACACGACCCATGACACTTTGCAACATACCTCTGTGATTCTTTGTTCCTTCTTGGACCTATATGCTCCATGAGGACAGGAGCTATTTGTGGACCCTCATTCACGCAGATCCCCTGTGCCTAGCCCACAGGAGGCCCTCTGTAAAAGTTGTATCGAGCACATGCAAAAATGAATGGTTAAAGCATTCACTAGGAAGGGAGATTTTGTCATCTTCTTCAGACACTTAGCCACCAAGATGTCCTTCCAGATACGTAACCACAGTCCCTCCTGCTGCAACAGTAGCTCATAATACCTTCTGGTTCTGATCTCACTCTGCACTCAGACTGCTGGATAGTTTTTCCATGAGCTTCTTTCCTCTTGGCCTGGGATCCCTCCCTCTCTCACTTCCCCTTCAACAGAGTCCAAAACCTAGTCATCCCCCAGCTCCCTCCTCTGCCATTGATCCCTCCCTTCCTATCACCCCGACCTGGAGTGATCCTTCTCCTTCTCCCCTAGCACCACTGCCAGGAGCAGGGACACCAGCAGCAGAGACAAAGTCTTCATGGCCACCATCTTCCAAGGGTTATATCCTGAGCTAAGAGACAAAAGGACCAAGGTAAGGCAGGGAGCAGTGTGCTGAGGGAGCCGCTTGTATGAGGATGATTCTGAAAGCTAGAGAGGGGCTGAGCCCTGGGGTTTGGAGATTTTCTAACAGACTGAAGCAATACCTGGGGGAGGGTGAGGGGTGCACATGAAGCCTGGACAAGAGGTGAGTCTGCTTTTGGTTTGGTTTTATTTATAGATAGGGTCTGAGTGGGGTGGGAAAAGGGCAATGAGGGAGACTTCCAGGGAGGATAAAGCAGTGAAGACCTGTGTGCTCGGGCAACTCCCCCAACCCCTCGGCCCCTGGCTCCAGGACTGAACCTCATAGGCATGTGGCTTGGCAAGAATATCTCCTTAGAGCCCTCTGAGGTTCATCTCAACCAGCCTTTCTACTCTCAAATTGGCTGCCACCTAAATCACTATAACCCTCTTGCCCTAAATGAAAACTACGTTTAGAATCGTCCTAGTCTCCCCTTCTCAGGCTTAACTGTCAGGGAAGTTCTTCCTGCAGTCTGACCTATACCTTTCTACCTTGGGCTTGACCCATTTCATCTATGGGTTTTCAGTAGGAATAAAGAACAGTGGAGAACTTTCTTCCCAAGGCCTGAAAACCAAAGCTCAATCTAGAGATTCGTGAGCTGCAGGACCTCATCTTCCTGCCTTGGCTAACTGGGTGTTAAAGAAACCATCAGAGCTACTTTCTTATTTCTTATATAGAGGAAGAGAAAGTGAGATGCAAGGGTGCTGAGCATCTCAAGATTCCCAAGGTCCCTCTCATCTCCAGGTCATCCACTCCATCCCCTATCCCAGCTTTTCTCTTACCAGACTTCCTCTCTGGCTCTTCCAGGAGAAGGGGGTCTCTTCCTCCTACCTTCTGGCCCTTTGGAGCTGCCTCAAGAAAGTCTGCTTCAGCTCCTTTATATCCAGGCATCAGAGACCAGCTGATTAGCCTAAAAGCGTCTTATCTCAAGAAATTAAACCCACAGCTCCTGCCACATTAAGTCCATTTTACACATAATAAATTTGCCCTTTCCACCTGAACTGCACTAATTGGTGATTAACATTTTGGGTATCTCCAACTGCTGTCTGGGGCCTGCCTATGAATAGGGTGCCCTAAGTGCCCCCTTTCTCCTTCCCCCTCCTCCTTTCTGGGCACAGGGCCCAGTACACCCCCCCCCCCGCTTCATTTATTGGTGCCCTCAGTTAGAAAGGCTATACTTGCTGACGGCTGGCTTGGGGTGGGGTGGGCACTAGTTGAAGGACACTCCTACAGGGTAATAAGGCTAATTCTGGGTAGGAAGGAGTGGGGCCAATGTAGTCTGAGCCCTGGCTCTGGACAACAGTCCATGGCTTTGGCATTGTAACAGTGTCCCCATCTAGGGAAGTGTCCCAGGTGGCTGGGGAAGGGCACTGGAGAATGAGAGGACAGAGGGTCAAGGGATCATGAAGGATGGGGCCTTCCTGGGTGGTAGCTGGGTGAACTGAGAACTTACACTCAAGCTGTCTTCTTGCTTAGGACAGAGTAGAGAAGAGGCACATTTAAACCCTGGGAACTTGGAGAAAGTTGGAGGCAGCTACTTGACCTATCTGCAAAGGTAAGATTTTTCAGACTCAATTCCTCCTCAAATGCCCTGCTCTTCTATATGAGGGAAGTATGTGGTCCTGTCTCCTCCACCAGACTGGGACCCCTGAGGTGAAGTGGTACTGTGCCTCACTATCAGATTGGTGGGCTCTCCAGGACAGGAGTTATATCGCCTTGATCAGACTGGGGCTCTCTGAGGGCAGGGATGTAAGCCAGGGTTATATTCTCCCCATCACACTGGGGCTTCCTAAGGCTAAGGGCTGGATCTCCCCTGTTAGACCGACGACTCCTTGAGGCCATCCCCTTGCCTTTCCCCAATACTTAGCACATGGCTCCATCCACAGGGGTTATCATTTGAGAAGGGACAGGACATAGACTGCAAGTGTTTGGCAGACCACCCCAAGGCCTCCTTCCCCAACCTCCCCCTTTCCCACTCACCACGGGTACACTGAACCATAAACAGCTGAGCTCATGCCCTGCCTATTAGCTCCATGGCTTAATACGTGCCACTTTCCTTTCCAGGTGAACTCCCCAGCCTGGGAGCAGATCCAGCATGAAATTAAGTGCCTGTATGGGATAAGAGGTAACTGAACTAGGAGGGTAACTCACCTCTGCTTCCTAGAAACCTCCTCCCACCTATCCACCGATTTCTGATTTCTCACCATCCAGAAAAACTTCTCCCTGGGCAAGCTCTCTAAATTCTGTATCCCAGCTACCAACAGACAGAGACGAGACATCAATTCAGATTTGATCTCCAAAAGGGAGCTGGGGCTGCTGGGATCCTGCTTTCTGTTTAGCAACACAGTTCATGGGCTCAGAGAGTTTGTGTCAAAGGTCTTCAGCCCCCCCAACCTGAATACCCCTGCCTGGAGGCAGAAGGTATCCAAAAAGGGTGGACAGAGTTCCCTGGAACCCCTAAGTGGTGCCAGAACCTTCAAGGAAGGTTCTGAGATGAGTCCCAGCAGCCCTGCGCCCTTGCCTGGTAACCTGTGGATTTATCTGGGGGGATGGGCTGCTCTGAAGACCAGCTGTGCTTTAAGCCCCCACTCCACCCCTTCTTGGAGGGGACTTTTCTGCAGCACCCCCCACCTTCCATTTTTCCTTTGACCTTTGACCCTCATGCCCTGCTGAGGACAGACAAGAGAAGAATGTGCCTGGGCCCTGGGGGAGGGGCCGGCATGGTTGGTAGGAGGGATGTGAGAAGGGCCTCTTAGCCCAGAGTTCCTGTTCAAGTCTTCAAGTTCTACACATCCTAGGATCAATGGAGCAATGTGGGGAGGGCCAGGGGAGAATATCAAAGAAGCTAAATTCTCAGGGGTGCCCACAGCCACCACCACCCCCCAACCCAGGGCATGCATGTTGGAAGACAAGGGAACAGAAAAGAGAGCTTGGGGAAGTTTCTGAGGATTGGAAGGACCTGCCTGACTTGGTCAAAAGAGTTCAATAAATCCAACTGACAGCCCACCCGGCCTGTCCAAGCCATGATGAGACATGCCACCGGGCCCCAGTTCCACTTCAGGGAATTTCCAGGATGTGAGGATCAGAGAGGACAGTGGAGATGGAGAGGCAGGAGGATGCCCCGACTGGCCTGAAGCCCAGATACAAAGGTTGAGGGACCAGACAGGTGGAGAGTGTGCAGGGTTGCAGGTGTCTGAGGAGGCGTGGAAGTCAGGGAATCAGAGGGATAAGATGTGGGCAGGGGGTGATGTGCAGTCCTGTTGCAAGAGAACCCAGGGTATGCTTCCCAGCTCCTCCCAGGTTCTGAGCCAGGGACCCAGGAATGAGAACTGGACCAGCAGAAGAGCATTTGGGACTTGCTGGCTCTCCCAGCACACAGTGACTCATCTCCTCCCCTCCCCCTACCAGGGCCCCGCAGGGCCACAGCAGACATTCCAGGGCCTAGCTTGGCAGCCAGGCGAGGGTGACTCAGAGGACTGGCTGCAGCCTCCCCACCATGGACTCCGCTTTTGAAGTCTACTTGGTCTTCAAGCTCGCTGGCTGACTCAGAAAGCAGACGTCCCTTTCTAATCCCTCTTACACAGGTGGGAGATTTATTCTCCTTGCCCTCTTGTAGAGCAGGAGACAAAAGGGGACATGATGCCTGACAGACTTTGCTGTCATCTGGTCTCTCCTGATTCCTAGAAAGAGTACCTCCAGCTCTCCTCCCGAATCAGGTCACAAACAGTCCCAATTCTAAACATCACCCCCTAGCACCACTCAGGTCAAGATATATACTTTCCAGAAAGATCTTCAAGAAAGGATATATATACTACCTACAGCCTTGCCTGGCCATCTGCTACAAGGGATCAGTTTGGAAGTCCCCTCTCAGTTCTAACCCTAATCCCTCTTGCTGTTAATCAAAGGCTATATTGACTGCTTTTGTTTGTCAGGAAAATAGCTCAAGCCACTAGTTGCTGCCTAATCCATGGGAGGAAGATCGCAGTGAAGAGTTAGAATTGGGAGGGGGTTAGAACAGAGTTGTCCCTGTTCTAACGCAGGGAGCCCTGCTAGAGGGAAGGAATTTGTTGCGCATTTAGGATAAAAGACCAGGGGGCTGGACCTACCAGAAAGAGCAGCATGCCTGAGGCCCTCTGTCTCTCTGGTGGGAACACCATCCCAGGGAAAGACAGGGAGGAGTGAAAAGGGAGGGCTTTCCTCTTTTCCTTTTCTTTGCATCGACTCAAGAAGGATGGAGCAGTTTCCAGAGTCCTGAGACAACAAACCCTGCCCTGCCTCATAGGTAAGTGCGAATTGGTGTCTTGTTGACTTGAAGGCATCCTGCAAGTGTTGACTGGTAGTATTTTCTAGAATGATCACCACTGCCTCATTCTATTAAAAAAACAAAACAAAACATTGAGACTCATGGTTACCCCATGTGTGCAAAGTAGAATTGCTCCACAGGGTTTTCAAGGCTGTGCGGACTTTCGGAAGCAGGTCACTAGCCCTGCCTTCCAAGGCACCTCTGGGTGGTTTCGAACCAACAACCTTTCATTTAGTAGTTGAGTGCTTAACCATTTGCACTACCCAGACACTCCTCTTCACTCTATAGTGAGAATTAAATAAGATGAAATAATGAATCTGGGCTGACATAGTCCGTCCAGCAGCAGGGACACGGAAGGCCGTGAAATTGCATATTAGGAGTCAGGGCTTTGGAGACAGACCCACCTATGCTTGCTAGTAGGGCAATTTAGAGCAACCTGCCCTTTTTGTGCTTCAGTCTGCCATTCTGTAAAGTGGGAAAGTAAGAGTTCCTACTTCATAGAATTGATTTGAGAACCATGTAAAATATTTAGGACAGTGCTTGCTATATTAGTTATCTTTTGCTGGGTAACAAATTACTCCAAATCTTAGCAATTTAAAACTACAAACTTTTATTGCTTCACATACCTTCTGAGGAGCAGGAATCCCAGAGTGGCTTAGATGAGTGGTTCTGGCACTGGATCTCTCCTGAGGTCCCAGATCAGCTGTTGGCCAAGGCTGCAGTCTCTGAAGACCTGTCTGGGCTGTAGGATCTGCTTCCAGGCATCCTCACGTGACTGTTGGCTGAAAGCCTAAGTTCCTCACCATGTGGGCATCTCCGTAGGGCTGCTTACGGCATAGCTTCTTTCCCCAGAGTGGGTCACAAAGTCTTGTAAAACCTAGTCTTGGAGGTGTCATACCATCACTTCTGCTATGTGCTATTGGCCACACAGACCAAACCTGGTAAAGTGAGGGAGGGGACTACACAAGGGTAGTACCAGGAGGCGGGGATCATTGGGGGCCATCCTGAAGGCTGATTTCCATATTCAGTCGATTCTCCTTATTCTCAACAGTTATGGTCTATAAAGTTGCCACAAACACTGAATTAGCTGATATGAAACCATTGCTCCTAGAGGAAATATAGGGTTAAGTTCCTGTGAGCCTCTGGTCTCAACATTTTTGTATACTGATCAATACATGACCTTGCTTTATGTGTGTTTCTGTTTAAAGACGCCTTATTTAATATATACTGTGGTTTCATTAGCATTGGACTCATGGCCAACAGTAGTACGACTCATGCCTGAAGGAAGCTTATCAAACACATGCACTTTCTCCACAAAGCACATCACAGCCTTCTTGTGCCTAGGAACACTAGACAGCACTTTAGCACTGTGCTTGGGGGCCATTTTAAACAACGAAATCACCAACAAGAAGCACAAAAATGTGAAAAATGTGACACTAGATAAAGTGTAAAAAGGACCCATGTTTACAGCTGAAACAAGAAGGCAGCATGTCGCTTTGTTCATCCTCAGCTGGGAATGTGCGCATCAGGTAACTCAAGTCTCCTGCCATTCTGCATGTCTGTGAATGACCATAAAAGTGCCACAAGCATTGATTTGGGGATTACAAATAGTTTTTAGCAAGTAGGCGATTTTGCAAATACAGAATCCGGAAATAATGAGGATCAACTGTATATAAATCATCAACCCTAAAAAGATGTTGGCTATCATTATTATTATAGGAGATACTTGATTTGTTAAACTTTTTTTTTTTCATCATCATAAACTCTGGGTGTTTTATATCTGTTTATCTGACTTCCCGTCTCTCTGAGAATTGAGATGATTTTAGGTACTGAGGACAGATAAAGCAGGTAATTTCCCTGATATTCCATAAAGACCGGCGGAGGCGGAGTATAGATATCAGAATGAGAATGGGAGCTTGAGTTGCATTCCAAGAGGGTACTTGTTATTAGGGATATGTACTTGGAGCTGGCTGTTTGGGGGTGTTGGGAGAAGGTGGAGTGCAGCTAAATGGGTCCCAGCCTGAGAAGGAATTTATGACAGTGAGTCTGAGGAAATTATGCTTTTCCCAACTGATGGGCCAACCTGGGAAGGCACCTTGATATAAAGAAGTTCTCAATCCTGGCTGCACAGTGCAACCAGGGAATAGGGCTGCCAGATAACTAATGGATATCCAGTTAAATTTGAATTCCATGTAAATGATGAATAATTTTTTTTAGTGTAAGTATGTCCTAAATATTGCAAGGGACGTACTTGTACTAATTTTCTTTTTTCATTCTTTATCTGAAATTAAAATTTAACCAGGCATCCTGTGTTTTTATCTGTTAATCTGGCAACTCTACCTGGAACACTTTTTAAAATCTCAATGCCTCAGTGCCATTCCCAGACATTCTGATGTAATTGGTCAGACTTTATTTTGAAGTAATATCAAACTTACAGGAAAGTTGCAAGAATAGTACAGAGAATTCCAATATACTCCTTACCCAGATTTACCAACTTTTAACATTTTGCCACATTTGTTGTATCATTTAATCTATCTCTCTATCTATCATCTATCTATTTGAGAGTAGGTTTCATACATAACTTTCTTTTACCATCTAGTATTTCCATGTACATTTTCTAAGAACAAGGATAGTCACTTATGTAACTACAATATAAGCACAGTTACTAAATTGAACATTGATAAAAAGAAATTTAACATTGATAACAAGCATAAAGTCCATATTTCAGCTTTTCAATTGTCCCAATAATGTTCACTTGGGCATTTTCCCCTCCATTATTAGATTCAGTCCAGAATTCTATATTGCGTCTAATTGTCATGCCTCTTTACTCTCCTTTGATTGGTTCCTCAGCCTTTCTTTGTCTTTCATGATATTGACATTTTTAAATAGTACAGACCAATTATTTCATAGAACCTTTCTTGATTTGGGTTGGCCTGATGTTTCTTCTAGATTAGATTCAGGTTACATATACTGGAACAATGAAGGTGTGTCCTTTCCAGGCTATGGCACCTGCAAGAACAAGACATCCATCCGCCCCTTATTGATGACAATTTTGAATGCTGTCAAGGTCTTGTCTGATTTCTCCACTGTGTAGTTAATATTTATCTCCTTATAACTAATAAGCAATCTACAGGGATACACTTTAAGACAAGGCATATACCTTGTTCCTCATCAAACTTTACTGATAGATTTAGCAACTATCCTTTCTTGACCTAATCTTTACTATGATGTTGGAAAACAGTGATTTTTCAAACTCATCATTCCCTTCATGGTTTTGGGATTTTTTAAACAGTTTTATTGAGGTATAGTTGACACATTTCATCACATATACTTAATTCAAAGTGTACAATTTGGTGTTTTGACATCCGTCATCTTCCATGAAACTATCACTACAATCAAGATAGTGAACATACCTACCCCTGCCAAAAACTTCCTTAAGCCCCCATATATTCCCTCCCTGCAACCACTGATCTACTTTCTGTCACTATAGATTAGTTTGCATTTTCTAGAATTTTATATAAATGGAAACATACAGTATGTACTGTTTTTTGTTTGGCTTCTTTCACTCAGCATACTTATTTTGAGATTCGTCTATGTTGTAGCATGACCAATAGTCCATTCTTTTTTAAGAACTACGGCTGCTGACCAAAAAATCAGCAGCTTGAATCCACCAGCCACTCCTTGGAAACCCTATGAGGCAGTTCTTTCTATTCTGTCCTAATGGGTTGCTATGAGTTGGAATCAACTTGACGGCAATGAGTTTGTTTTTTGGGTTATTCTTCCATTATGTGAATATATCATGGTTTGTTTATCCGTTCACCTGTTGATGGACATTTGGGCTGTTTCTGTTTTTGGCTATTACAAATAAAGCTGCAATGAACATTTGTGGACCAGTCTTTGTATAGGCATACATTTCTTTTTTCCCTTGGGTAAATACCTAGGAATGGGTTATGTTTAACTTTTTAAGAAACTGCCAAACTGTTTTCTGAAGTGGTTGTAACATTTTATGTTCCCACTAGTTGTGTATGAGAGTTCTAGTTCCTCCATAGTCTCACCAACACTGGTTATGGTCAGTCTTTTAAATTTTAGCTATTCTAAGAGGTATGGAGTGGTATCTGATTGCAGTTTTAATTTGCATTGCTCTGATGACTAATGATGTTGAGCATCTTTTCATGTGCTTATTTGCCATCTATGGAGCTTCCAGAAAATGGGGGTGATGGTGTGTGTGTTTTCTTGTTATTGAGTTTTGAAAGTTCTTTATATATTCTGTATACTAGTCCTTTATCAGATATATGATTTGCAAATATTTCCTCTCTGTTTGTGGCTTGTGTTTTTATTAACAGAATCTTTTGAAGAGCAGAAACTTAAAATTTTTAAAAATAAAGCTCAATTTACAAATTTGGCCTTTTATAATGCTTTTGGTATCATATCTGAGATATCTTTGCCTAACCCAAAGTTCCAAAGATTCTCTTCTAGAAGTTTTATAGCTTTAGGTTTTACACTTAGGTATATGGTCTGTTTCGCATATGGAGGAAGGTATGGATGGAAGTTTATTTATCTAATTTTTTTGCATATGGATATCCAATTGTTCCAGCACAGTTTGTTGAAAAGACTCTCATTTCTCCATTGAGTTGCTTTTGCAACTTTGTCGAAAATAAGTTGTGATATATGCGTGGGTTGCATTGGGGTTTTTTAATTCTCCCAAGATTGAGAGCATTGGTATAAAGACAAGAGCAAGAACTTGGGCTCCAGGCACACCTGGGTTAGAATCCTGGTCTTCCCATCTGTCTGAGGCACAGTTGACCTATATAAAGAAGAAACAATGATACCTCCCATATCCGAGTATTAGCCATGTTTTATAATGCTCGCTCTCTCTCTTCTTTCCTTCTCCACTCTCTTCTGGGGAAAGTGCTGGAACTGGGAAAGCTGATCTTGAGTAATGTTTCTCAATCTGTAAGGCCCTCAGATCCACGGCTCTAAGAAGGAAGCAAGACGCAATGGTATCCACGAACTATTTTCAGCCAGGTAGGGCATCTAACAAAAATCAATTGCTCCAGGTAAATACAGTACAAATACTGGTAAATTCAAACACCAAGTCCCTTTGCTTTTGGTAGAATTAATATAATATTTTGCGTTTTGTATAGAGCAGAAGCTCTGCATGCCAACTCAATATGAGAACAATTTGTTATTACTTGATCAAAGGAATTTATTGATAGGCAACGTCTTTCAAAACATTAGGGTCATACAGAAATAATAAAGAAGGTCCTAGGTGGTGAAAACAATGGAAACCACCACTAACTTAGAGAAAGAAAGCAACATGGATCTTACCCTGCGGTTTCCAGTGTGATGGAAGGTATGCTCCCACAGTATGGACCTCCGGGACTGTTGAGGGAGAAGTGGGCTTCACCCTTGGAGGATTACAGTGAATGCAAATGGAAATGCTTCAAAGAGTGGGAGTCCAAAGGAGTAACGTGTCTGTAGGATCCAGGACTGGTTGGGTAGGTGTGAATCTGAGTGCTTGCCTCCCGGTGTTTATCATGCTTGTCCTAAGTTTCAGCACATACTGTCTCAGTTTATTACGAATACATGTATAATTAATCAGACCTTTAGCTAAAGTCAAGCCACATCCGTGATTGATCAGGATGAGTTGCAGTTAACCCTCAACTCTGGTTGCTAATGGAAGGAGAATTTCTGGTGGCATCAAATCTTGAAACAGCTGATGACCCAGAACTTTTCCTTATTTGGTTTGAAAACATATTCTGGTATGATTTATGCAGTTGGATATTTATTTGACTTTTAAAAAGTTTGTTATAAAAATATAATAGACTCTGGAAATGCTGGAAAATATAGAAAAGGAGAGAGATACTAATATTCTCAACTGCCAAAAGAGCCCTGTTAATAGTTTCTTTCCAGACATTTTATCATTTTAATTAATTTTTATCATAAAATATTTTATAATGAGCAAGGATAATATTAAACTTACATGTATAGTTTCAAGAATAATAAAATAAACATCTATTTAGCCACCACCCCAATTAAGAACTAGAACGTCACCAATATCTGTAAGGTGTCCTGTGAGCCACTTTGAAATCACCCCTGTGCTACTTTCCTCAGAATTAACCACATTCTAAACTTTTGTATTTATCATTCTCTTGCTTTTCTTTAAAGCTTTACATCTTCTGGATTTACCTCCAAACAATATATTGTTTAGTTTTTGCATAATTTTTTTTTTACTTCTCTCTTTTTTTTAAATTTTACTTCAAGTGAAGGTTTACAGAACAAATAGTTTCTCATGAAACAGTAGTACACATATTGTTTTATGGCATTGGTTAACAACCCCATGACATGTTAACCCTCTCCCTTCTCAACCTTTTTTTTTTGGGGG
>NW_004443990.1:13716969-13748644 GCF_000243295.1 Trichechus manatus latirostris | reverse complement strand
TTCATTCTCCCTTGCTCCCGAAGGGATGAGACCAGTGGAGTATCTTAGATGGCTGCTTACAGGCTTTTAAGACCCCAGACTCTACTCACCAAGGTAGAATGTAGAATATTGTCTTTATAAACTGTGTTATGCCAATTGAGCTAGCTGTTCCCCAAGACCATGGTCCCCACAGCCCTCCGCCCAGCAATTCAGTCCCTCTGGGAGTCTGGATGTGTCTATGGAGCTTCCATGACCTTTCCTTGTACAAGTTGTGCTGGTTTCCCAGTACTGTGTACGGTCTTACCCTTCACCAAAGATACCACTTGTCTGTTGACTATTTAGTATCTCCCCTACACCCCTCCCATCCCTGGTAACCAACAAAGATTGTTACTTTTTGTGTGTAATAGTTTTTGCATATTTTTGAACTTATATACTGTAAATGAAACTATTATATATATATATTTCTGTCACTGGGTTTTAAAAAAATCAGCGTTGTGAGAGTCATCCGTGTTGAAACATGTTGCTGAAGTTCATTCATTGTCACTGCTCACTGGTATTCCATTGCATGGTTATACCAGCATTTATTTATCCATCTACCTGTTGATAGACATTTGTATGGTTTCTAGGTTTTTATTATTGTAAACAATGCTGCTGTTGAATATTCTTGTACATGTCTCCTGGCACCCACGTGCAAGAGTTTCTCTAGGGTAATTTCTAGTCTTTTATGCACAGGTAGTTGTTTTTTGAAAGATGATTCTAATTATATAAACCATATGAATACAACCACTTAATTTTGTGTTGTGCTTTTTTCACTTCATCGCAAAGACTTTTCCCCAAGTTATTCTAAACATTTTTGAACACAGTTTTTAATGGATACATAATATTTCATGAAGTGGCTATGTTAGAATATTCCTCTATTTTTCAGCATTTGTACTGTTAACTTTTTCTCTTGGAAGTTATAAATACATCTTTGTTTGTTGAATTTTTTTATATATTGGATTTATAATTCTTTTATATATTGGATTTTTGGCAGAAAATTACCCAAAAGTCCAATTTCTAAGTCAAACAGTATGAATATTTTTAAGGCTCTCGTTGCCTTAAAATTGTTCTCCCAATGGAATTGTTCTCTCATTGGAATGTTTTATTTCTTTACATTCTTGCTAGCAATGAGTATTACAACTTTTTTAAACCTTTGTAATTTTGATAACCTGCTTAATTTTTGTTTTAATTTAGCCTGCTATAAAAATTGGTTTGCCTGATTTGGAAATGAATAGAGGTGATGGTTGTACAACATGATGAACATAATCAATGTCGCTGAATTGTACATGTAAAAAATGTTTTATATGTGTGTATATATATATAACCACAATAAAACAATTTTTTAAACTTGACTTGCCTTCTCTTTTAGTGTTTATAGCTGTACTGATAGCTAGGACATTCAGTAAGCATCTGCTATGAACTGGGTGCTGTACCCAACATCACGGGAATCACCAAGAGGGAAGACTTTCTTGGGTTGACATTTTTACCCTAAATGACACACACACAATAACAAATCTTTAATTGGTTAATGGGGCACTAGCTACATTTCTAGAAGTAAAAACCAAAGAGAGCTCTTGGCACGAGGTGCGTGTGGGCTGCCTTCTTGAGACTGTCATCCTGGCTGTGTGGCTGCCATCAGGGGAGACCAGGATGGCAAAGGAATGTGCCAACTACTGATAGTTGGCAATGACTGCCTGAAGCTCTGAGTTGCGAATTCTAAGGCTATCTGGCCAGACACAGGGGAAAGAGTGTGCTGATCAGTTAACTTTTCTGTCATGGACACAGGACTGGGGAGTGACAAGCCCAGAGATGCCCCTTGTCGCTATTCTTTTTTTTTTAATTGTAGTTAAAATACACATAGCAAAACATATGCCACCTCAACCATTTCCACATGTACAATTCAGTGACATTAATGACATTCTTCAAGTTGTGCACACGTTCTCTCTATCCTTTTCCAAATCATTCTACCACCATAACATAAATTTAATGCCCCCTAAGCAAAAACGCCCCCTTTCTCCCTCCCTCCTACCCCTGGTAGCCATTAATAATCTTTGGTTTCTATCCGTTTATTTCATAAAATGAGATCATAGAGTATTTATCCTTTTGGGAGGGATCTGTTTTGCTCAGCATGTTTTCAAGATTCATCCATATTGTGGCATGCTTCAGAACTTCATTTCTCTTTGTGGCTGAATAATATTCTATTGTATGGATATACCACATTTTTTTATCCATTCATCTGTTGATGTACATTTCTGTTGTTTCCACCTTTTGGCTATTGTGAAAAGTGCTGCAATGAACATTGGTGTATAGGTTTCTGTTTGTGTGCCTGGCATCACTTCCGGGTATATACCTAGGATTGTTGGTTGCTACTCCTGATGGAGACTGATGAGCCTTTTGACTGAGCTGTATTTCATTTGATGATTGAGGTGTATTTACCCAAGGGGGAAAAAATAGCACCCACTAGCAGAAAACAGTGCTTATCTGATCACACTGACCATGTCTCCTTTAAGATCCTATCAAAAGATACTTATTCAATATATTTTTATCAAATACCTATTAGCACTGTGTTAACAAGACTCCCTGGGTGATACAGAGATATAGTCTTTGCCCTCAAGGATTGAATACATAAAATAATAATAACAAAATAGAGTAGTAACATAAGAGAAAAATGATGCAAGGAGGTAAAAGTGTCCAGTGAGTGTTCAGACAATAAATGCTGGCCGTTCATGGCTGGAGGAACCTTCAGGTGTCAATCACCCTGTGCTGTTCCTAAAAATGTAATCAGTTTCCCGTTTGGGTGTGTAAAATACTTAAAGCATCTCAGTGTCCTTCCTCTTTACAGACGTAAGTTTGAATGATAACACATTAGTAACAGTGGCAGAGGGAAAAGAAAAAGGGAAAAAGTGAAGGAAAGCAAGAAAAGGATACAAAGTTTTGGATAGGTATATTGATTAAAAAGAGGAAAGAAATAGATTGAGGGGCAGAGGGGTAACAGAATAATAAAAGGGGGAAGAGAAGCAACAAAGAAAAAGAAAAATTGAAAAGAGGGTAAAGGGAAAGGGGGAGGAGGGGAGGAATTGACAGTGTCGGGAGTAGGAAGAATGGAGGAACAAAAGCAGAAAAGCGAGGAAGAGAAAGGCGAGGGTGGGGGAGGGGCAGGGAGGAAGAGGAAGGTAGGGAAAGGGGGGATCATGAACCTCATTTCAAAGCAATTTCAAAATAGCTCTAATATTTGTTTCTTACGTATTTTATAAATACATTTTAGAAATTTTTAAAAAAATCATAAAAACTCATTCCATAATTTATCATGTAAATGCTGACCAAATATTTTCATGTTGTGTTAAAGAACAGAAATTAAGTTGTCTTCATCATAATTCTTAAAAATTTGAAGGGGGGTGTTTATGGGAGAGGTGAGTGGATCAAAATTCTTTCTAGACTGTTAATCCATGAAAATCAGAAACCATTTCTAGAATTGTATCTCAGTTAGTTAAACAACTAGTTTTTTTTAAAAAATAGCATACAGTTAGGCTGAGTGTCTTTTCTTTGTAAAATTGGTTTCTATGTGAAGACAAATTGAATGCTTTTAATGGGTATCTTGATGGTGAAATATTAGGAGAATATGAATGAAATAATACATGTATTAATTAAAAAAAAAAAACTATAGCAACATTCTCCTTAAGAACTCTTAAATATTGGAGGTAGCTCCTGAAAACAAAACCAGAAACACCCTAGCTAGAAACAGGAGTAAAAGCAACTAGTCTTATCATTAAGAATAAAATATTTTTAAAAGCAAACAAAAATAATTTGCTTTTCAGCGAGAAAAGTTCTTTTAGTCTTATAAAGTATAGATGGTATGTAGCTAAAAACGAATTAACTTCATGCAGTTTGATGTTGTAATTAATTCATTTCGAATTAAAATCATTTAAACACTAAATATTTAAATATTACATGACATGGATTTCAAGTAAAAATTTGTCTTATTACCATTTCCATCTTAATCATATTTAGGTATGAATCCCATTTGTTCTGTTGCTTTTAAAATTTTTTTCTACTTTGAAAAATAACACTACTTCCTCGTCTTTTCTTGAATTGTACAATTTCCCCCAAAATGAACCAGTGATCTATTTTGCATTTTGTGCTGTAGAGATTGAACAAAGTTGTTCATTATCTTTTTAACCAAATGATTTTTGGAGTAAAACAGGCAAAGGCTGTAATAGTATATTGTGCAGGATATTATTGACCTTTTTTTTTTCTAAACTTTAATTATTTTGTTGTTGTTGAGAAGATGCACAGTAAAACATATACCAATTCAACAGTTTCCATGTGTACAGTTTAGTGACATTGATCCATTTTTTGTACATGAGTCAACAGGGGTTGGAGTGGAGTAGTTTAATTTACTAACAAATTGAATCTGGAAACATTCATTTAAAAAGTATGTTAATAAAATAAACTATTCCTTTTCTTACTCAAAAGTTTCTACATTGCAAATTGAACCAAAACAACAACAACCAAAACATTGAGCAGTTTTGTCACATACACTGTGTGACCCACAGAAAAACAAAGATTGTCCTTAAAGCTTTTTTTTCCCCTTGATTTCCTTTTATCTCAAATAAATACACATTTCTCAGGTTTTTAAACACTGGACACTTTCAAATGATAATTTGAGAAAGGAAAATTTCCTTTTCTGCATACAGTTCTCTTACATTTTATGAGATATCTTAAACACATAATTATCCTCATTTACGTGACAGGAGAAAATGCTGCATGTGCTTTTAAACTGGGACTAATTTACACTTTTTCTAAGTTTATAGGCATTTAAAAGAACCACACTAATACTTCAAGTTGCAGGAAGAAACAAAATATCCTAAAACAGAAACAATGAAGAAACAAGCAAACAACAATAAAACTAAATAAAATCAAAACTAAACAAACAAAAAACAAACTCCTCCAAAAACTTTAAAATCAAAGTAGCCACATGTCAGGAAATGTTAATTTTTCTTTTTCTAGATTTCAAAGCAACTATAATTTAATTTCAAACTGATTATTACTCATTAGAAAATTAAAAAAACTTATATTTTTATGTACTTCCT
The DNA here is from genome assembly GCF_000243295.1 of Trichechus manatus latirostris. Lineage (NCBI taxonomy): Eukaryota > Metazoa > Chordata > Mammalia > Sirenia > Trichechidae > Trichechus > Trichechus manatus. Next base: position 13,743,536 of record NW_004443990.1, on the reverse strand, counting down.
TCCTAACTGCTGTCCAATTTTTTTGTATTCTTTTGTAAAACATGGTAAACTTTTAAAGTAGAAGTCAATGATAAATGTTAGATTTTAAGTGAAGTATATATTCTGAGGATTAATCCAAAGGAGCTAATACAAAAGAGGAAAAAGTTATATGCTGAAAATGTTTATTGCAGCATTATTTACAAAAGTAAAACATTTGATGCAACCTTTATATCTAAAAATAGTGATTAATAACTTACATACATCTACTGAATTGAATATTATGTGTTCACTAAAAGTGATAGTTATGAAAACTTTGAGGCAACATGGGAAATACTTATGGTACAAGAGTAAATAAAAATTAGGATATAAAAATAAGATTACAAATGTAAACATATTATAATATTGACAATATTGGTAAAATATTAACATACTGGAAAGAAACATTTTAAAATAATTTTGCACAACTATGGTGGTGGTGTTTTTTTTCCACCTTCTACTTCCAATTTTTAAAAAGGTGTTTTATTCTTTTAAAAATCTTTTTTCTCTTTGCTTGTATTTGTATGTTCACATTTGAGGGAAATGGATCAGAATCCCATTTTTAAAATGGAGTCAAGTTTCAGTGTTTCTGAATTCAGAGGGTAATTGAATTCTGTAACTAGACCAAGAACTTTTCCAGAAAAAATGAAGGAGGAATAAGATGAAGAGGAAGAGGAGGAAGAATTATTGTTACTATTAAAGAAAATAATGATTTATCTTGCAGCTATATTTTTAATTCTTTCACAAACCAAATTTAACTCTGCATTGAAGATTAATCTTTCTCAAAGAAGCTGTGTGGAAAAAAAATTGAAAAGAAACACAATGTTTGTTAGTTGCCTCTAAAAAAAAACAAAGAAAAGGAAGATAATAGATCATGGCACTCCAAGTCTGTTCATTCTTGTCCTGAACCTAGGAATCTGAATCTTGACAAGAAAGAACCCTTCTTTCAGGTTAATTTTAGTGCTGAGCTCACTCAGAGGGAGAGATGAGGCACCAATTAGCATCATTCAGTACCCCCCACCCCTCCCCACCAGTCTAAAATAGCCAGGTCACTGAGGCAAAACTGATTTGGGGGTTAAAAGGGTCTGTATCTCACTCCAGCTGTCTCTTTCTCTCCCTTGTGTTCTTGCAGCCTCTGATTATACACACAGAAGCCATTTTGGGGGGGGGGCAGGGGGAGAGAAGGATTAGAATTCAGTGAAACAGCTGATTTTTTTTTTAAAAAAAAGAATACTCAGTTTCAGTTTAGCAATCATTGGTAAGTTTTTAATTCAATAATTTAAGAAGATTTTTAAATAGCAGACTTCGAGTAAATTTATATTTTCTCTTCTGCTGTCATTTCAAACACATTTTAAAAACTAATTTCTGCTAACATTTAGATTTCTACTGTATTTTTTAAATTAAAAAAATCAACCTAAAAGGGAACTAAATTTAATGATTATTTTAAAAAATTCTTGTTTCTCTTTGAATTTAGGATTGTAAAAGGTGGGCTGCATTTTACAGGAGTTTAATTCAAGGCCAGGCTGGAGATTTTTGTGGGGCATAACTTGCTTTTGTTTTGGGGCTAAGGAGATAGAGCAGTGGATGAGTCCCCTAGGGAGAAAATCTGAGAGGTGCTTCCATTAGTACTTGATTTAAATTAAATGAAGGGAACTGCACTTAAACTTTCTTGGAACTGGGATGCCCTGCCTGATACTTTCTTCTTCTTCCCCAGTATAACAGAAAAGCTTTAAGGAGATCTGGCTCCTATTTAGGGAAAGGCCAAGGAATACAGCAGCCTTTTCAGATCATCTCTTAGCCGTTTCCAAATTCACACACATCACCAAGAAAAGTCCCTGGGCAACAGACCCTCACATTCTGGCCAAGATAATGTGTATTTTCTGGACTTTAATTTTCCTCTGCATTCTATTTGCTCTGCAGTTTGTATTACCTTATTTTTCACTTTAAAAATGTTTACTGAGTGCTTACTATGTGGTAGGCACTGCTCCCCAGCTCGTTGGCTTATTTTCGAATTATGTTTGTTATCGGAGAAAGTGGGGAGGGTAGGAAGAGATGTGTGTGGGGGAAGGGGTAGGATACAGATGGCTCCCACCTCCTAGGGCAGAAAACATTCTTCTTCTACTCAGCAACTAACAGCTTATGATATTTTTAATTTCTGTTGTCCCCTGCAAAGAAGAACAGTACAAAAACGAAAATCCGACAAACACGTGGCTGGCTAGAACAAAACGCTGATTTGGAAGGTAATTCTTTAAGGTGGTGGAGGGGATAGCGAAACCGAATAGGAAGCCCCCACCTCATCCCCAAGCCGGTCCCTGCCCGCTTCTTTTCAGCGCGCCGGAAAAACGGGTGGGGGGATAAAGGTGCTGCATGTTATCTTTTAACTCCCGACTTTTTGAACCGTATAAAATCATCCGGCAGAAGAGCGGTGAGCCGAAGTCGGAGTCCGCTCACTGACTGCAAACGAAAAATAATAACAATAAAAAATTCAAGGCATTCATATCTGTCTGTGTAGGCAACACGTGTTGCGGGGCCGGGCCCGGGCCGCAGGCGACTGAGACAATGGGGTAAGGACGGGGGAAGGGGAGAGTGACCCCCTTCCTCACCTGCCCTCGCAGCACGTGTGCCGCCGACAAAATTATTTCTCCCTCCTGCAGTAGCCAGAGCAAGACCCGAGTTTCCGCCCAGTTCAGGGTGACTCTGGCTTTCCTGGTGGTCGGCCCCCTCTCCCCACCAGCTCCCTGGCCGAGGGGCCTCTAGGGTCCCGGGGCCGTTCTCTCCGCCACCCCCTGGCGGCATCCCAGCCCCCGCCGCTGGGAACTCGTTGGCCTCGCCCACGGCCCAGGATCCCGGCGAGCGCGTCCCGCTCTCCGCCGCGTATCCGGGACTCCGAAGCGCGCGGCTAATGCCCCCTCCCCCACCGCCGACACGGGGTGCGACCGCCCACGTGTCGCCCCTTGCCCAGTCTGGTCGGTCCCTCGGGCTCCCAGGGCCGGAGGATCCGGAACGAGTTGGTCAAAGCAGAGGGAAGGGACTTGGGCGGATCCGCTTCCCCCTCCCCAGGAACGGCGAGGGAGGGGCCGCGTTCCCCGTCGCAGCCCCCGCCCCTTCTTCCCCTGGCGCCGAGCGGAAATCGCCCCCTCCCCCCGCGGGCCTGACCTGGGGACGTGGGCGGGGCCTCGCGCCCGGCCCCTCTCCCGCCTTCCCGCCGGGATCCGAATCTTGCGCCCCAAACAAAGTTCCCAGCCCCTAGCTCAGCGCCTGGAGCGCTTCTGTTTGGGTCCCCGGGGAAGCCAGCAGAGGGGACTACACCTGTCTGCCCCCGCGGACCATTCCGATCTTCACCCGGTCCCTCCTTCCCTCCTCCCCATTCGGTGGGCCGGGGTTTGGCCGAGATACCACCCCTCTGCCTTCGCTCCATCCTCCTCCAAGGGTCATTTTGGGCCGGAACCCCGCGCTCCTCCAGGAGCCCCGAAACGTTCTCATTCAACAGTCGCATCCCTGGTGCAAGCTACCCTTTCTCCCGTGGAAGTCCCGAAACATGATTTTCTTCGGGTCCCTCGATCCCAACCAAGACCCCTGGTTTTCCCACTTACTGACCCCGCGCTCGCAGGGCCCACTAATCCCTGATGCCCCGAGGCGGAGGAGTCGTGGGGTGGGGCAGAGAAGACGGAGACCCCCACTTGAAAGCTAGGGAAAAGGCGCCTTTCTTTTTAAATCGCCGGTTCTTGCGACCCCCTCCTGAAGACCCCAGAGTCCTCGGCTTCTCTTTGTCTCTCTCCAACATTTCCCCGCCCGTCGGTCGCGAGCAGTTAACCGGGATGGGGTGGGTAACACCGCCTCCCCCACGAATAAAATACAAGCCTACATTTTAGCCTCAACAACAGAGAGATTCTGGGCCGGACCACCCTCCCCCAGCTCAGGTCGGGGGAGGGGAAGGTGGGGGTGGGGCGCCTCCCCAGGGGCCAGGTCTTTGCAAAGGGGGAGGGGGCAAGTAGAGCTTCGGGGTTGCAGCCCTCGCCGCCCCAGTTTGCTCCGGGGGTGGGCCGAGGGTCCCCCCGGGCGGGGATTGGTAGAGCTCGGCTGGTCTGGAGGGCCTAGGGGCCCTGTGGCGTCGGGGGTCTTCCCCTGCAGGGTGGGTGGGGGCTTTCACCACGTGGCTTCGCCCCTTTTTTTTTTTTTCCGCTCCATTTTTTTCTAGTCGATTTTATTTAGAGGCGGCGCCAGGGCGGCCGCGGAGAAACGTGACACACCAGCCCGCTCGGAGGGGTTTCGGACCGAAGGGAAGGAGCGGCTGCTGCGTCCTCCGCCTCCCAGCGCGCCGCGGGCACTCCTCCCCTGCCCTCTCGGAACTCCCCGCAACCCGCCCGCCTGCAGGCCGCCCTCCCGCCCGGGGCTCCGGACAACTCCTGGGCTGGGTAGAAAAAAAGTTTGCGCTCCTGCCGCCGCCTCCCCTCTCCTCGGCCTAGGAGGATCGCCGCCCGCACCCGCCCCGCTCGGTTCGGCCTCGCCGGGGACCGCGTCCTGCCCCGAGACCGCCACCATGAACAAGCTGTACATCGGCAACCTCAACGAGAGCGTGACCCCCGCGGACTTGGAGAAAGTGTTTGCGGAACACAAGATCTCCTACAGCGGCCAGTTCTTGGTTAAATCCGGCTACGCCTTCGTGGACTGCCCCGACGAGCACTGGGCCATGAAGGCCATAGAAACTTTCTCTGGTAAGAGCGCGCCCATCGCTCAGAGAAAAGCCACCAACGACACCCCCCAGCGATGAGACCTTTGCTTTCTCTTTCCTTGCCCGCCAACTCCTCTCTTCCTCCGGCCTGCGGGGTTCAGGCTCGGTACCGACCCCTGACCTACCTCCTTCGACGCCCTCACCTCCCCCACAAGACATTTTGGGATTTCCTGGCCCAGTCCTCCCAGTCCGACATAAGCTGGGGGTCTAGGAAAGAGATTGCCCCCCCCACCAACGGGGCGGGAGCCCCCCTTTGGCAGTAGTGGGGGGCTGGTTTAAAGGCACTGAGGACCCTCGTCTGGGCATTATTTCCACGCCCAGCCCTCCTTATCCGCCGCTGGACGATCCCCCACTTTGCACACCCCCACTTCTCCAACGTCCTAGGCCTTTCCAGCCGGCGAAGGGATCCCCCCCACCGTCTTCGGTCTCCCCGGTTTCCGTGGGGACTGCAGCCTTCAGACAGGGCTTGGAAGAAAGGGGGTCCCGCCTCCCGCCCAGGGCCTGGGGCTTGAGCCATTTTGATTTGAAAGTGGGGCGTGAGCAGGGTGGCGCGGCGGCGGCGGCGGCGCCGGGTCGCCATGCTGCTTCCCGAGACGCCGAGGCTGGGCCGAGAGGCGCGCGCCACCGCCGCCAGGGACCCTCCCCGCGGGGCCCCGCTCTGCTCCCCCGGGTCGTCTCCTTTCAGACGAGCCCCGACAGGTGACCGCCCCGCCGCCCGAAGCCCTTCTCCTTGCCTCAACAGAAAAGCAAAGTTTCATTCTGCACCCTCCACGCACGCACTTTACGATAAACGAGGAGACCCTTCTCTCCTGACTCCTTCTCCTTACATCTGGGAGTTGTATAGTCAGTGCGTCCACACAAACACCCTCGCACCTTCTCAAATCGGGTCCCAGAGCGATCCACACAACTCAGCTAGCCTCAGTGAGAAAACAAACAAAACACAAATTAAGAAAACAATAACGAATTTATAGATTTCACATTCCCAAGAGACCTTAACCAGACCTTAACCATCTGGCTGCGGAACCCACCGCCTGGATTCCTAGGAAGATCTCAAATCCCAGTAACTCCTGAATAATCCTAGTGTCTTTTCCTTCCTCTTCCCACCCCCCCTTCTGTTCAAGCTTTCATATCAATGTCTTTTTTTTTTTTTTAAAGGAAAAGTGGAACTGCAAGGAAAACGCCTAGAGATTGAGCACTCTGTCCCCAAAAAACAAAGGTAGGGAAGAGCTCCTCTCTGGGGAAAGGGGAACGTGGGGGGCTGAGAAGTGGTGTTTGGGGGTCCCTAGCGTCTCCAGTGGAAGAAACTCATTACTGGCCTTCCCACCCCTGACTCCGGATGTTGGGGGCAGGGAGGGAAGATTGACCAAGATTTTGTAGAATGGGTGGTTTACAGTTTGTAAAAAAATAAGTTGGGGCTGGGGTGAGCTAAAAGATGTTGCTTGGAGAATCAAAGGGACCAAAAAAATACAAAAATCAAAAGAGAAGAAACTTGTGGAGTTTGCTCAAGGTGTGGGGCCACTTTTTGTGGGGAAGCATAAAATTGTTTGAAGAGTGCAGACTCAAGTCAATTTTTGCAGCTTCCTAGCAGGCCTCATTTTCTCCCCTTTTCTCACCCTTCCCCCTTTCCTCCTCACAATTCTTAAGTGATTTGTGGGGGAGTCCCCCTTATACTCCTTGGGGGAAGTAGAATGAGCTTCCTGCCCCCCAAAGACTCTCCTTAGGCTTGTGCTTTATTTATATTTCTGCAATAGGCAAGGCTTTTTTTTTTTTTCCTACAGACCCCTACCCCTAGTCACTCACCACCCCTCTGCCCCCACTGGATTTTCCAAAGAATATGCTTTGGCTGTACTGTCCTTTTTGAGCCCCCACCACCTTCCTTCAGTCCATTGTTACAAGGGGACCATCTGGGGCTAGAGCTTTGTGTTCAGGCTGTGAGCTGGGGCTCTTTGGAGGGCCTAGAACTCCCTGGATGAGAGAGAGAGAGAGAGAGAGAGAGAGAGAGAGTGTGTGTGTGTGTGTGTGTGTGTGTGTGTGTGTGTGTGTGTGTGTTGTAGTACCTGCTATCTTCTCATCAGCAAAGTGGGGTACCTTCATCATGTTTCACAAATCTGATTCATGTTGGATTCCACATCTTTCATTGAACTGAGGCTGCAAGTATAAGGGCAGATAGAGCCTTTCTACTTTATCAAATCAGACTTTTAAACATGATGACAGTGCAGGGAGTTTTGTCCCATGTTGCTAGTTGGAAGCTGCCCCCAGTAAATCTTTGATCCTCTCCCTCCTCCCTCTCCTCATTTCTTCTGAGTGGAGAGGTGGGGGTGACTGGCTGTGCTTTTTAGGGGCTTAAGAGGAGCTAGAAAGTTTAACTTGAGCCAAAAATCTGTTCAGTGGTTTGGCTTGATATACTTAAGGAACTTGGGACTATTGTATCAATAGATGATCAATATGGCTTATTACTGTGTTTATAGAGGTTGTGATTTAGCCTCAAGTGCCTGAAATACTCCGTTATTGGAAAGGCAATTAGAGTTAGTAGTAAAGAGGCAATAAAATTGGAAGGAAGAAAAGAAGTCTTATTTATTTCTTGAAACATTTCCTGGAGAGGGGAATAAGAGAAATACATGCATATACTGACACCAGTAGATTTATTGAGAAGATTGTGGGTATTTGAATTGTGAGTATTTGAAAGCTGAGTGTTAGAAAAGTGTTGATGAGAAATATCCAGAAGAACTGGAATTCTGATATATGTGGAAATTTTTTTCTTTTGCTCGTGAGAGTGGTTTACATTTTAAAGGGAATGAAGTAAAAAAAAAAAAAAAAAGCAAGAGAAATACCAAAATGTGATGAAATGGAACTCAAAACATTTATATTTTAATTTTCATGGTACAGTGTATTTATGGATCTTGTTCCCTAAGCCATCTGCTTGCTTTCAAGCCATTTCTAGGCTGCTGCTTGTTCCCTCCAAAATGCATTACTGAGGGCTCTTTTTTGAGTTGGAATGGGGTGGGGGGTTGTGAGAAGACTGGGTAAAAAAATCTCCCTCCACACCCATATTAAATTAGATCTTTTGTGTGTTCCTCCCTTCCTGGAATAATTTTTGAGCCCAAACATTGAGTTAGCTGTGTTGTATTTTCTTTTCTTTTTTGGGGTGGTGGTGAGAAGGCACTTCATTTTTCTAGAATGAATCAATTTTTGAAGTCCTGGGATTTAAAAAGAGAAAGAGTTTGTTTTCATTAAGTCAGTTTGCTCTATCATTTGTGTTCTTTGAGGAAGCATGTGGTGTGGTGTGTTTTCAGTCTGTGTCTGAAAAGTATTTCTTCAGTTTCTTACCGGCTTTTTCAGCCTCATGGATGTATAAAACAGGAACTACTTTAATTAATTAACTATGACTAATATATTCTAAGCAAAATGAACCAGTATGCATATATACTTTGTGATTTTCTTAAAGGAATAAACTCACTGTTTAAAGTAGACGACAACTCTTGTCGATGCACTCAGTTTCAAATGAATTATGATTTAAAATATTCCTAAGAGCTTCATAAAAACCCCAACTATCTAAAAGCTCCTGTTTTTTTTTAAATAGGAGGAATCAAACAAAAGATACATTAAACAAAAGATACATTATTACAGCAGTTGCTTCTGTGCAACATTGATTTTAAAGTATTAATATCTTTAATCCTAACTTTGTATCTGATAAATATAATTTGTACTTTCTTTTTTGAACTCAAGAGACGAAACACTGTACGTGTAATCTGAAAACAACAATTAATTTGAAAATTTTTTAATGGGTGAAATTAAACTTCTCTGAGATCCCTTCCCTAAACACTCTTTTAGTTGGTGTTGGAATTTTGGTTAATGATCTGGGCTTTTTATTGAGAAATCGTATACATTTACTGCCAGATATTGGGACACAGAAGAAAAACCAAAAGTATTTTAAAAACAGTCATGGGAAAGCTTTGTATATGTGTTTTATTTTGAGAAGCTTAAGATTAGCTAAGGTAAAGGTGTAGGATCTTAATGAGACTTGTTTACTTTGGGAAATGACTTGCTTTTTAAGGGAATTTAACTTTTGTTACATTTGTCACTGCCTTTTTCTAGAGGAATGTGACCTAAAGATAGCATCCTTACTGTCAACTGGCATCACCAAAATGAAAGGTGTTGCTGTTAATTAAGAAAAAAGAGAGAGATGCATTGCATCTCTCTAAGTGAAATGTGTCTCAGAGCTCTAAGTTTGGTGCTTTGTTTAGGTAGGTTAAGAGATGGTTGTTCTTTTCTCTAAGTTGACTTAAAATGAGATGGATTAACATCCTCTCCCCCCAAATTTCCAACTATATGTATATATATATGTTTTAAAAACACCCTAAAATTAACCTCATAACCATTCACGTAAGTCAGAACTCTCAAAAGAGTAATTGTTCAAACTTGATTGCTGTTTTAGAGTTTATCTTTTGCTGAAGTTTGCAGCTTTAAAAATCTTACAGAGATGTCTTGTTTTGGCAAAACATATTATTCTTAAATTTTATTTTAAAAAATGATTTGTGGAAGCATAGAAGAACTAGTTTGTTCACTAAATGTTTTCAAAACAAGCTAAAAAATGCCTTGAGAAATGGATTTGCCTTTAAAGAAAAAAAACTATAGTTAGGGGTTGAAAGTGAATGTAGGGGAATTTAAAAACAGGGAAAAGCACTAGAGTCAGGGGCATTTTCAGCCCCTTTTACTTTAGAGCTTGTAGTTCTGGATTAGTATCCAATTCAAAAAGAAGGTGAAACATACATCTGACTGGTATTTAATAAGTAAGTTTAAAGTACAAACAGTTTATGTCATTTTTAGTAAAAAGGCTTTCTTAGTAATATTTGGCTTCAAATAAGTTTTTTCAGCGGGTGAATCTTAAATTTTTCTGCACTATTTGGGGGAAAGGTAAAAGTCTGGGTTTTCTCTCCCTGTTTTTAGTTTCCACATAAAATTGAATTCACAAATTAAAAGTTTTCTTACTTCACTGCCAGAGAAATCCTCAACAGATGATCATTTGGTGGTCTGTATTTCAAGATGAAATTCCCCTTGGAAGAGTTGTAGGTTTCCAGATCCCCTTATTCTTTGGCTCAAAGTAGACAGATGAAATTTTACTCTAATGGTTTCCCAGATGGAGAACTTTTCAGTAAAGAAAATGAAAAATTGTATTTCCCGTCACTAATTTATTCAAAGTATAGTTAACTGTTCCAAAAATGAAGTTTTAATGTCATAGCTTTTGGTAGAAAAAGAGCAAAACATTCTTTCTTATAATTACGTTTTAGAGATGGAATACATGACATTAGCAATTGGAAGAATCTTGATTCAAAGGTTCTGAGCTTCTAATCTTTTAAATTACCTTAATGTATATCATTTGAGTATTTTTGTGTGGGGGTACTTTTAAGGTTTATTTTTTGAAGAGTTTATCTTATACTTTAATGTGTAACAGTTGACAGAGATACCATTGAGATAGGCTAGTGAGTATACAATTTTAAAACTTTTTTTTTTTTTTAAGGCATTTCAGATCTGGTTTAATTGAGTGGAAAGAGGGAGAGCAGCAAGTACTGTTTTTTGAAGTTCAGAAACTTTGTTTTGAAAAGATATTTATTTGTTACACCTCTGCTGTTTTTTTGTTAGGTGTGGGGTGGGGGGGTAGTAGTGGTGGTGATGGTGTCTTTGGAATAAATGAACCAAAGGGGTTTGAAGAACATTTTCCCAGCTGTTAGAATTTAAATTCTTGTTCGCTCCCCATCCTCTTAAAAGATTTTTTAAATGTGGCTAATGTCTTCCAGAAAGTGCTGCTTAGATTTTGAAATGGGAGTGTTAGGGAGAGAAAAGGGGAGGAAAAAAGCAGCAGGGGAGACTTGAGAAATCAGACAAGTTAGTCCTGGGTTGGAAATTCCAGACGGGGAAAAAAAAAGAGAGCGAGAGAGAGAGATGGGAGTGGGGGGTTGATTTCCCGCTTCCCTTTTAAAGAGGAGCGGCTGGAGATTTGCAGCTACCCAAGGGAGGAGGAAGGGGGTCGGAGACACCAGGTTTAGAAGAGGTGGTAGATTCAGAGAAGGGCAAGGCTATTTTTGCTTTTTGACTTGCCTGCCTTCTCTTCCCCTTTTCAAAAAAAAAAAACGTCGCGGCAGCGCTGGAGGCGCTTCCTGGAGAGCTCGCGGCCGCCCTGCTGCCCTAACCCTTCCCTGCCGGCCCGGGCCCCAGCCTCGCTATCGCAGCCGGCTCTGCGGTGGGTCCGCCTGCCTTCTTTTTTAACAAGTCTCCGACAGAGAACACTTACATGCCTGGGTGTCCAAGGACCTCCCTTCCGAGGGTCCAAGAACTCAGGCTGCGGCGCACCAGTAAACAGGCTCGCCTTAGTGCTTAGCCTCCAGATCCCAAACCTGGCTTCCCCGGCCTTCCCCACGTGGAGGGTTCTCCCGGCTGCAGCCCACTGCGGAGTTCAGACCTTTTCAGCGTCTGGGCTGTCTTAAGAGATTTCTCTTCTAAGGCAAAGGCAAAAGACCAGTTGGTAAATGTGAAGTGAAAAGAGCCCGAGGAGAGAGGACAAGAGTGGGCAAGGGGAAAATAAGAGGATGAGAGAGGTGGAGAGAAAATGGAGGGGTGAGTAATAAGCCGGCTGTTGCCCTCTCCCGGTAGCTGGGGCCCCTTGGCTGTGGGAAAGAGAACTTTGAAGAGCTAACAGTGTCAGATAATCTATAATTTTTAGAAAATGGACTTTCTGTCCCCATGTCCCAAAGGCTGACTGAAACAATAGTAAAAAGAATAATAGTAATCAGAGGTTCTATGGATCGATTTTATTTACATTGCAAAAGGCAAACAGTGGGTCTTCCAGTTGGCCACTGGTGAGGCTTGAGGGTCTTTCTCAGGGTCGTAGCTAATGTTTGACCTCATGTTAGCCCAAAATTTTTGTGCCATTCCACGTTTGCTGAGCACATCTCCTCATTTCCTCCCCTCCCCCACACCCTCTTAAACGCCTGACAAAATAAAAACAAAAAAGGGCTCTCCTAAAAAAATAGGCACCCAGGAAAGTACATACTCTTTTGGTTTTTGATAAAAGTTCGGCTATACAGAGAAGCTCCAGTGATAATAACACACCACCACAACGAAGCATCACCAGGGGGGAGATGTTCAGTTCTTAGTTTGTTTGGTAACTCCATTCCAGTAGGAGAACATGGATAGCCCCCAGATTTTATTCAAAGAGATTTGGAAGGGGTCATCCTAGTAGTGACATTTATTGCAGAGCCAGCTTGGAAGAGTTGCTTCCTACCTTTGCAGTACAGTAGGTTTGCAATAAATAGTTGAGGAGTCAAGGAACAACAGGCTGGAACAAGCTTTCACCTTGCACTCTGACTGCTGAAATAAAACGTGTGCTGGTTATAGGTAAATCACGGGAGAAAAGTAGATCTGGACTTAATAATTTTAATAATTGGAGAAAACCTGATTGCAATACACTGAAATTTAACTGCATACAGAACAAACACAATCAGAGATGCAGTCTTGTTGCAGAAATCCAGACTCTCAATGTAGCAGGGAGCGCTGAACATGGCCGGCCATCAGTAGACTGCTTTTGAATGACATACAGAGCAAAGAACTGAATGATTAAAAAAAAAAAAAAAAAATGACTGGACTATGCAGATATTTTCAAAACCCCTCAGGACGAGTTTGATTATTAGACAAGTGGCATTTTGGTGGATGGAAGGCATAGAGGGAATGTGTCAGATACCAGATGGGTGGGAGTTTTGCCCGTAGTTTAGGGGGGAGGGTTGTGGAGCAAATTGCTCTTAGAGAAGAGGCAGGAGAGGTGGAAGATCTCTCCTCTACATTCTCTTTCCCTCTCTACTGTGTCTCTTGTGTGAATTCTAGTCAGTCTTCTCTATATTTCCTTAGGAAAAGAGGATTAAAGAGCATTTTGATTTTTTTTCCATTATGAGTTAATTTCAGTTAAAAAATTAGTCATTCATCCAGATGTTTTGGCCTCTTGAAACTGAAAATGTTAAGTCTGAGTAAAATTTGATTGGATAGTTTAGTTGATCGATTATGTATCCATGTACCACATAATGTCAGTTCTGGCAACATCTGACCACATATACATCTGTGGTCCCGTAAGGTTATAATAGAGTTCAGAAATCCTGATTGGAGAACGGGACATAACAGACGTAATGGGACATAGTGAAGGAATGCAACAGCTTCCCGCACACAACACATGTATCTCGTGTCTCTTGTATACAAAGCCATTGCACTGCCAGGCATATAATGGTATAGTACGTATATAACCTATAATACATATGTCTTGATTGTCATAATAAATGCTTACGTTACTGGCTTATGTATGTACTGTACTTTCTATCGTTATTTTAATGTTAACTTTCCCTGCTTAAAAATAAAAAGTTTACCATATGACAGTGTTGCTATATAACAGAGTTGAACAGTGTGGGTAGCAGTAGTATGTAATATGGTGTTTGCACAACGTCCAAATCACAGAACATCCTATTTCACAGAATGTATTGTAGACGTTAATCGAAACATGACTGTACTTAGACTTTTTAAGGGGAGTTTGATCAGAATTCAGGAATTTAAAAAAAACCATTCTTATGTGTAGAAGTTATTTGTAGGGCCTGAGTTCTTGGCAAGAGGAATGTGGGGGGTGGGGGGGAAGGAGGAATAATTCAAAATTCTTGAATCTCAAGGAGGGAGGAAGCTCTATTTGGTCATAATCATATGATGCACCCTAGTTTCCTCACTCACCCTCTACAGGGGTCTGGAAGAAAGGTCTCCCTCTCAAGAGAGTTAATTGTTTAAAAGCATGAGCTTTGGGGTCAGGTAATAACTGGCAGATCCTGAAAAAGTTACTTAACCTCCTTAAGCCCCAATTTTTGTAACTGTAATATTGCACTAATATTGTACACATTAGCTATTATTGTTGTTATTATTTTGTTTTAGATATTGACCTTTCTGCTTCCTGCCCTGGTCATTCTTTGTCCTTCGTTTAAGCTTTGCAGTTCTCTGTCCTACCCCACCCTGCCCCAGCTGTGGTGAGTTAGCTCCACGAGAATCAGAACCGATCAAGTGTGTAGATGTTTGCAAAATGTGTCCATGAGAGGTTTTGCCTGTGCCACTGTGTGTGGCAGTTTGGGGCATATATCTAAGTAGTGGGTTAATGTGTTTCAATATATTTATGTGGTTTTGCCATGCATTTTATATGGATAGGCAAGTTGAAGGTGTCTGTGTATAGGATGCTTTGATAACTGCCTGGGTGCTAAAAGGGAAAGCTAATTTTGGGGAGAGGGAGATGAAGTTCATTAGGGGAAAACCCGAGAGTCCCCAGATTATGGACCCCACCACCACATCTCTTCCCATCCTCTTAGATAAAAGGTTTGGAGAGGTGGGGCAAGGATGGTGGAGAATGCTACTGACTGTTCATTAAAGGAAATGGGTCATTTATTCTGTTGTTAATATCCTGAACCCACGCCAGGCTCCTAGGTGAAATTTCACACTTTAGGGCTATTGTCAAAGGTGCATATAGGGCAGAGACATTGGTCAGAGGGGAATTACCCTAATTCTGCAGATGAGGGAAGTATTGTAGGAATCCAGGATGAAGGGGATGATGTGAATCCTCTTGGGGGTCTGAGAAAAGGAGAAATGAGAGTAACTTCCCCCAACTGGTGGGAGACGGACATCTTTGTCTTAATATTCTGTTCTTGGTGAGCTAACAAAGCAAGCATTCAGGATTTTGGGAGTTCCTGGATGTCCAGGAAGTGATTGCCTTCATTGGTCTCCTTCCTGTGACCTTGTGGGTGGCAAAGCCTAACTGACCTCCCATCTTCTCCCTGGTCCCCTGGCCTGGAAGTGGTCCCCACAGATGTGCTCAGAACCCACCTTCATGCCTACTTCCCATCTTCAGCCCTCCCTGCTCAAAGGGTACACGGCACACTACGTGTGCATGTGAGGTGACGCACACGCATACCGCACAGCCTCTTTCGAGATCTCAGACCAGGGAATGAGGATTGAACCTTCTCTTACTGGCGTGAGGAGGGGAAGGGCTTCCAATCCTGATGTGGTTTTTAGCCATTTAACAGGCTTGTGACTTTAATCAGTTTCCATAAAGGGTTTTGCAATTAGTTTATGCAGAATGATGTGTGTTGTCTCTTTCTGGAGTGGCATTTGGGATTGCTTGGGGCTTGTCAACTTTCCATTTGGGACTCCTAGGAGGAGAAAAATGAGGGGAGACAGGAACTGAAGTGGGGGCTGTTGGGTGGAATAAACTTGTTGAGGATGTTAGAAATACAGATTCTACTTCCTCCCCGAGGTCTCTAAGTTGGTTGGGCAGAAAAGTCCAACTGTAATAGAGACCAGTTGCTTTGGCAGGATTTGAAGATGCAACCCTAAATTAAAGGGCAAAGATGATCCTTCACAGAGAGAGATGCGGCTGTTGGTGGCTACAGTCAGTGTATTCCGGGTAAGCAAGGACTAGACACAACAAGATGTTGGCTGGGGAGGTAGCAGAGTTCAGAAGAATATTTTCTTCACTTATCTTGTTCAATGTCTACTCCAGCAACTTTAAATTTAATGTAAAAGAGTCAGGGAAAACCTAGCTGATTAAAGTTATCTACAGGGTCTTCCTCCAGAGGTTTATCACCATTCAGAGATGCTGCCACTGCTGGTGTTTTGGAATAGGGTAGAAACATACCTGTCCAGATGAGCTGGGATTGGCAGGGCATGGAATAAGATGATCTTCATAAACCTCATGTACCTCTGTGAGTTAATCTTCGTTTCATTTTCTTATACCTGTCCATCTTGAATGAATCATTTCCTTTAGACTTCTAACTGGAAGATGAATGGTGTTCGACTAGACTGAAGCTCCTTTGTTCTCCTCTCCAAAAAATCCCATGACCAGCAACCTTAGCTGGGGTGGTGGTGGGGTCTTTGCCCCTTAACTATTGTCATTTTTAAACCACTGCTAGTTTTTTTCCCACATGGTGGTTGCCTCTTCATGCTGTATAAATCCCACATATTCTTTGCCTGACCCCTCCCTGTATTAAATATTAATTATTGGGTTTTTATCTTACATTATTGGGTCTTCTTTTCAGGGTGGGGAGGCGAGACAGGAGTAGAGGGAGCCACACAAGAGAGGTATAAGACAATGTTCCTGCCCTCTAGCATTTTCATTTTAGAGCCAGGAGAAGCTGTGGGACAGCATAAGAAGCCAAGAGATTAGGTACTAAAATGGGAGACCCACAACCCTCAGGAACTAAAATAGATGAGGAAGGCTTTGAGTTAAACTGGGTTTGGGAGGATAGGCAGGAAAAAAAAGGAGTAGATTAAGGAGGACATCGTGGACTAACAGGGAGAGGCTTGTGGGAAGACAATTCATCTAGAAAAGAGGGGCAACATTCCGGTGGGAGAAGTTACAGAAATGAGGCCCGGAGATAGGTAGAGGAGACAGCCCTGTTCAATTACAGTGTTTACAATTGAGTATCTACTCAGAGTTAGGCACTGTTACTTCATCGAATCCTCATAAGAACCCTGCAGGTTTTATCTTCATTTTACAGAAGAAGAAACTAAAGCTTCGAGTGGTAAGGTAACTTAACCACCATCATACCTGCAATAAGTACAGTAGTAGAACTGGAATCCAAATACAAGTGTCTCTGCCTCCAAGGCTGAACTCTCTTAGAAGCTGGAAACAGGTGATCCTTGAACATTCAGAGAAGTTGAATCTTTTCTGAGCTTTTTGGGGGGAGCATAAGCTTGGTAGATAAAAACATACCCAACATTAATTTCTGCTGATCTGAGCCTCCTTCCTACTCCAAGTGTTTCATGCCTGCTTTCTGTTGTATTTCCCTCTGATGCATTGGGATCTTGAGGCAGTCTTGCTGGGCTGAAAACAATTGAGATGGATGGGTCCAAACCTTCTCGCCTTGCCTTGGCAGCTAAGATGGGAAATGGGAATTCTGCTCTTGGAATGAAGTAGTGGAGTTGGAGAGGGAGCTGAATGACGTAGGGAAGGACTTGAGCAGGGTTAGAATTCAGGTGTAATCCTCAGCCTGTCCTTTCTTGCGTAAACCCTGGATATGGAGCCAATACCTCTTTTCCCAGGCTGTTTACTCATCTGAATCTTCTCTGTCTTCAAAACACCATGAAATAAGCTGGATTAGTGTTTCGAGTTCTAAGATTCTCCATCCTTTGGCACTGCTGGGTAGGCACCAGGGCTGGAGCTTTTTGGCTGACACCCCACCCCCACTTTTGTGTAGGTTCAACTCAGGGGAAAATGGGAGGTTGGGGAGAAGGGCAGGGACTGAGCTGCCTCCCTTCCCATCCCCCCTCCTCCAGCAGATAAAGAGTTGACCTTTTTTTACATGCATACGGAATCATAATTCTTAGCTCATACATGTTTTTAATGAGCAAGAACCTAGCCAGCTTCTTTTCCTGGCACATAGGAACAGGTAGCACGACATAGTGACCCTGGCTAGTGTCATCTTGGGCTAGTCACTTAAACTCTCTGAGCCTGTGTGTTGACTTGCAGAATGGAAATAAAAGTATCATCAATCTCCTATGGTTGTTTTGAGGTTCAAATCAACCTTGTGGTTTGAGATTCATAGGGGCTGTAAAAAAAAGTACTTTGTAAACTCTAAAATACTATGAAATGTGAGCTGTTAATAAGATATTATCATTAATTGATGAGGGGAGTTGGGGACAACTCCCAGAAGGCTGGCTACAGGGCCCAGTGTCCCCAGTCTTCTTTTGTCTCTCACCTTACACCCAAAAAGAGCAAACAAAGGTCATTCTCGCCTCCAGACAAATGCCGTACTCTACATGGGTGGGATATGATGTTTCTTTATAACTTTTCCTTAGATCCTCCAAGAACACCGTGGGGACCTGCCTGGGAAGAGGGTTCTTTTCTCTCCGGGGCCTGCAAGTCTCCTTAGTTCAGTGCCCCCTACTCCCCATCCCACCCCACTCCCAAGCCTCAGTTCCTGCCCTCTCAGTGGGAGGCCTCCCAGCCCAGTGCTGCCTTCAGCCACAGCCCAGCTGAGGTCTCTAAGGAATGCAGCCTCCAGGGCCATTTTCTCCCCTCCAGTTTCTTCGGGCCCACTCCAGCCCCTTCCCGGCCCCCTACGCCCAACCCGTTCCCACTTAAATGCTTGCAGGCCTGTTTGCTGGCGGGAAGCCCCCTCCCCCACAGGACCACCTCAGTCACAGGCCTGACCACAGGGAGGTCGGGTCTGGATTTACTAAAGGACCCTGGAGGGGGAGCCTGCCCCTCGCTGGCTGCTGGGCTCGCTGATGGGGTCGGGTTTCGGCCGGTGGCTCAGGAGAGAGAGACAAAGGGCAAAGTCCTGGTCCCCACCCCCACCCTGTATCCCCTGGCGCTTGTCCCCTCCCCATCCGGGCCCTGCACCGGTAGCTGAGGGCCCACTGGGCGGGGCAAAACAGGCTTGGAGTGAGTAGGGTACCGAGGGAGCTTTGGCGGCAGAATATTCTAGACTATGCCGAGCCTTGCAGCACAGGAGGGCTCTGGGGACATCCTCCTTGTGCTCTGCAGACTCAGCCCACCCAGTGGCTGGGGTGGGAGGGCAGTGCTCAGCTTTCCATGCATTAGGTGAGGGGCTGGGGGAAGGGGCACAGGCTGGGCAGACGCCAGCCTCTGCCTCTCAGCTGCTCAGACCTTCTCAATTGCCCGTTCATGAGGACTCCCTCCCTGTCCCCCCAGCTGCTGCCAGCCCTCCCCCGAGCATCAGCTGCTGCCACCCTTTCCAGGCACCTCTCCTCCTGAGTTGCCCTGACTGCTGCCCCTTTCCACGCTTCTCCACAGTGAAACTCCATGTCCAGGACCCTAGGTCCCCTGCTGTTAGAGACCTTGCCCCCTCCTCCTGTCCAGGGATGAGTGAGAGCCATCTTGGAAGCCAGTGTTAATCCTTCCCGACAGAATCCCTGGGCTGGGGAGAAAGACCTCTACCAAGAAGGCATTTTGCTCCTGCCCTAAGCCTGGGCAGAGCTGAGGGTGGCACCCCTGTCAGAGGAGAATTATTCTGAATAAGAATCACCCCACTAGGGAGAAAAGAACACCGAGCTTCCTGAAGTTCCTGACCACCAACAAGTCTTTGTTGGCAACTGGAAGGGAAGACAATAAGTCCCTTGAGATTGTTAACCTCTTGTTAGAGGGACACACCAGCGCTCCTTTCAGGAGACTAATACATCCCGGGGTACTTTCTCATTCTCACATGGGGACCACTCTGACTCCCATAGGGTCTTTTTTGCAGTCTAAGCTGTGCGTTGTGGAAGATTGATTTCTTTTGAGGCTGGTCTCATTTCCTTTTCCTTCTTTTCTGATCATCTCATCTCACAATCCTTGTCTTGAGCTGGGCTCTCCAAGCTTGCTTGCCATTCTCTCATGAGGAGAGGTAAAACCTCTTCATTTCCGAGGCATCCCTCATGGTGCCTCCACCCTTGGGGCCAGACCTTTTGGCTTTTAAGCTTTCGGGAGAGATGTTGACATCTCCACTGGGGGGTGAGAGCTAAGCTGACATCTCCAGTGAGGCTGGGTTTGGAAATGATCTTTCTAGCCCCTCCTGCCTTTCCCTGTGTTCAGAGCACATTAACACCCCCTCACCTCAGGGAAGATTCTAGAAGTGCATCCCACTGCCAGCCTGAGTAGGATGGTGAGCAGTGTCCCCAGTGGTTACAACCTTCCCCACACCATCTCTGCCTCCACCAGGGAGGCTTGGCTACACTGCTCGGATTGGGTCACCTTTGGGTCTCTTTTCCCTTTGTCCCCATACTTTAGGTTTCCTCTCCACACCTCCCCACCCCTTACATTCTCTTTCCTCCTACTCCACACTGTACAGCTTCACATGGCCAGCTCCCTCTCCGGGAACCCCTTGAGGCTGGAGAACAAGAAACTTGGGGGGAAGAGGGGAAGCGGGGATGAACCACAGTTGGCCTGGGACAGACTTGGAATTTGTTTGGGAAAGAGCTCAGTTATCCCAAAGCTTCTGTTTTGGCTTCCTCCGGTGCTGCTCAAATGGACAAGAAGAAAAATGCGTGGGGCCCTCTTTACTTCTCTGAGATGAGTGAATTGAACAAAATACTCGTCAGCAAGGTTTGCTTGCTCTCCACCATCAGTTAGTACCTTCCCACTTGGTGTCAACGTTAACCTTTTGCTTCCTTGCCCACCCCTAGACCTAGATGACATTTTGCAACAAAAGAATTTTGGTGACTATCGAGGGTCAATCAGAGCCTTTTTACTCTGCTACCAAATAGACCTAGATGACATTTTGCAACAAAAGAATTTTGGTGACTATCGAGGGTCAATCAGAGCCTTTTTACTCTGCTACCAAATCTCACAACTATCCAGCCGTATTATGGCGTAGTTAGCTCTTCTGCAAGTTAAATCCTGTGCCCCAAATTAGAGACACATTCAGTCCAAGCCAGTTGGCATGCAGTTAGCCATACAGAATATGGGCATTTTTCCGGTTCCTGACATCAGTGCTATACTAGCTCTCGCTGTGTTAGCACTTCTTTTCAAAGAGAAAGCAGCGAAGTTTGGTGAAATGAACATAAACCAGCTGAGGAGGAGAGCTGAGTTCTAGTCCTGCTTCCAAGACGGCAAGTCTCTTTCCTTCTCTCAGCTTCAGTTTCTCCAGCTATGAAATGAAGCTGACTGTTACGGATCCTCTCAGACTTGAGAGGCTCACCTCCCTTCCCTCCTCAGTGTGTGAATCTTGATTTCCTTCACTGGCGTTGTCTGTGATGGGTTAGGGTGTATGTGCGTGCGTGTGTGGTTATGTAAGAAGTCAAGTGATGCCCTGTCTTCTTCCCTGACTCCAGGTAGGCTAGGAGCATGGTATTAAACATGGATATGAGAGTCCTCCAAAGAAACCAGTGGAAGAAGGACTAAGGGTTCAGCTCACAGGAGCTCTTGCTTGTCTCCAGTGTTAGCGCAGGAGTCAGGGGACACGTGGGACAGTAGTGCTTGTATGCCATATGCATTTAAAACAACACGTGCACGGGGTCACAGATGCATTCCAGTGCTGTCTCTGCCACTCAGTCCCCCCATACTCTGGCATTATCCCTGGTCGTGGCATCTGCTCTGCCTCCCCATGCCTGGTCCCATACCCCTCAGTGGGTCAGTTCTTTGCAGCCCCCACTCCTGTCTACCCGCAGCCTGCCCGCCTGCCTGCCTGCCTGCCTGTCTGGCTGCCCTGCCTTGGATCAGCCTGGCACAGAGCCCTGGGCATTGGGCCAGCTCCTCCTCCCCTGCCAGCCCCGCCCCCTTTCTCAGCTACTACCATGCCTGAAGTGTGCCAGGTCCGCCCTGTTAAGTTTTCCCGGACACTTTTTTTTCCCTCCACCCCTCCACCCTCTACGGATAAGCAGTCGGGGTAGGGAGGAAGGCCTAGGCCAGTGGTAATCTGGAAAAGGCAGAGCTTGGCACTTGAGGGCTTTTATGCTCTGTAGACTGCCAGCTGGGCGAAACAACTGGCAGAGGGCTGCTTTGGGAGAGTGCTCCGCATAGGATCTCTTGCCGAGGGGTCGGCAGAGTCACCCACTTCTGAAGGGTCCTAGTGGCCAGCCTTCCTCCAGTGCCTCTTTAACCACTATTCCCTTCTTCCATCCTAAACGCAGTCTTTGTAGGCTGCTGGACTGTAAACTCCATAACAGGAGCCATGCCTGTCTTACTTATCTCTGCCCAGCATGGTCTAGCAGAAATACAGTGTAAGCCACATACTTTTTCTAGTAGCCACATTAAAAAGACAAAAAGAAACAGGTGAAATTAATTTAAAATACATATTTAACCCAATATATCAAAAAGCTTACAGTTTCAATGTGCAATTGATATAAATGGTTATTAATGAGATGTTTTGCTTTTTTTTTTTTTTAAACTGGAGTGTATTTTACACTTACAGCCCATCCCAATTCAGTTGCTAAATTTTTACTGGAAATAATTGATCTGTATCTAGAGTTCATAAAACTTATGATTGTAAAGTTTAAATTATATAAATACTTAAAATTAAATAAAATTAAGGATTCAGTTGCACTAGCCACATTTCAAGTGCTCAGTAGCCACCTATGGACAGCTAGGCCCAGCATATAGTAGGTGCTAAGAAAACATCTGGAATGGATGACTCCAGCAGCTGGATTCATTCCTGGAAACCTTGAGGAAAGTCCTGGTAGCCAGATTCTTGATGGCTGATTAGAAGTTTGTAACTGTTAGATTGAGAATGATGTGTTTATGCAGGGTTGAAGCATCTTTGTTGCACATTCTTTTCTAGCATCCCAGCTATAGGCCCCCCCCCCCCCCGCCACAGCTGTTTTATAAATGCCATGCACGAATTTCTTACCAACATTTTGAGAAGATGCCTTCAGACTTGACTGAAGACTTGGTCTCACTGGGATAAGTTTAAATGTGTAGATATGTGGGAGGAAGAAAGAACGGGGTCTTAATTAGGTTGGTGGATTCCAAGGTCTCCACGAACCCCTGAAATCTTGAAATTGTGTGCAAAATGTTTGCACTTCCTCTAGGGGAGGGTGTTCTTACCTTTCATTATATTCCCAATGGAAACAAAGTCTCCAAAAAAAAAAAAAAAGTAAGAACTATTTATTTAGACCATTAAACCAGCCTTCAAGTTGACTCCAACTCATGGTGACCCCATGTGTGTCAGTAGAACTGTGCTGCATAGGATTTCCAATGGCTGATTTTTTGGAAGTAGATCACCAAGTAGATTCTTCCCAGACACCTCTGGGTAGAATCATCAACCTTTCAGCTAGCAGTTGAGTGCATTAACCAATTACACCATAGATAGACAGGGGTTGAGCCTGTCTGCAAACACAAGACACTGTAAATGCCTGGCCAGTAGGGTCAGGCTCCCTGCAGTTTTCCCAGAGTTGGATTGATCTTACTCCTTGTTTCCAAATCTAAGAGACAGAAGCCCAGAGAATGGAAGGCTTGCCCAAGACCACACAGGGTGCCAGCTAGTCAGTCAGAAGCATGGCCTCGGGGAGTGGGTGAGGTGAAGGATCTAATCTGAAGATCCCAGTTGAATCGTAGTTTTCTGCTGGAGATGAAAGTCCAGGTTTGACTCATGATGGGGGCCTCTGGGGATTGGGGCCCCAAGTTGGACTAGGTTCCAAAACCTACTGCTGTCAACCTCCTCCACACCTTCAACTGGCTGGCCTCAACCTGGTTTAAAGGAACTCTGAACTCTAGGGAGGGGTGAGGCTATCAGCATGATTGAAGATGGCACCCTCCCCTCCAGGCTTGAGGGTGGAAGAAGAGGAAGGAGCAGGTTTGTTCAGATTAGAAAAATCCCACTGTTAGCCTCCCTCCCTGAGGCCTGGAGTCCCTGTTCTCAGCGTGCACTCTGCCCTTGGAGAGGCCCCATTCTGGGAAGGGTCGTATCCTACGTGCCTGCTCCTCCCTTCACTGAACCCAGGCACACACCCGTTTCCTGCCCCCAGCAAGCTCCTCTCTAGCCTGGATTTGTGCTAATAAAATAATAGGAAAACACGTTAGTTTAGACTCATTAATTTGTGATGATTTCAAAACTAGATGAGCTAGAATAACCTGTCTTTTTTTTTTTTAACCTTTTTATTATGGAAAAAAATGTAAACATACAGAAAAGTAGAGACGATAATGTAATAAATTCCCCATGTATGTATGACCTAGTTTTAACAGTTAATAACTTATATTATGGTATGAAGGATCGCTTTTATATGGCCTTTCTCACCATGGTCTTGTAACCCCCACCAAATGACTGGGTGAAACTATGCAGATAAGGTGCTTGTGGCTCACCAAGGGGATTGGATAGCTTGCTGAATAATGCAGATAGGGTGCATGGCACTATTGTGGGGGTGGGGCCATGCAAATAAGGTATTTAGAACCCTAATTGGGGGGGAGGGGGTTGGTCAGTTTTGCCATCCAAATGAGTCATCCCAGAGGTGGAAAGAGAGGGGCTTCACTACCACCAAGAAGGAAGAGCTGGGAGCAGGTCTTTGGACCTGTGGTCCCTGCACTGAGCAACTCCTACACCCAGGAGACAGAGCTGTGACACTGGAGATGACAAGAGACAGAAGCAGCAGCAGAGAAATGGCGGCAGCAAAGGCAGTAGAACCAGGGGACTGGTAGGAGACAGAGTGGTGGGCTACCCAGCCCACTGAGCGAGAAAGCTGAGCACCTTTGGGCAGGAGGCTTGCTGGTGGAATGGGGTGCCTCTGTGCACTTCTGGGGTGGAGCTAGTCTTGCTGACCCATGGAGTGAGAGAGCTGAGCACCTTCGGGCCGAGGCTTACTGGCAGAGTGGGGTGGCTCTTAGCATTTATCAGTGAAGCTAAAGAGCTTTGTAATGCTTGGCCAAGCAGGGCGGAGGCTAGGCCAGGAGTCCAGAGAGAGACCAGCTTGTGGGCATGGCTGAGAAGAGGCTATTCTGATGGAACAACTGTATCCTCAGTCAGTCCTGTTTCTTCCCAAATAAACTCCATAATCGTGAGTACTGTCTGGGTCCAGTTCTGTGTGGCTGTTGCAACAGATTATCAAACTCACCGGAGGAGTAGAGAGTGCCATGGGAGGGAAGGCTGGTGTCAGGATTGGTAAAAAGGTTAGAGAGAGCAGGTATGTCTGGGCTGTTGATGTTGATCTTGATTCTCTCTTGCGCTTGTGAAGTTAGAGGATGTTGGACGCCTCCGCCAGGCCATTTTTACACATATCTAGTCTGTTTTCATTTTTCTCCTGCTCCAAATCCTACACTTGTCATTTTACCTGTAAATATGTCAGCATGTGTTTCTATAATAAAAGAACTTTAAAAATCACAATATGATTAAATAAAACATTAATAATAATTGCTGAATATCACCAAATACCTAGTTCAGTGTTCAATATTCCACAGAATTGTTTTTCAGTGAACTATGGAAAGATAAAATTGGAAAATGAAGTTAATAGCTTAAGGTATAACAGGTGGGGTGTTTTGACTTATTGGAGAGCATCACCCTCGTGGCCAGCCCACCGTTCACAATGTGTAGTTGTATGAATTCTTAATATGAATTCATGTATTAATTCTTAAATATAAATTCTTAATAGGAATTTTAATTTGCCCTGAAGCTTAACAGTACTGTATTTTGGCACAGCGTTTTTGTCTGTGAGCCATCAGCCTAGGTCTCTGAGGCTTTTCTGAACTCTTAGTGTGAAAAGGATGAGCGAGCTTCCTGCCAAGGGAGAACTCCCAACCTTCTCCCCTCCCCGGGGTTCAGCTCCTGAGTCTCTTTTTCCTGCTTAACCCTCACCTGTCTGTACCGATGATCTAGCTGTTTCTTCTCTCCTGGAATCTCTCCTGTGCTTCGGGAGAATGAATGACCCTGCTTGGCCCTGGTGGTGTTTGGTGGATCCTCAGTAGTAGCTGATGTTTCTGGTGAGCTACCCCAGGGCTGGACAGCTGCTCTGCGGGTCAGGGCAGGCAGAGAGCACCAGAAACCACAGGGTGTTGGCACCCAGGGAAATAATTTACACAGGTGTAACCACTGCCTTTATTGCCAGAGGCAGGCAGTTTCATTCTTTCAGTCAACAGGTTTATCAGCTATGGGGTTAATAAATCTCCGGAGTTTCTTCCTTTCTGAGTGTTGGGGTTTAGGAGCTTCACACACGTAGAAAGTACTCAGAGGATAGCCATTACCCACAGGGTTGAGGCGCTGTTCAACCCTAATGAAAGCTGGCCTGCTGGAGTACTGGAGAGGGTCCCTCGGCCAGGCCATAACCCTTTACTTGCCAGATCCTGGAGAGGTGGGGCATTGGGAATGGGACTTTAGGCAGTGATATTGGCTATTTTCCACCATCCTAGAAGTCTTTAATATTTTAATAACTATTACCACCACTCTGGTGCTTAGCAGGTCATTGTCAGCCCTGCCTGCCTGCCTTTTTTTATGCTTTGTCTGGACACTTGCAGGCTCCTGGGGCCTGGGACGCTATTGAGCACTTACCGTATGGTGGGCACCATCCTTCACATGCCTTATCTCTTTAAAAACCAGTTGCACCAAGTTGATTCCAACTCATGGCAACTCAATGTGTGTCAGAGTAGAACTGTGCTCCACAGGGTTTTCAGTGGCTAATTTTTCAGAAGCAGATTGCCAGCCCTTTCTATCAGGTTGCATCTGGATGGATGGCCTCCAACCTTTCAGTTAGCAGTTGAGCGCGTTAACCATTTGCACCCCTCAGAGGCTCCCTAATCTCTTTAGGCCCTTTAAAAAACTCTATCAGTTTTTCACAAGAGGAAGCTGAGTTATAGAGCTAAGAAGTAACCAGTCAGGGTGCTCTTAGCTACCTTGCCCAGCCCATGCTGGGCCTTCTGTAAATGTTTGTGGAATGAATGAGTTATCCTCAGGGGTCCTAGGGAGGGGAATGCGGGTTACAGTTCCCAACATTGCCCCCATGTGCTTTGGGTCTGAAAGAAATTAGGTGGCACCACACTTAATAGAAACCAGACCAAAGACTTAAAAAGGTTCTCCATGGGCTCTGTTCTTCCATGCCCTCCATGCTGAGTTTTCGTTAGGGCAGGGGGCTTTGCTAAAACGAGGCGTGGAGGGGCCTGGAGTGAGTTCCCAGCAAGGACGGGTGTGTGGCCCTAGAGGGGTGGGCGAGTCTCTGCCGGTTGGGGGTGGGGGAGGGTGGCCAGGATGTCTTTTTTTCATTGGTTGGGTGGCCCTTCCTCCTCCTCTCCTGGAACATTCCTAACATTCCAGACAATCTGCCTGCCATTGCTTTCAGGATTTGGATTAACTTCCCAAGCAGAGATTTGATTTCACCACCACCACCACCACCACCACCA